>NW_025764099.1:0-568542 GCF_020536065.1 Ogataea philodendri
CTGCCCACCTTCTATTAGTATCACTCGCTCGCGGGCTAGCCCGCATCGCATCAATCTTCCTTCTATGTAGGCTTCTCTATTCTCTGCTCTGCATCACTTTCACCACCGCTTATCACCACTGTGCCTTCCCATCTCCCTCCCATCTCCCTCCCACCACTCACTCGTATTCTTGCCGCGCCGCAGGAAGCGGATACCTCCCCACCTCAGCAAGGATCTGCCCGCCCCGGCGCAGCTTCGCCAGCGCAGCCTCCCCGCACCACTGCGGTGCCAGCCCCGCCAGCGCCCGCTCGATCTCCCTCACCTCCCCGTCGCTCACAAGCCACGTCTGTCCGCCTCAGTGCTGGTGCTGATCCCGCATGCAAATCTAATTCACCGTTGAGGCCGCCCTGGAGAAACCTTTTTCTGTTAGCAGCCGGTTTCCGAAACCGCCCAGCTCTGGGTATCATATCTAACTGACAGTACTTGAAATCTCTTGCAGAGTGACGCAAAAATCTACACAGCTCAAATCGGAGATAAACTGAGAATTCGTACATTGTTGCACCGGCTCCTAGGGCTTCCTCGAGATCAGTGTGTCTCTTCCCTCTGCAGCTGTCAGCGTTTTTACTGGCGACAGTGGACCAAAAGCGGCTAATCACTGCTTGTTTATAAACTCCTCGATGATCTCCGTTGGAGTAGTTTTGCGTGTTTATACCCTTTATCATTCCGTGTTAGGTACATAGTTGTGCATAAAGAAAACAAGATCGGTTTGCATTTGGACAGCAATTAGATGTCTTTTCTTTTTAGAACGTTGAGAGAGATGAATAGAACCAGGAAAATATGGATTAGCTATTTCTGTACTCAGGATTGCAAAAGTAGTTTTTTCCAACTTTTCCACTCGCGTGTGTGATGCGGAGACACCGTAAAATACTTCTCTTTTTAGAAAATTACCTAATTTGTACTCATTACCAATATATCTTGAATTCCCAAAGAATTTCTGGTCTCCCAAAGAAGTCATTCTCAAGAACATCCAAAGATGAGGTATACTATTTAAAAGTAGCTCATTACGGCAGCTAGTCTTGCCACAATGTCTCCAAACAAAAAGCCGATCGAATCTTTGAAGCTCAACAACGGACTTTCTATCCCTAATGTTGCCTTAGGTACCTGGAAAGCCAGCCCCGATGATTGCTATAATTCGGTCATGACTGCGCTGAAAAGTGGGTACACACATATTGATACCGCAAGAATTTACAGAAATGAAGTGTCTGTTGGTCGGGCGGTGAATGACTTTCTCAAACAGTCTCACTTGAAGAGAGAGGACCTTTTCATCACAACCAAAATTTCGCCCTTTGAGTTCCAGGACCCAGAAAATGCAATTCTCGATTCGCTGGAAAGACTGCAGCTAGATTATGTTGATCTTTATTTAATGCATCACTGTGTGGCAGAAGTCACTGGCGAAGGTATCACCCCTCGTGATGAAAACGGGTTTAGAAAGCACATATCCCCAGAAGTATTCAGCTATGTTGATGCTTACAGACTGTTACAAAATCTAGTCGCTAAAGGTTACACCAAGTCAATTGGTATCTGCAATATCAATTCGCCAAAAATTCAACGACTTTTGGAAACAAAAGACCTGATTCCTCCCGCTGTTGTTCAATGCGAGATCCATCCGTATCTTCCACAACATGAGCTGGTTGAATTCTGCAAGGCCAATAATATTGTTGTGGAGTCATACTCTCCACTTGGATCAACCGGTGCTCCCTTGCTCCAGGATTCGGTAATCGTTGAAATTGCCCAAAAGTATGGCGTTACTCCAGCATGCGTTGCTATTAGCTGGGCCGTTGCAAGAGGGACTGTGGTTCTTCCAAAATCAACAACGGCTCAAAGAATTAAGGAGAACATGTTCCTCATTGAGCTTGACGAGGAAGACGTCAATTTGATTGGTAGTATTTACAAGCGTATGACCAAACGATACCTTGAGCCAAAGTGGAAAATCAATGTTTACGACAGCGACGCTGATTTTAATCCGCTTACATAGATCCGTATTTAGTCAAATTGACGTACTTCTCAGTCAACCATACGGTTTTTGTATCTAAAAATTATATCGCTCGACAAGAAATCCATTTGATCAGTTCAGATGAGTTTTGCCAAGACTTGCTTGACGATTTAGGAAATTGGCCCAATTTTTGCAAAAGGGCTGTTGGACTGGGGTACTTTAATCGTATGTCTCTTATCAAATGAAAAATTTCCTAATCCGTATTTGGATGCGGTTCTCAATTTGGAATAGCCCATTCGATATTACAAGAGGAGAGCATATATAAAAGATTCGCACGTATTGTGAGTGTCGTGACGATTATGAGTCAACAAGCATTGAAGTTCGAAGAAGTCCTTGAAAATTCCAAATGTATGGTCGCATCTTACCGGACACCTTCGGTGGTGATGGTCAAAGGTGAAGGATCATATTTATGGGACATGGACAATCAGAAATATATTGATTTTTTTGCGGGAATTGCTGTGAATTCTCTTGGACATTGTGATCCAGAAGTGACACAGATTATCCATGAGCAATCCAGTCTTCTTCTACATTCTTCTTTTGCCTGTCCAACGGAATGGCCATATGCTCTTGCTGCCAAATTGGTCGAAAAAACTAAAGAGTCTGGAGGAATGTATAACGCATCTAGCGTTTTCTTTAGCAATTCTGGTGCGGAAGCTAATGAAGCAGCTTTGAAATTTGCTCGAAGATGGGGAAAATCAATTGCAGAAGATAAGCACGAAATCATCTGTTTCAGTACATCTTTCCATGGACGGACCTTTGGTGCCTTGAGTGTCACCTCCAAGCTGAAGTACCAGGAACCATTTACGCCTCTAGTCCCTGGAGTCAAGCAAGCACAAGTTGGAGACATTGAATCTGTTAAGAAGCTTATTTCCGAAAAGACTTGTGCGGTAATCATTGAACCGGTGCAGGGAGAAGGAGGAGTTCGTCCTGTCGATGAAGACTTCCTTATCGAACTCAAAAAGCTGTGCACAAAATACCAAGCCGCTCTCATTTATGACGAGGTCCAGGTGGGTGTGGGACGGTCCGGTACACTTTGGGCGCATTCAAAGCTTCCGAAAGAGGGGCATCCAGATATTTTTACTTCTGCTAAAGCTTTAGCTAACGGTTGTCCCATTGGTGCAACTATAATCTCTCCCGAAATCAACGAGGTGCTACAACCTGCAGATCATGGCTCCACATTTGGTGGTAATCCTATATCTACTCGTGTTGCATGTAATGTTCTGGACAGGATTTCCAACAAACAATTTCTGGAAGACGTTCAGCGGAAAGCAAAACTTCTTCAGTCCGGACTTTCTCAACTGCAGACCAAGTATCCAGGTATAGTCGAGGATGTCAGAGGTTCTGGCTTGATGATGGGGATGGAGCTCACTGTCGAAGCAAAACCAGTGGTTGCAAAAGCTAGGGAATTTGGACTCGTTACCACAGTTGTGGGTGACAACATCGTCAGACTTCTACCTGCACTGAACATTCCAGATGATGTACTTTTGGAAGGTGTGTCTATTTTGGAAAGGACCCTTGATGCACTTTTTGGAACTAAATAGGTCAAAACTAATTAACTATAATACATCATTAGTATCTGACCGCTCCTCGAGCCTCTTCAGGTTATTTCACTTATAACTAGTCTACATTTGCTGTTCAACTACAAACTGGACAAATTGGTCATCTATCTTACCAATTATCACTACAGGAAGGAAATGTCCAATATTTATTTAAATTGAGCAATTAGTTCATATATAAAATAGGTACTCACAATCTTAGGTGGAATAGTGGAAAAGGGGATTTTCCTTATCAGTTAAGTCAGCGAACTCAATGTTCTGAACCATTCGTGCTTTCTCTTCAATTTCCGGGTGTTCTCTCAAATGTTTGGCATTCTCGCGGTTTCTACGGTCGTATTCCCACCAGATAAGCAGTAAGAAAATTAAACTTGTCGCATAAGAAACCACAATTGCGATCTTTCCACCAATGTAATCAGGCGCTTGCGACTCAATGAATGTTTGTGGGCCAACGACCATACCAATACAATAACCAATCAAGAAGATAGCATCCATGACTGCTTTTTTTGTAGTACCACCAGTGTTACTTGAGAAACAGGATAAACACTGAATCATACTGATTGGGTTAAGTTCTTGCAAGTAGTATCCTGCCAGACCGACTTTGTTGTTCCCGTTGGG
The DNA here is from genome assembly GCF_020536065.1 of Ogataea philodendri. NCBI lineage: Eukaryota > Fungi > Ascomycota > Pichiomycetes > Pichiales > Pichiaceae > Ogataea > Ogataea philodendri. The sequence continues at coordinate 4,204 of NW_025764099.1, forward strand.
CCATGCAAGCATACAAGCTGCAACGATACAAATAATGGTCGAGAAGACGGAGACAAACATCCGTGATTTCCAAATTTTCAGGCATGCCCACACAAACAGCGGGTTTCCGGGAAAAATGATAGCTCCCGTAGGCATTTTCATCAGCATAGACTTCTTTGTTGAGAACTTGAAGTCATCATTCAAAAGAATAGATCCGAAAGAGCCAATAGCTCCCGATGGAATATCGGACGAAACGCCGTACCAGAAGTAGTACCAAGTGACCACATCGGTAAGTGCTTCTTTGATCTGGTTTTTCTTAATGCGCTTCGAGCCAAATCCTTGTTGGTTTCCTCTTAAGCGCTGAACTAGTCTTTTCTTGTCTTCGTCGTTAAGGAATCTGGCCTTCGAAGGTTCATCTGGAAGATAAGCTAGCGCAAAGAAGCCGATACCCAAACTGACTGCACCAATAATGTAAAGGTTGAGTCTCCACGGCTCAACAGAGTATGACTCCTCGTATTGAACCATAGCATATCCTATGCAGTTGTTCAGAATAGTTGCTATACCACTGCAGCAGAACCAGACTGATGTTCTCAAGAATTGTTCATCAACTTTGTAGTATTGACTGGTTATCAACATTAATCCAGGATTGATTGAGGACTCTAGCATACCCAAGATAACACGAAGGGCCATTAAACCAGCGTAAGATTTGACAGCCCCGTGAAGAATGAGGATCATAGACCACAGAATGACAAAGCATGACAATGTTTTCGCCAAAGGAAATCTCTGCAAGAGGAAACTGGCAGGTAACTCAAACACTAAGTATCCCAGGTAGAACGCAGAAGAGGTCCAAGAGTACATATCACCTTTCATATCAAGAGACTGCTTGATACCAAGAATGGCAGAGGTACTGAGAGCAGACTTATCCATATAAAGGGCTGTGATCAAAAGCATAAGAGCGGGCATCAAGAATAAGTCAATTTTCCAACGCAAAGCCTTGTCTTTCTTTTCGTCGTAGTCGACGTCACCCTCAAGGGCCAGCTTCATAGCCATATCAACATCATTAGTCACCTTGACCTGGCCTCCGTTGGCACTGGTGATAGTTGTAACCAGGTTATGAGTATTCAGCTCATCACTCGAGAATACTGTGACTCTACTGGTGACAGCATTCATCAATTTTTTTTCAGAACTCATTGTTGAAGTGACCATCATGATGGATGACTAGGCTTTATATATTGTGAATCGTACGACGCGGCTTATCTTGATGGAAGCCGCAGCTCGCAAATTTTCAGATGGTCAGATATGTTTCCAGGTAATCGTGATGTGAGATTCTTATCTTCATCGCCCAAAGATAAACTGTTCGAAAAATTCCTGATAAATCGTTTCCGGATGAGTCGGATTCGTAACCGAGTGACTAGTTTATAAACCGGAAATGCGTACCAGCTTGAGTTGGAATTTTTAGTGCAACATGCTCCACCATGAGAGAGGAGCAGCCTCATCACCAGCAACAACATTACTTTGGGATGTCATCTGTTACCAGTGGCTAAACTTGCTTCCATGTTGTTTAGTCGAGTAATCTCAATGATTGAGTTAATGCTTTTGGTGACCGGAAACCGTTAATTAGGAAATTTTCCGAATTTGGTATGTATGAAGATAAACCTCGGACTCGAAACTATCGCAATAAATGTGTCAGATTGAGGGTAACAAACCAATTCTGATAATGGAATATTTCCGTTTCAAGTCAGCAGGTCTAAAAATCAAATTGATCTCGGGATGATGGCCCTTCCCTGTAACGGGATCAAAAAGTCGATGCCTCAATGTAGAACCAGATTAAAATAACACTGCTGTCGTAAATGACTCTATTTAAAAACGGCACAACTACTATATGTGCCAAAAGGTTTCTACAAATTGGCGAACTTTGAAAGACATCTTGAAATAGCAGAGTTCGAAACTTTTGAAAACTAATGGTATCGAAAATTGCAGAAACGGAGACGTACACCGACGTCGAGCAGGATAGTGTCGATTCACGTATCAGTGTTTCTCATAGAAAGCTACTTTCTCCATTTCTGTTGGACAAACGAGTTCCACATATTCCTATCGATGCAGAAAGGAAAGAGCTCCCATATGGTACCACAAATATCTTCTCTGAAGCGTTCTTTAGCTGGTGTGATCCGATACTGAAAGTTGGGTATCGGAGAATTCTGGTACCTGAAGATATATTTAAAATTTCCCCTGGTTCGCGCTATGACGTTGGCGAGATGGCTGCTAGATTTGAAGTTGCACTTCAACGGCGAATAGACAAGAGCCAGCAACAAACTACCGAGAGTGCGAGACCTTCGAAATCTGAAAAAGTGGGAAGTAATCCTGTGTACTCCCGATTCATTGTTGCTCTTGCTTTGCTCGACGTTTTCAAGAAACAAATCTTATTTTGCGTCTTGATAAGAGCATGTGGAGATGTCTCTTCTGGGATGAATGCTTTGCAAGTGCGAAAAATTGTCGAAATGGTTTCAAAATCTTCAGATACAAGTCCACATCCTTCTGGCTACGGCTATGCGGTCGGCATTGCGTGTCTTGTTTTGTTTCAGGGTCTTGCATATTCACATTATATGATAGCGGCGCAATACTGTGGAGCACAAATGAGAAGTGTCTTAAGTCATGCAATTCTTCAAAAGTCCATGCACATTAATAGGGAAGGGAAAATCCTTTATCCTTCCTCAAAAATTACTTCGTTTCTTTCGAACGACATCTCTAAAGTAGAGCTATCAATTTGGTACTTTGGGTTCATATTAAGTCTTCCGACAGGTTTGACAATCACAATAATTCTTCTTGTCGTCAATCTTGGGGCAGCCTCCCTAGCTGGCATTGCCTACTTCTTACTCATTACCCTCGTATCGAGCATTTTGATCAGACATTTTATGAAACTAAGGGTTGCTTCAAATAAAGGAACCGACCAGCGAATCAAGTGTCTCAAAGACGTTCTGTCAAGCATGAAGATCATAAAATACTACTCATGGGAACTCCCATATTTGAAGCTTTTAACAAATTACCGAGCAATGGAGATGGCAAACATTTTAAGATTACAAGTGATTAGAAATCTAATAACCGCCACCATTGTCACACTACCGAATGTATCCTCCATGGTCAGTTTTCTTGTTGTCTTTGCAGCAAATAATGGAAAACTTTCATCTGCCTCCAACGTGTTTTCTTCCGTTTCTTTGTTCAACATTATGATCGGTTACGTCTCCCAGTTCCCAACAGCGCTAAACACTTTGAGTGATGCACACATTGCGATTGGAAGATTGCAGACATTCTTGTTGCATCCAAATGAGGTTGCAGATCCGCTTCGTTTGATTATCGAAAAGGAAAGCTCGGAAATGGCCCTCAGTATCAAACAAGGATGGTTTAGTTGGATGCCATCGGGTGAGATATCATCGTCCACAACAGCTACAGGTCTGGTGACTTTGGAAAAAGATGATTGTTCTTCTCAGAATAGCACCCAGGTTTCTGAAATGGTTGACTCTTTTCAAGGTCTGAAAAATGTAAACCTTTCCATTTTTCATGGCGAGCTAATCATCGTGACTGGACCAATTGGCTCAGGAAAAAGCTCTCTTCTAGCGGCTATGAGCGGACTCATGCCACATATTGATGGATCTGTATCCATTGCGGGTTCGGTGACTTATTGTGGAGCATCATGGATGCAAAACGCATCTGTCAAGGAAAACATCATTTTTGGAGAAGATCTCAATCTTGAAAAATATCAGCAGGTAGTGGAGGCATGTTCTTTGGTTACAGATTTTGCGGTACTACCAGCTGGTGACAAAACAGAAATTGGCGAACGTGGAGTGAATCTCTCGGGGGGACAAAAGGCAAGGATAAATCTTGCTAGAGCCGTGTACCATGTCTATGGAAAGCAGGAGAGAAACATTATACTCCTAGACGATATCTTGAGCGCTGTTGATGCAAAAGTTGGTGAACATATCATGACACAATGTGTTAGTGGAATTCTTCAAGACAAAACACGAATTCTTGCTACTCATCAACTTTCTCTAATTGATTTGGCTGACCGACTGATTTTCATTAACTCCAATGGAAGCATCGACCTTGCTACCAAAGAAGAGCTAATAAAAACCAATCAAGAATTTGCTTCTTTGATGGAGTATCAATCCTCAAAGTCTTCTCAAAGTGATGACGTGCAGTTGTCGAAAATGGATGTATCTTCCAATCTAAAGAGGACATTTTCGCTCAACACAAAGTCTGCAGAGTTGAACAACGTCGAAAATGAATCAAAATTTCATCTATCTAGCGAAGATGGAAAGCTGATTTCTGAGGAAACCCGGAATATAAACAGTATTCCTATATCAACAATCATCCAGTATTTGAGGGAAGGATGTGGACGCTGGGGTATGGTTGTGATTATACCATGTTTCCTAATTTCGATCATTCTCACTACAGTGTGCATGTTATTACAAAATGTGTGGCTAAACTATTGGGCATCAAATCATTTTGAAGGTCGTTCAGGTTCATTCTACATTGGGATTTACGTTCTAGTTACTGTTCTCTATATGACTTGTGCAGGCTGGCAATTTTCGACAGTGGCTTACATTTGCAACAATTCCTCCAAGAATCTTAACATTAAGGCTATGCGTCGCTTGATGCATGCTACAATGTCCTTCTTCGACACAACACCTATGGGTAGAATTCTGAACAGATTCAGTAAAGACACAGAGACACTTGATAACGCAATAGTGGAGCAAGCTCGTCTATTTTGTTTTGGAATTTCTAACATGTGTGGAATTTTGGTGATTTCATGCGTTTATCTTCCATGGTTTGCAATAGCAGTGCCATTTGTCCTTTTTATTGCGCATTGCTTTTATTCCTACTATCAGGCTTCTGGTCAAGAATTGAATCGTATTGAAGCCACCCAGAGATCTCTTACCTATTCCTGCTTTGAAGAAGTTTTGAGCGGATTAGACATCATCAAACACCACAACGTGGCTACCAAGTTCACTCAAAGATTCCTTGGATACATCAATTTGCAAAATGAGGCATACTTTTCACTTCTTGGGGCGCAAAGATGGTTAGTGGTTCGGCTGGTTGTCTGTTCTGCGTTGTTCAACTTCATCATTGAAGCACTTTGTGTGAGTAAGGTGGTGGCGATCAATGATGGTGACACTGGGTTATTAGTTTCATACATGGTTTCGTTTTCCACTCAGTTAATTTCCACATCTCGGTCCATGGGTCAGCTGGAGCAATTCCTTTCATCTGTTGAAAGAATGGTGGAATATGCTAATAAATTGCCCCAAGAGGCCAGTTATTACTCCAAACCTGAATCTAAACCGTCTGAATCGTGGCCTAGGAGAGGAGAAATAGAATTTAAAAATGTGAGCATGAGCTATAGGCCGGGTTTACCTCTTGCTCTCCGCAACCTTAACGTTCACATTAGAGCTGGGGAGAAGGTCGGAATTTGTGGTCGGACTGGATCAGGAAAGTCCACTATAATGACCGCACTATATCGTCTCTGTGAGCCAGGAGACGGAGAAATTATGATTGATGGCGTTGACACCCTTTCTATTGGTCTTTATGACCTACGCTCTAAGTTGTCAATTATTCCTCAGGAGTCAGTTTTATTCAGAGGTACTCTGCGACAAAATCTTGATCCATTTGGTGATCTGGATGATGATTCATTGTACGGCTATTTGATCGAGGCTGGGTGTATCAATCCAAGCAGACTGTCAGGAATTAGACAGCAAGACCCCAATAGCGGAGAGCAGTTACATCCATTCCATTTAGATGTTGCAGTCGATGAGGGCGGGTCCAACTACTCCCTCGGGGAGAGGCAAGTTCTTTCACTCTGTCGAGCATTGATCAGAAAATCCAAAATACTTATCCTTGATGAAGCAACGTCAAGTGTGGACTATGAAACAGATGCACGCATTCAAAATACAGTGAGACTAAAATTTGCAGATTGTACTGTTCTCACTATCGCTCATAGACTCAAAACGATTCTAGACTATGACAAAATTCTGGTCATGGATAAAGGACGCTGTCTGGAATTTGACACTCCATGGAATCTTTTCCAGTCAGAAGGTAGTAGCTTCCGTGCAATGTGCTTGATCTCGGGTATTCAAGAGACCGATTTTGCAAAATAATTATGGATAGCTATGTTAAATAGACAAAATGCATTGTTACTTAAAAGATAACATCTCTTGCATAATCAAGGTAGCTATACACCATTTTGTTCTTTTGAGAGCTGAAGCAAAGCTTGCCCATGAGTGTTTTAGGTTTAGCTTTCAAAAGGCTATTAACTAGTATCTAATTTAGAGATTGCTGTTGGAGAGTTGGAAGAGGTTTGCCCTTCTGAACCATAGTTGTTATCAGTTCGTAGACAACTTGGGAAGCAGCAGTAGCTGTGATTTCAGCATTATCATAAGCCGGGCTGACCTCGACAACATCACCTCCCACAAGATTGAAATCAAGACCACGCAAAAGGTAAAGGACTTCCCTTGGAGTCATTCCACCTGGTTCGATCGTTCCTGTTCCTGGAGCAAATCCAGGGTCCATGCAATCAACATCAAGGGAAATGTAGACAGGATATTTCTCAGGAATTCTCTTCTTGATCTGAGCTATGATTTTGTCCATGGAGCTTGTACCCTGGAACCAAACGTCATCGGTACTGAATCTTTGCCAGCCCTGACTGGTATCCTCAGTATAGTCTTCCTCGCTCTTTCCGGCAATTCTAGCACGCAAACCAACGTGGACGTTGTAGTCCTCACTAATTAGTCCCTCATGAGAAGCCATCCAGAGCATAGAGCCGTGGGTAAATCTAGTTTTCTCCGAGTCCCAATACCCAGTTCTTTTGGAAGAATTCCATGTATCCAGATGAGCATCAAAGTGAATAACGGCAACCCGTCCGTAAACTTTGTGGAGTGCTCTTAGGTGAGGCAGAATGATTGAATGGTCTCCACCAAGAGCAATGTACCGAGGAGGATGGTTTGGATCTGCTTCAGACTGGCGACGCAACAAAAGCTCCTCAAATGCAGCTGTCATTTGCTCAAGAGCAACCTCGTTAGACACAGGGGTAACAGGAATATCACCACAATCCATCATGGTGGCCCATTCCTTGTACGGGTTGTAACCGGCTCTCAGATTGTAACCACGCTTCTCGCTTTGACGTTGAGAACCTTGACGAATTGCACTTGGACCAAACCGTGCACCAGGACGATAACTGGTGGCGGTGTCGAATGGCACACCAATGATTCCAATATCAAACCTTTTTTCTGGCTCAAGTAGTGCTGGGTGGTGGTCAAAATGGGCAAAAGTGACAATTCCAGCGAAGCCTGGGCCATTACCCCATTTCTCCTGTAAAGTTGCTTCCGGTTTCTCTTGAGAAATAGTCATAATTAGTGTCAACGATAGAGCGAATTATGGATAGTAAACTATGAAGAAGCTTGTGCTTATTATACACTTCTGCAAATCGAGAGGGAGCTGATAACGGAAGTTGCATATTTGCTAAAATAAGCATGCTGTATATTGAGTATCGATCTTCCCTCATTAGGGTTGGAACATGGTGAGCTCACAATGATTTCCGATACCCGAGACGCTACCGGTATTTGTTTTCTTCCTGGATCCATCAAAACGGGAAGATCAACTAATTCTGTTTTGGGAATGAAGGGAGTTTCCGTATTTAGTAATTTTAATGCAAGCAGATATGGATTTTGTAGTAGGCGATAAAGTTCAAACGATCCTGGGGAGCCTGAATCGTGATTGATGTAGCTAAAGGACAAGGGTATTTGGGAGTCATGTAGGCTGGGAAGTTATAAAAGACACAATTTTCAACGACCCCTCGTAATCGCCAAGACGTCTAGTTGGCTGTCGGATTCCATCTGTTTGATGATGTGCAGATTTTCGAGACCAATCGTAAGAGAGAGCGTATTGCCGCATTTTTTTTTATCTTGACTACTTATTAATCGAAGACCTTTGTAACGGAAACCGTTCAACTGGCACAGTTGGATGTAAAGATTTGAGCGTTCGTTCATATGGCCCAAGAAGCAAAGCGCAGAAAGTCAGGTCATGGAGGAATCAAGTTTATTGATCAGACAATAGAAACTGCTCGATTGGTCGAGAAGGGACGGCCTAAACTGCCTGGCACTTCTATAATCAATTTTGAGCAAGGAGGGAGTAGATTGGAAGCTAATGATAATCAATCCATGGAGTCTGATATTGCTAATATTCCAATGATTTTCAACCAGGAAATGGTTGGTCTCTTTTTCTCTCCCGAAGGATACGGTCTGCAAGATCTCCAGGATCCGCCGCATCCTATCCCCGACTTTGTGGAGAGTATCAATAGTTCTGAGCCAGAAAATTACAGTCACGACAGAAAGAGCGTAACGGAAGATGCACAGCATCATCAAATTTCCCGGATAAGTTCCCATTCTCATCAATCACAGCTTGTGGCGCCATACAATGCCCAGAATGAAATAGGACTAATAATGTTCTACACGCAAGAAGTTTGTCAATTTTACACAATGAAATCACCCAACTGGAATTTATATGCCTATATGGGAAGCAGGTTGGCGTGCCAATACGTTCCACTTAAGTATTCTATTTTGGCCTTATCAGCACTACATATGTCAATCAGAGATGCTACGCCCATGGATCTTGCAAAAAAGTATTATGATGAAGCACTAGGTGCTGTTATGCAAGAGAACTTTAATGGTGGTAAAGTTTCCGTTGAGCTTCTTCTGACCACATGTTTTTTCCTGCTCCTCTTTGACATCACTAGGGGTACTAAACATGCAAAACAAATCCTTCGAAAAGTCTGGTTCAAATTGCAAATAGGGAGATTTTTTGAGCAAAATGATAGCCCTGCTTCTCAAAATTTGAGCCCATATAGCTACCAAATTCTTTGTTATTTACTCCAAATGGATATCAGATCAGCTTTGTTTTCAGGGAATATCAGTTTTCCAGATTACGTTACTCTATCTAAAGAGAAGAAGAATCCCAATATAGAGTATTTGAAAAAGTCCAAGTCTTACGATAATCAGGCATCCGATATTGCAAGGCTGACACAAGGTGTCTCTGGAAACATTTACGGAGACTCGTATCCCAATGACTTCTCCGAAGATGACTCGCTTATTGACTTAATCGTTGTTATAAACATGCGAAACATCATGACTTTAGGACGTATTGTTAGGTTACGCAATTGGCTCAACCAGTGTGGAAATTCTACGGAGTTTGACTCAAGCTCTTTCGAAAAAGAAATCGACGACCTAGTCTTGGAGAACCGCAAATTGGTGAACCTGAAAACTGATCGTGATTTGGGTCCAAATGTGCGGTTCTCGATTTTAATTTGTTATGCGCTTGGATATTGTGCTGTGATTCTCTATGATCGGGTCTGCCGACCATCCATAAGAACAAATGACCGATGTCAAAGTGCTGCCACTGAAATCATGAAAATCACAATTGAACTAGCTAGTCTTCGAAATTCTCGATATCCAAAATCTCAACTCTGGCCTTTTCCACTTTTGATTGCAGGAATCGAGACAACAGATCCAATTTACCAAAGATGGGTTTTAGATCGGTTTGTCGAGTACGAGAAGCAAGGTTGGGGTGTGCATATGACGAAAGCAATCTCTCTTCTAAAAGAGTGTTTCCGTAGGCAAGCATCTTCAGATTCTCGTGTTGATCTTGGAGAAGTGATGGATACAACGACGGGCACTTTTGTTCTGTGATCTGGGGAACTCGCCAGATGCAGTATCTGCAGAATCAATTCCAGAGACATACGCTTTCTTTGGATAATGTCTTCGGACTCAGGCTAGGCTTGTTTAAATTTCTCACCGATTCAGATTCCAAAGAAACCATTCAACAATACGGTTGTACACCCCTTGATTAGCATGCTTTAATAGATACCTCTTTGTATAGTAATAAGATTAGAAAGGCTAAATATGAGCGTGTCATCAGAAATTTAAAATAGTATCTTCTTAAATTCTAACAAGAAACGATACTTTATAGCTACATTTCTGGCTGGGTATATCAAAGAGCTCGCATTTCTTATTATTCCATGGTTTGTAGGGATACCAGAGTACATTATTCATGAGAATACAATCCAGACACTAGAAATTGATTATGTGCTGTACTACTCTATCAATTTCTCTGCTTACATCTGCTTCCCACGGAGATAAGTCCTCAAAAACAGCTTTGAGCTGCGCACGAAATCACCGATCTGACTTCAGGAACACCGACGATTTATCCCTGCCAAGCACTGCCAAGACGGAGATACTCATACTCACCTAACTCCGGGAGCTACCTTTGCTTCTAGGTATATATAGAGTTATTCAGTACTTTCTTCAAGCATGATGTCCCCAATCGCAGACGCTCTTTACCGCTTTGGCCTTGCCTACGACACTGCAGATTTCTCGCTGCTAGAGTCTGCTCTTACCGACGACGCCATATTTTCAATCAACGACACAAAGCTCCACGGTTTACAAGAAATTCGCACTCAATCGTTTGAAAAGGTGGCCAAACTTGATACCACCCATTTATTCAGCAGCATTCGCACTCAACAAGACGGCAGTAAAGCAACGCTAACAGCTACAGCGCTCGCTAATCATTATCCACAGGGCAAGGGACTTGCTGGTGAGAACCGTTTCCTTCTTGGCGGTTCATTGTATACTGGGGAACTCGTTTTCCAAGACGGCCTCTGGAAATTTTCTAAAGTCCACCTCCAGCTTGTCTGGGTCAATGGTGACATGTCAGTCTTGCAATAGGTTACACTGATAGGTGTTGCTGGCCTCTAGTGAAAACTGTCTTTTGACACTGTGCAATGTTGACAGATCACGATGTATTGCTATATGGACTGCAAAGTCTAGCACATTTGTTGGCCATAGTCATGAAGATTGCTGGCTCTAGCAAAATTCGCAAGACAATCTATAGTTTCAGAACCCCATCTTTAATACTTGAGATCTTCCCATATTCAAGAGGCTTGCTTCAATGTCCTACTTTGCCGAAGAAGATGGACTCCACAATATCAACCTATTAATTACTACTTAAACTTTGCTACCAAATCTGAGTATAAGCGATTAGCTAATCACCAACTTCAAATTTCTTTAGTAGACCGTCTATTCACACCGTTTACTTGGTTCATGGCAGCTCACGCTTGCGAAGAGTGCGGCAAGACGTACTCGAGGCCCTGCCTACTACGTCAGCATTTACGATCTCATAAGAATGAACGCCCGTTTGTGTGCCCTGTGTGTGGCAATGCATTTTTTCGTCAATCGCATCTCGACGCCCACGTTTGGACACACTCTACCAGCAAACCATTTAATTGCGAGGAATGCGGTCGCGGATTTGCGACTGCACAGCAGTTGCGCCGTCATAAGCATCGTACGGTGATATGTCCGTACGAATGTGGACTGTTTTTCCCCACAAATGCTCTCCTCACTCAGCATGTCCTAGCTAGCCACATCCTCTCCGATGTAGAGCTTTCAGACAAAAATTTCTCAGATCTTCATTGTAAGCAGCCGGAATGCGAGGGTTTTCCCGTGTATGCTTCATCCGCAGATCTTCTCGAGCATTACGACGACCTCCACGAATTTGTCCCTAGCTCTCTACTAGATTTGCTCGAGGACGAGTAGTGTAATTCGTCTTTCAGACCTGGCAGTGCAATGCCTCTGTCATGCGGGGAAGTTGACTCGCAGGAAGTCGCAATTTGCTATTATATTCATGAAATACATTAGATCTTGGCTTCCACTTCTGAAGAATGCCGTTCGATTGTACACAACTGTGGCTGTCAAGTGACGAAAAAAAAAAACCGTTGAGCCTAAGCGTGGCGTCTTAAATAAGGCCCCGAGCCCTCAAAAGATGTCCTCGGGAAACCATGTCTGATAAAGGGAAAGAAGAGCAACTTTTTTCAACTGTACCCTCTGATTCTCAGAGCAGGAGTTCTCAGCTGGATTCTGATGAAAAAATCGAGAATGTGGTTCTTAACAAGGATTTCAAGTACAGACATGTCAACATGTTAGCTATCGCTGGTGCTATTGGAACGGGATTGATCATCGGATCGGGGACCGCACTGAAAAGAGGTGGGCCCGGTTCATTGTTCATTGCTTACGTGTTCACTGGCTTTCTGCTCTTGATCGTTCTTATGTCTCTAGGAGAGATGGCAGCGTACTCACCAATGGATAAAGCTTTCTCGGGATATGCTACGCGCTATGTGGATCCTGCTTTGGGATTTGCCGCTGGTTGGAATTATTTTTTCAAGTACGCTATTGTGCTCTCTGCTAACTTAAGTGCTTTGGGGATAATTATTCAATACTGGAGGAAGGATCTCAATGTTGGAATATTCATTGCCGTATTTTTGGTTGCAATCATATTTATCAACTGGTTTAATGTGAAGTACTACGGGGAGCTCGAGTTCTGGTGTGCTCTGGCAAAACTTTTGGTCCTAGCACTCTGTTTTCTTGTTTGCTTAGTGATCACTTGTGGTGGTTCTCCGACCGGAAAAACTATAGGCTTTCAGTACTGGAGAGAGGAGGCATTTACAGAATATCTTGTGAAAGGGTCCACTGGCCGGTTCTTAGGATTCTGGGCGTGCTGCATTCAGTCATGCTTTGCTTTTGTGGGGAGTGAAGCAATTGGTGTGGTTTTTGGTGAGACTCCAAACCCCAAAAAGAACATCCCACGAGCTTCTTTGCAAATTCTGTTCAGAATTGGTTTCTTTTACGTGCTTGGTGTGTTTTTGCTTGGACTGGTCATTTCTCCGAAAAACAAACTGCTTGCAACTGCATCTGGAAGCAACGCGTCTGCATCTCCATATGTGATTGCATTCGAGGTTGCACACATCAAAGTGCTTCCATCATTTATCAATGCTGCTTTGATCATTTTCGTTGGCTCTGCAGCCAATACCGATGTTTATTTAGCATCCAGAGCTTTATACGGACTAGCTAAGGATGGTCAGGCACCGAAAATATTTTTGACGTTGAACAGACATGGAATCCCATACAACGCATGCTTGTTCACATCCATGTGGGGACTTCTGGCATTTATGAATTGTTCTGAGTCTTCGGCTACCGTGTTTGGTTATTTCTCAAGTGCTGTCACAGTCTTTGGAATCCTGAACTGGTTGAACATTCTTTTGGCTTACAACGGCTATTTCCGGGCAATCAAGGCACAGAATGTTCCTAGAGAGGAAGTTGTTTTTAGAATGTGGGGCCAGCCTTATATGTCATATTTTGCAACCTTCATGATTTCAGTCATTACATTTTTCAACGGCTACAATGCCTTCATTGGCAAGTTTGATTATAAGCAATTCATAACCACTTACGTTGGTATCGTTGCTTATCTTGTCATGATTTTTGGATACAAATTTTGGCACAAAACGAAACGTGTTGATCCAAAAACTGCTGTTCTTGATCGTTCCTACAAGGAATTATATGGAGAATGAAGATACAATCAAATCTCAAAGTTCAGCTATTAAGAAAGTTAAAACTGCGCGCGATAGTGATTTTTGTATATATGAGAAACATACCATATCTAAATCACAATTCGATCTTTTCTGGATCCGTCCGGAAAGAATTCAGACAAAGATTCAAATAATTTATCACTTTCAAGGTCGTAGAATTGTCTGAATCCGTTTTGGAAGACTTCTTGAGAAAACCATTCATTCCACTCAAACTGCTCATGGTGATTACTTTGAGGAGTATCCATTATCCGTCTTTGCTTTGTAACAGGCTCTGAATCCAGAAATTCAATTATTCCCGTTGACACTGCTTCGTACAGATTCTTGAACCTCATGTACTTCTCGTAGTACTTGCATGCTTCGAGCATGACTGTCTTTATATCCGCAGAAAATGCCTGAATCTCTTCCGAGTTTTCATCCAGCCGCCAGCAACAATAAACCATTGTCAAACCTGTTGCTAACGTATCATGGAGACAGGTGGGAGTCACCTTCCAGTCGCGATTGATCAAATCTTTGTATGCACTTATGCAACTAATGCAATGAGACTTGCACAATGCTATTGTCGACGCATCCGGGACCAGGAACGATGGAGATGGTCTGTTTAATACCACAGAAACAACACTGTACCTGGCTTTCAGCTCTAGATAACACGTTAGATGATGCGGTATTTCGTTTTCAACTTGTCCCATCCAGGAATCTAGTTTCTTCTGAAGGTCCTCTCTAGTTTTCTGCACTTTGTCATCTTTCAAGAGTGGTGTTTCGCCAATGGCGCGTGATATATAAACACTCTCCAACATGTCTCCGCATATTTCACAAATCCTGATTAACATGATACACGGCAAAAACTGAATTTGCCGGTAAGAAGAGACTTCAGGTGTACTGTCGTCTACCGAGAGTTTAGGCAGTGGCGTATCGATTGCCTGCTTTCGTAAAGAAAGCCCTCTCCCAAACTTCATAGCAACAGTTCTATCGACTATGTAAGTGCACCAGAACAGCCTATTTCGTAGCTCTGAGCGCGCTTCACCAAAGTTCCAAACCGGAAGAAACCTGTGGACACCGAGCTCCATTGCTAACGACATACAAAATCGACTCAGGTGCCATAGATCGCCATTATCATCTTCAAGGGCATTAGATTCCATTTTCCAAATGATCAGCAAGAGTAGTGCTTGAAGAGATTTCTCTGATCGATTTGATAGAATGTTTTCCAGGTATCTAGAAGCTGTGTTGAAGTACTCCCCAGAAATAAACGGATTGTGGATAGAAGCTCTGTTTGTTAGCTTGCTTGACGCAATTGCTAAGATCATGAACAGTGTATACTTGTCATTGTGAGAAAGTTTGTTTGGGTGCGCATACACGTTAGCCAGCAATGTGTGTAGGTATGGAATGCTGTAAAGTGGGAAATAAATTTGAACAGAGTCGATGTATTTCGACAACAGAAAAGTGGCAATCTTCTTAGATGGTAAAGCAGCGCACGATTCTAACACATCAGAATCAAACCTTTGCAATTCCGATGTTTCAGCATCCTTGAGTTTGTTTTGCAAGTCGATCTGTTTCAGGAACAACCTAGCAAAGTTCAATCCTGTGGCTGCACCAATGTATTTTCCTCCACTCTTACCGTTAGTCACGATCAGACTTCCGACTTCATTCGATATGTTCTCTATGATCTTGTCTTTGTTCGTTTTGTCTGTCTGGTCCAGAAGGAGTTGAACGGTCTTGTAGCTATACCCTATCTCGTCCTCGATGTTGCATTCCACGTTTGCTTTTTCGCATCTGCTACATCTGGGTAGTTCTCCTGGACACTTTAGTTAGCAATCATTAATCCTAGTAACCTACTTTGACCTTTTTGCTCTTACAGTAGCCACATGGCCTCTCAAAATCAGGCTTCGGGAGATTCACCATTATTTGTGAAAATTCATATCAAGTTTTTATAAAGATGGAGAGGTTTCTTGATTAGGAAAGTAAATTTCGATAACTAGTGTCGGTGATCCCGAGAAAAAGATGATACAAATATCGTGAGATTCCACACTAAAATTATGCAAACTGTGACCACCATCGAGTCACATACCTGTGGCGAGCCCTTCAGGATTGTTGTTGATGGTATTCCTGAGCTCAAAGGAGATACTTTATTACAGAAACGAAACTTTCTGGAACAGCACCATGATTACATCAGACTCGCTTTAATGAGAGAACCACGAGGTCACTACGACATGTTTGGGGGAATTATTCTCGAGGCAATGACCGGAGGAGATGCGGCCGCACTATTCATGAATCCAAGCGGATATACCGACCAATGCGGACATGGGATGATCGCGATTATTACAATGCTTATCCAGCTGAAAAAGCTTCCTGAAGAGAGGTACAAACTTAAACCAGACTTGATGTCTGTTTCTCTTGAAACGACCGTTGGAACAATCCAAGCAAAGGCATGTTGGAACGGTAAGCGAGTTGAATTTGTGAGTTTCCACAACACCCCAGTGTGGATACTCGAACGAGACTTGAAGGTCAAGTCTTCTATTGGTGAGATCACCGGTGACATTGTATTCAACGGTGCATTCAATTATTTTGTTGAAGTCGACCCCAAAGTCTTAACAGTGAAGCCTGAAAATACGGCCGCGATTGTGTCATTGGGTGAAGAAATCAAGAGAGAAATTATTAGCATGGGAGTCAAATTCGTCAACAAGGACTTTCCGCAGATAAATCAGCTACATGGTGTCGATTTAATTAATTACCACGGCAAAGAAACCAACGACGAGACGCTCCCTGACCAAAGGTCGGCTCTGGTTTTCGGTCATAAACAGATCGACCGATCTCCATGTGGGTCTGGAACCGCTGGAAGAACAGGCTTACTTTATCTGAAAAACCGAATCTCCATCGACCATAAGTTTGTTAACGAATCATTAATAGGGGGCAGATTCAAGGCTCAGATAGTGGATGATCAGATTATGGCTGACTGTGGCTCTAAACCTGCATGTGTGGTTCAAATAGAGGGACAAGCGAATTTGCTTGGCACCAGCAGCTGGTGGCTCGATGAAGAAGATCACATTGGGTACAACGGATTCATAATTAGTAGATAGAATAAGCGGACAATAGACTTGTCGTGTACTATTCAAGCTTCATAAAAATTTAGTTCGGGGGCCCCGAGGAAAAAAACTGAGGAGTTCAGATTGCATGGCAGTATCTAAGATAGAAAAAAGTTTAAAATCAGGTCGGACCCCCGACTTTGTGCTCTGATAGACCGAGATGAGCAAAGAATTGAGCCCCAAGGAGTCTATCTCTAATGTGCAAATGGATATCGAAGATTCTGCAGAGGCCTTGGCAGCTGAACTACGACTTAACAAGCGCGTTGTTATGAAGATCGATCTAGTGATTCTTCCGTTTCTTGTCTGTACCGTGTTTCTACAGCTACTGGACAAAAATTGCTTGTCGTATGCTGCACTGTATGGATTAAAGACCGACAACAACTTGAAAGGACAGGAATACAGTTGGCTTGCTACCATCTTCTACATTGGATATTTATTTGCGGAAATTCCAGTGTTTTTCTTGCTGCCAAAGATCAAAAATCTTTGCAGATGGATGTGTGCGTTACTGGTTATTTGGGGAGCATTGCTTATGTGCATGGCCGGATGTCATAACTTTGCAGGCTTAGCAACCGTCAGATTGTTCCTTGGTATTTTTGAGGCAGCAATTCAACCTGCGTGTATCATCCTCTCTACAACGTGGTACACCAAGTCTGAACAACCTATTAGAATGGCCTTATGGTCTAACACGTTTGCCGGTGTCTTCAATGGTATCTTTGGTTACGGAATTGGGCATTGGACTGGATCGCTGTCGACGTGGAAATATTTCTTTCTTGTTTACGGGGCTGTGACCATTGCTTTTGGAATTGTGTGCTCGTTCTTGCTACCAAACAGTATCGAAACTGCATGGTTCCTAAATGCAGAGGAGAAAAAATGTGCCATTGCCAGGACCGCAACCAACCAAACCGGAATTCATCTCGGAGCGAAGGATATCAAATGGAAACAGATTCTTGAGGCTGTGACAGACCCAAAGTACTGGTTGCTTGTCGTCTTTATCATTGTTCAAAACTTCATCAATGCTGGAATCACAAACTTTAACACCTTCATCATCAAAGGATTTGGATACTCCAATTATAGAACCATGTTGTTGGCCACCCCTCAGGCAGCGGTGGCCATGGGAGCGTGTATCTCAGTGGCATTTATATGTTACTTTGTGAAAAACATTAGATACATTCTCATATGTTTAACAACATGTGTCACCATGGCCGGTATCATAATGTTGTGGAAAGTCTCTCCAACTCTGCACAGAAACACATGTCTTGCTGCTGTGTATATTTGCGGATTTTACAACGCTCCATATGTGCTTACGCTGTCCTTGATTGCCTCCAATAATAGTGGATCAACAAAAAAGGCCTTCAATTCCATCAGTGTTGGGTTGTTCTACGCTCTAGGAAACTTGATTGGTCCTCAGTTTTTCCTCAATTCTGAATCTCCGACTTATCCAACCGGTATCAAGGCCATGCTTGCAGCTTGCGTGATCATGTTGTTTTGTGTTTCTGTTTACGCGCTCCTCTGCTTTGTGGAAAACAGAAGAAGGGATAAAACTCAGCTGGTCAAAAATGGAGAGCTGGATCTGGAAGAAATTATTAGAATCGGAAAAGAGGTCGACAGAGATGACCTTACAGACGTCCAAAATAAATATTTCCGCTATAGCTTTTAAAATATTACAATCAAGAAGCATATTTCGAATAAACGTCATCAAGTTCATCCAGAAACTTGCGTTTGAACTCAATATCGCTGGTCCAAGCCATTCTGATTGCATTTTTCTCAAAATTGTAAAGATCTTTAGCAGTCAGTTTGCAACCATCTGCAACTCCGAGTAATGTTCCCGTTTTTGAATACACCAGGTATGCAGGGTCATCACTATTTAGGGTAACAGGTATTCCGTAATTGTAAATTTTGGTCACTTTAGGGAAAACATTATGTGGGCCCAGGTGCTTTTGATACCCCATCGGACATAGTGTAAGGCCGAGATTGGCTGCCTTGACTAGATCCAGCAGCTCTGTGGTGTCAGCAGTGTTCATACCATGATCAATTCTGTCAGCACCGGTAGTAAACTTTGGTAGCAAGTACAAGTCTGGGTTATCCAGCTCATGTTTTTTAAACTCTGGCCTGGAACCAGCCAATTCCTTAACCACATATTTAATGTGCTCGTGCGTATTTTTCTGATCAACATCACAATGGGCTGTAATTTTCCAACCGTATGACCGTGCAAGCAAAAACGCGTCTTGGAATTTACTTGGTGGGTTGTCGTGTTCGTCAGAGTCCAATCCCAAAGCAATGATCTTGTCCTTGTAAGGCTCTGCCTGCTTAACAATATCAAGACCGCTTTCCGCAGACATATCCCTAACAATGCACAAGACCCAATGCAATTGAACATTGTAGTCGGCTGCTTCTTTCTGTGCTTTAAGCAGTCCTTCCATAACGGTTTCGAATTTCACACCCCGTGAGGTGTGCGCTTGGGGATCAAAGAATGCTTCCAGATAACGGATATTTTGGGATTGAGCAACCTTAATGTAGTCCAATGCCATATTGTAGAAGTCGTCTTCGGTCAGAAGAACGTTCATCGAGGCATAGTAAACTTCCAAGAACTCCTGGAGGTACTTCGTGGCATCCTGGCCTTCCTCGTAGAGATACTCAGTCAAATACTGCTTCTTCAAGTCCTCTAGCGAATTGCACCCCGGTAATTCAATTTTATTCGCATGTGCACATTTCCAACGCCGTTCAGCCGTCAATGTGCCTTCAATATGGAGGTGCTGTTCGCATTTGGGCAGTTGTGCGACAAAACTGGACAAACTCATTCGATTATTCAATGGATTAAATTATCAACAACCAATGAAAAAATCTCGGGGCACAAAACCTGCTTATCTCGACCAACGAAAAACTTTTTCACCGTCTTATCTTGGGCTTGATAACATTTTTAAGCGGCCATACAATTGTGGGAAACAATAAAGAATTCCATTTCTGTATAGAAAAACACGCGGCCACAGCTGTTCTATTGTTCTGTTTTCTCGCCTTATTCTCGCCGGGATTTAGGACCGCAGAAATTCATCACGGCGCCATTTCAACTGCCGCAAGAGTCATGATTCCAAACATATTTTTTAGTGCTGCCAAGCGAACTATATTCCACCTGAGGCAAAACGCCTACTGAAAATTTTTTAGCCGCATAATCTAGATAAACCTTTGATGCATTGAACCGCAGGGACCAGTACAAACATCATCAAAACTTTTGAAAGATTTTTTTGACACCTTTCATTATAAAAAGCATTCGTTTCTCAACTCAATTCAGCATCAATTGTCATCATGGTCACTGAAATTCCATTACCTCAAGGTGCTGGTTACGCCGTTGTCGTTGGACTTGGTTTTGTCTTTTCTCTTGGTATGATTTTGACAACCTTTGTCCTGCGTCGGTACCAGAAAGAAATCATTACTGCTGAAGAGTTCGTCGCAGCAGGTCGGTCTGTTAAGACCGGTCTGATTGCTGCTGCTGTCGTCAGTTCTTGGACTTGGGCTGCAACCCTGCTTCAATCCTGTACTCAAGTTTACAAGAATGGTGTTTCTGGAGGTAAGTCTATTCAATTCCATTCCATTCCAACTAACACATTTAGGTTTCTACTATGCCTCAGGTGCTACTGTCCAAGTTATTTTATTCGCGTTCATTGCCATTAAAGCTAAGCAAAGGGCCCCAGAAGCCCACACTTATCTCGAAATTATCAAAGCCAGATACGGCACGGTTGCACACAGTGTCTACCTGTTCTTTGCCATTGCAACCAACATCTTGGTCACTGCCATGTTGCTAACCGGTGGCTCTGCCGTCATCAGTGATCTCACTGGTATGAATACTGTTGCTGCTTGTTATCTTCTCCCAGTTGGTGTGGTTGTCTACACTTTGTTTGGTGGTATTAAGGCAACTTTCCTGACCGATTACGCACACACCATTGCCATCATTGTCATCATCTTGACCTTCGCCTTCACTACCTACGCTACCAGTGACCTTTTGGGATCTCCAAGCAAAGTCTGGGATTTGGTTATGGCTGCAGGAGAGAAGAACCCTATTGACGGAAATGCCGACGGTTCTTACCTCACCATGAATTCTCGTTCCGGAGGTATTTTCTTCGTTATCAACATTGTCGGTAACTTCGGTACCGTTTTCCTTGATAACGGATATTGGAACAAGGCTATTGCCTCCAGTCCAGCTGCTGCTCTCCCAGGTTACATTTTTGGTGGTCTCGCTTGGTTTGCTGTTCCATGGTTGGTTTCTACTACCATGGGATTGGCCTGTGTTGCCCTGGAAAACAACCCAGCTTTCCCAACCTATCCAAACCCTCTTACATCAGAACAGGTGTCTGCTGGTTTGGTTCTCCCAAGTGCTGCCGTTGCCATGATGGGCAAGGGTGGTGCTGTTGCCGCTTTGATCATGGTTTTCATGGCCGTCACTTCTGCTTCTTCTGCCGAATTCATCGCCGTGTCTTCCATCTTCTCCTACGATATCTACAAGGGATACATCAACCCAAATGCTTCCGGTAAGAAGATCATCATGACTTCGCACATCTCGGTGATCATCTTCTCGCTTGTTATGTCGAGTTTTGCAACTGGTTTGTACTACGCAGGAATCTCCATGGGTTACCTTTACGAACTTATGGGTATTATCATTTCTGGTGCCGTTTTCCCAGCTACTATGACCTTACTTTCAAGCAAGCAAAACGTCCATGCAGCCATTTGGTCTCCAATTCTTGCAACCGGATTTGCTATCATGAGTTGGTTGATCTGTACCAAAAAGCAGTTCGGTGCAATCTCTGTCGACTCTACTTTTGAGGACAACGCCATGCTTACCGGAAATGTTGTTGCTTTGCTTTCGCCACTTATTTTTGTTCCTGTGTTGACCTTTGCTTTCGGCCCACAAAACTTTGACTGGGACATTTTGAAGAACATCAAGAGAGTTGATGAAACCGAAGAGATCATAGAGGCTACCGAGGAGCCAGTCAAGGATTCCGAATTCCAGCCTATCAAGTCTCATGTTACTGCTATTGCTCATGATATCTACGAGGAAAAAAGAATCACTGCTGCTAAACAAGAGGAGGAATTGCTCGGAAGAGCTTCCAAAATTGCTGGATACACTTGTCTGTTCATGGCCATTTCCCTTTTGGTCGTTTGGCCAATGCCAATGTACGGAAGCAAGTATGTTTTTTCCAAGAAGTTCTTCACTGGTTGGGTTGTTGTCGGCATCATCTGGATGTTCATCTCGGCTTTCATTGTTATCATCTATCCACTTTGGGAAGGTAGACACGGTATTTACGTCTCTATGAGAGGTATCTACTGGGATCTTTCTGGCCAAACCTGGAAACTTAGACAATGGCAGAACGAGCACCCTGAGGAGCTTCACGTTGTTCAGAGTCAAGTTTCTGCTGAGATTGCAGATGAGAGACTCGAAGGTATTGAGCAAGCTATTGAGAGCGAGTCAAAGAAAGAGTAATTTTTATAAGTTTTTATATTTTTGAGTGTTAAGGTCTTTTTTTTAAACATCTCGAAGTATTAGAGATCTAGGGTGCTCCTTCGGTGCCAAATTTTGCTTCCAAAACTGTTGCCATAATTTTGCAACCCTTATCACACAAGACTCCTCGCACCAAATTTATCAACACATGAGATAATTTTAGCGGTTTCATTTTTCACCACGTAGATGGCTAACAAGCAGTTTGAGTGCCAGGTATGTCACAAGGTGTTTTCAAGGGTCGACTACTTGAATAGGCACCAGGTGAACCATGATGCAATTAAACCATATCCTTGCCCGCAGTGCAACATCGGGTTTGCTCGACGAGACTTACGAGACAAACATTTTAAATCCAAGATCCACAAGCGTCGAATTGATCTTCTAAGAAGGCATGAATCTGTGGCTACTGTTGAAAAGCCTCCAACCGTAGTACCAAAGGAAGAAGCTCCGATGGATAACTACGGTTGGTTGTTTGGAAGCTACTCAAACCCGGGATCTAATACTCCTCCCTTAGACGAGCCATTTTTTTTAAACACAGTCAGCCCGGAGCCAAATGTTAATATCAGGGACCATTCTGATTCATACACACCTCAGATGTTTGAGGATCACACAATCGGCATGTTGTTGGAGATTCTCAGCATGCCCGAGTTGAATGAGATCTTCCATCCAGTCAATCTCTCATACTTTGTTGATCTGTTCTGGAAGAACTTTGATGTCAACTATCCGATAATCCATCGCCCGATTAACAGCAATCATCCGTTTCTTCTAATATCAGTGATCTCTTACGGAATGGTTTACTCAAACTCCCCTGTGAACATATCTTTAGCTTGTCAGATCCAACGCCGCTTGATGAAGCTTCAGATGGACGAAATCTGTGACTCCGAAGGTGTCAGTTTGGAATCGCTTCAGTCATTGCTACTGAGCAGCCATTTTTGCTCAAACATTGGCGACTCCAGTCTCCACCGACAAGCGAAACTATTCCATGGAACTATTATGGGTGTTGTTGACCTGCCGAGCCTAGTTCAGCAATTACACGAGCCAATTATCGCAAAACCCGAATCGGCCACTAAAGAAGAGCTCACACGGTTCTGGACAGATTGGATTCGATACGAGTCGTACAAGAGGGTTGCATTTTTTGCCTACGTGTGCGATTCGCAACATGCGTATTTGAACCAGGGCCATACCATGATCTCTGTGTTCGATCTCCAGCTTGATTTACCTTATACGGATGCTGTGTGGATGGCATCCGATCCAAACGTGTTTTTGCAAGAATATCTGAAGCAGCCCAGAGAGTTGACGCCTAGACGCAAGGAAACCGAGAGACGGCCTCCAGAAACGTCAAACTGGATTAACATCATGCCTCATATCAAGGAAGAAGGAAAATGGCCAAACTTCTTATTCTCCCTGCGAAGATTAATGCAGCCGTATAAGGAGCACCAAAAAGAGTACAATTTGAACTGTTTCAATCAATTTTCAAGACTCATTATTCTACAGGGACTCATTAGCATCACCTGGAATCTGAAATGGAAAGGGTTGCAGGATTTGGGAATTGCTTCCAAGAAGAAACTCGAAAGTCTTACCATTAAGTTGCAAGACGCTTTTGATCGATGGAGAGATTACTTTGATTACCAGATCCATACAACGAACACTGCGGTCATGAAACGCAATCCACCGGAGAACAAGGATCTCACTTACTTGAATAGGTACGACACCTCACCAATTTTCTGGAATAACTTGACTCAGCATCAATTTGGACTGTTACTTCTCTATGTTGATACCCATGCACTTCAGAACCTTGCTGTGCAGTATGCTGCAACCGCTTCCAGTTCCAACCCTTATCCTCGACTTGACTCTTCGATCAACATACAGGCCTGGATCAGAAACACAAACTCGCAACGAACTTTGGTCAACGCTTGTAAACTTTTGCGCACGGTATTCTTCAACACAGAGATCATATCATGTATTCCCCACTTGGTCAAGTACGTGGGGTCTGCGTGTCTGGCGCTCTGGTGCTTTGAAACTTACAGAGAAGATCTGCCCAGTGACCTGGAAGAGTCGTCTGTTGCAAACCCCATGCGTTACATTTGCAACGGTCAAATACACGAGCCTTCGGCGAAGGAAGACTCATTCAACTACCTGAACATGATCATCGATGACGATGAAAATATCGATGCGAAGACAGAATTCGTTTTACGGCAGCAGCAGGTGCTTGGAATTTTATGCTATTGCAGTCTTCTTTTTGAATCAAATGAGTGGAAAAGTCTCAATGTGACTGGCCTACTTCTACGGCAACTGGTCTTCAAGAGACATCAAAATTTCGAATAAATTAGAGCACATATTAAACAGAGCTGGAGCCATCCTTTTCTGTCACCTCAGTGATAAACCCCGACTTCTCGCTAACATAGACTTCGGTTTGATCGTCAATTTCTGCGAATGGCGCCTCGAGTCCCAGACCCGGAGGTGGAAAGACGTAACAAATTAGTGAATGAGCAAAGAAACTAATAAATAGTCCAACCAGGTAATTCAGATTGTAGAACCTTTCGTAGCCGGGTGACATGTAATAGTTTCCTGCAGTGCAGGCGAGACCAGCAATGGTTGGCGCAAATCCAAGGGTGAATGATAGAAGTCCACGCCAGTTGAGCCCCCATTTAGTCCAGTAAATGGAGGGCTCTGTTCTGTAAAGATCGCAGAGCTTATATTTCATTCTTCTCACCACAAAGAAGTCGGCAAGTGCTCCTCCCACCAGGGGACCAACAAAGACAGCAAATCCACTGAGAACTGTCAAGAACGTATTGGACGTTGCCAAAAGTTTCCATGGCTGGCAGCAAAGGCCAATAACGGTCATCACATAACTCCCGCGACGGATGTTGATGTATCTTGGAGCGAAACCCGAAATATCCATACCAGTACTGCAGGCTGTTAAAAGGACAGCTTGCCAGAGCTGTCCGGACACAATTCCAAACGAGGCAAAGAAAACACCTGCACGGACTGCAGGACTAAAGTCGTAAAACGTTAGCAGCTTAGGCAACAGAGTCAGCGGGTTCCAGTAAATAGCCCCCAGAACTGGCTCCATGGCGGCGGAAGCAAAGATTCCCATGGCAGCAGTCAAGAACATAGTCACCGGCGCAGTGATGATCTGACTGAAGTTTGGAGCAAACTTGGTCTTGGCGTATCTGGTCCAATCACTCTGCCCCAGGACTCCAGAACTGGAGCCACACATATTGCTGATCATGTAGAACGCGGCCCAGGTGGGATTCACGTCTTGGCTGCCACTTTCGCTCCACAGAGGACCCAGTTTTCCATGATTTGCGTGAATGGCCCAGCCCATCATTCCGAAGAAGGAGCCTGTTTGAAGCACGAAAGAAATGTGGACCATTGGTTGCATTTTCTCTGGTGGAATCAGCATGGTGACAGAAAAAAGAATGATTGCCAGGAAAACACCAACCAACTCGTTCTTAGTTAGAGGACTCCAGCTTGAGAAGGGTTCTCCCATACTTCCTGTAATAAAAACAGGCGACAGAGCACCCAGCGTACCCACAAAACCTTGACCCATGTAATAAAAGTGCAATCCTTGCCAAATACAGGCGATAAAGGACTTGATTGCAATCGGCAGGAAACAGCCGTAGAAACCAAAAATAGCACGCGACGAGACAGTGTAGCCGATCCTGCATCTTTGCCCAATGACACCGATCAACACTGCAATAAGACCAACGATCATCGAACCACCTGCAATTGCTCCCAGAGCTTGTTTACAGTTGAGTCCGTATGCCAAAGCAGAGGCACCCATCGACCATCCTGGAATACCCATTCCTGCAACAGCCCAATACCCAAAATATGACAAAGACGTCCAAGTTTGTCTGTCTTTTGGAATCGGAATCAGGTCTCTGTTTGTCCATCTATCGTTCTCGTACTCTGAGTCCTCGTCTTTTGGAACCGCTAAAAGTTCCGACATTGGAAGGTGTTCCGGATTTCTAATCACTCTGACAATCCATGGATCGTTGAAAGGGTTGGGAATACCCAAGTCGTGTAGCTTCCAGTCTTGAGACATTGATACTGTTCATGCAGGGAGATTGTTCCTATTTTATACTTCTTTTATCACCAATCCAATCCTGATTTGAGGGACCTCTTATCGTCGACGCAGCATTTCTGCGAGGGTGGGCGCAAACTTTCGGGCAGTGCTTTTTGGTGGAGAGTGCTTTCAATCTCAGTATGTAGGATTCATTCTCTGTTCTATATACTGTTGTGCGTTGATTGAGTCATATACTTTGGGTTCTCCAGGAGACCAGCATCCCGGAAGACAGCTGATTGCCACATCTCGGTTGGGATTGACAAAATAGGGTATTGAATATCTGGCTTTGGAGATTCCAGATTGAGCCGTACCCGGTGGAGCACGAACTCTATGTAGTGTACTTTTCAGACGATTGTTGGACCATCTCATGAGTAAGTCGCCGATATTGACCACTACCGTTCCTGGAATTGGATGTCCTGGCACAAACCTGTCTTTCGAGTGAGGGTCTTCAATTTCTAGACCGCCTGTAGAGTCCTGAAACAGCATGGTCAGTGTGCCAAAGTCTGTATGTGCTCCGATCCGTTCCTTTTCGCCGGTTTCAAGCTCCACCTGTTTTGTTGGTGGATAGTGCAATAAACGTAGCTGATTGATACCGTCGGAATGGTATTTTACCAGATAGTCTTCCTCAAGCCCCATTCCAAGCGCAATAGCTTCTAGAATGTGCTTGCTGGTGGTTTCGCATGTTTTCCAAAACTCCACCATAAATTCCCTGAATCCTGGAATGTCGCTCTCCTCCGGCCAGAAATTGTAGTATAGGGTGTCTTTCTCGTTGTTCATCTCGAATGACTCCTTGACGTCTGGGTGTTTACGGGCATTGACCACGAGATCCCGCTCTGGCTCCAGTCCTAGTTGTGAGACTTTTTCCTGTCCAACATTCGAATACCCGGTATGGTGGCACGGGGATGGTGGATGTGGGCATTTCATTTTATTCTGCAAAGGCAATGTCAAAGAACCGCTTGCTCCAGACAAATGACTGGTCAACCAAGTTCTGGGGAACTCCATGATTTTGGAGATAGAAAAATCCGACTTTCCGAACCGATTCAAAGATCTCCGTAGCCACACGTTTTCTGTCCGTCGGGGTACCTTTCAGGAACAGCCCAAAATCGAATATGGGTATACTTGCCCGATCGGACATGGCAATTGAATCAGGCATACGTGATCTAGCTTGATGGCTGTTTGTGCTCGAAGGAATGCTTAGACGATATAAATTCTTATCGCTGTTGAAGTGCCCACCAAAAAAATCTATAAAATCACGTGCACGCGCTCTCTCTGCGTTATCTAGCATATTTGATTACAAATTGTGGAGGATCCGTGTATGAGAGAGCTGTTGAGCGAGGAACTCGCTTTCCGCAGGCAGGAGTCTTACCCGCTCGAGAATTTACCGGGGTGTATCGGAAGTCTGCTGGATGTAGTTTTTTCTATTTAAGGATTATTTTCTAGCCACTAATATGGTGGAGAACTTGTGAAAGATATAAGTATGGCTTTGGAGCCGCTGAAGATTCATCGACCGACGAAGGTGGCAATCTTTGAAATTCTCAACTATCTCCACCAAACCATAAAAACAGCTCTATCCAAGTAGTGGACGTTCTTCTCTATTCGAGAAGGTTCTTGTTCTGCCAGAGCCCTCATCGACACACAACACACACACACTCCCCTCGTAGCTGTTCTGGCCAGTTGTCCCAAGTAAATATTCCACCTGCGTAAATGGGAGTGGTGGGCCAAAAAATATCGGTGAGATCCCAATCTGGAAACTATTTTTTTGATAAGCGAGAGCCAATAAATATCGAGAGTTCCCGAGCTTTTCAAAACTTAGTTTAACATGTTAATTGGAGTGGACGTTGGAGGAACCAACACTGACTCAGTGCTTATTGATCCGACCAAGATTGGATTGGAATCCCATGGTGTGCTAGCGTGGAATAAGATGGTCACCTCGGTTGAGGTCTCAGATAGCATTGAGAAAGGTATATCTAAGCTATTTGAAGAGTGTAAAGACGTTAATAAGAAAGACGTGGCCTCGGTGACTATTGGAACCACCCATTTCATTAATGCAGTTGTGGAGCAGGACCGAGCTCGTCTAGATAGAGTCGCAGTCCTCAGACTTTGTGGACCGTACTCGAGACACGTCTATCCGTTCTCGGACTTTCCTCCTGGACTGACCTCGGTGATCAGAGGCTATATTGGATATCTTAATGGTGGATTCCACGTTGATGGAAACGAAATCCAGCCCGTCAGCGAAAAGGAAGTGCTTGAACACGTCCGTAAGGCCAAGGATCTGGGTATCACGTCTTTTGCAGTGATTGGGATCTTTTCCCATATGAAGCCAGAGCACGAGGATTTCGTCAGAGACATCATTCTCAAAGAGATTCCAAGTGCCAAGGTGAGTGTTTCTCACCGTGTTTCAGGAATCGGGTTCCTCGAAAGAGAGAACGCTACGATTCTGAATGCTTCCATTCTGCATTTCGCAGAAAAGATCATTTCTTCCTTTGCCAATGCTATCAAACGGCTTGGTCTCAGCTGTCCTGTTTTTCTTACTCAGAACGATGGAACGGTTCTTTCTGCAGCTGAGGCTCTGAGCTTGCCCATTCGGACCTTTTCGTCTGGTGCAACCAACTCCATGAGAGGTGCTTCGTTCTTGGCCAACACTCACGGTAAAAGCGCAATTGTTCTGGACGTGGGTGGAACCACCACGGATGTTGGTCTGCTACTGTCCACTGGGTTCCCACGCCAATCGTCCTCGTACTCGATTGTTGGTGGTGTGAAGATGAACTTCTCCATGCCTCACGTGGAGAGTATTGGACTCGGCGGAGGCTCTTTGGTGAGAGGAGAAGGCGAAGAGATGACCATCGGACCGGACTCCACTGGATCGGAGATCGTCAAAAGAGCACTGGTGTTTGGAGGCTCTGAGGTCACTGCTACCGACTGTTCTGTGGCAGCGGACCAGCAGCTTGGCGGCGACTTGGTGATCGGTAATGCTCTTGCTGTTAAGGATAAGTTCAGTGCAGAATATTTGGCCAGCTTCAAGAAGAGAACCAAGATCATGATGGAGAAGGTGATTGACAGAATGAAGACCAGCTCAGACGACATTATGGTTCTGGCTGTGGGTGGTGGATCGTTCATTGTTCCAGAACATCTTGACGGTGCTTCTGAGGTGATCAGACCGCCATTCCACAGCGTTGCCAACGCAATTGGAGCTGCAATGGGTAAGGTTTCTGCCGAGATTGGTGAGATCAAGCATCTGGCTCCTGGAACTACCACCAAGGAACAGGTGCTCAAGGAACTGGAGGAAAAGGTTGTCAGCCAGATCATGGAAAAGGGTGCTCTGGAAGGAACCATCGAGACTGTGTTTGTGTCCACAGACGCTGTTCCGTATGTTCCAAACACGTACGAGTTTGTGATCAAGATTGTTGCCGACGTGGACTACTCCAAGGTTCAGAAGTTTACGTTCGAGGCAAAGGATTTTGAGTCTGGAACCAAGGATATTGTCAAGAAGTCTCTTTTCGAGGAAACGGAGACCAAGATCCCTGAAGACGTGGACTTCACTACGTACAAGCCAACCATCAACAAGCAGAGAGAATGGCTCCTGAATGAGACAGACGTTGAGTTCATCTCCATCGGAGCCTACATTTTGGGCTGTGGTGGTGGAGGTAACCCTTACTCCTACATGCTGGAGGTGAAGAACTACTTGAGAGAAGGAGATACCATTAAGGTTATTGATCTCGAAGATGCTCACAAGTACGTGGCCGCCGAGGGCAGTGTTGTTGCCGTCTGCTACGCGGGATCGCCAACGGTTTCTCACGAGCAGCTTCTTGGAGACGCTCTTATCGAGGCGTACGAGATTATGGCCAAGTACACCAACAAGAAGCCGGAGCTGCTGTTCCCAATTGAGATCGGTGGAGGCAATGGATTGTGTGCTTTCCAGATCTCCACCTCCTCGAGACTGAATCTGCCTGTGGTTGATTGTGACACTATGGGCAGAGCTTATCCGACCCATTGGCAAACGACTCCTGTGGTGTACACTCCAGAAGGCCAGTCGTTTTATGCTCCAATGGTGTTCAGTAACGGAAACGGAAACTCGGTGATCATGTCGTCGTCCAGATCGGACTTGTTGCTTGAAAAGGTGATGAGAGCTTCTCTGGCAGAGCTAGGATCCAAGGTCGGAACCGTCAACCCACCAATGACCATCAAGGACGTCGAGGAAAAGACCATTCACGGGTCTTTGTCTCTGGCTTGGAGAATCGGCAGAGCCGTCAAGATTGCTCGCCAAAAAGCAGAGATCGACAAGCTGCCTCAGAGAATTCTCGAGTCCGTCAACAACAGCGGAAAGTACCTGTTTGCGGGCAAGATCATCGATGTTGAGCGGAAACTGTTCAAGGGCCATGCTTGGGGAGAAGTAGTTATCCAGGAAACTGAGGAACCAAGACGAAAGATGACCATTCCGTTCAAGAACGAGAATATCTACTGCAAAGTGTCCAACGCGGATGGAACAGCAGAGGAGATTGTCTGCTCTGTTCCCGACCTGATTGCCGTTGTGGATGCTTCCACCGGTGACGCTGTGGGAACCAGTGACTACCGCTACGGACTGTTGGTGTTTGTTCTGGGAATTGCTCCAAGTAACAAATGGACAGACACAGAGAAAGGTATCCGGATCGGAGGTCCTGCTGGGTTCGATCTCGACTTCGAGTACAAGCCAATCAGCAAGTACGAGAAGCCGCTTTCTGTGATTGGAGAATACGCCGTCTAGATAGAGTAATTTTGTTGTTCGGTATTCAAGTGTATGTAGCGTTGAGTCTCATAGCCAGATAGTCACCGGAGGTGATTGGCGGATATTTCTTTGGGTTCTCTTCGGTGAATGTTCCTGGAAGAGCGTCCACAAGCTCGTCTCTGTCTGCGGCAACAAAGTACGGAATCGAGTACCTGACCTTGGACATGCCTGTTTGCGAGTCGATAGGCGGAGCTGTGACTCGGTGGAGAGTCGACTTGAGCTTGTCGTTGGACCATCTCATGAGGAAATCGCCCGTGTTGATCACCAGGGAGCCAGGAATACATGGTGCCGAGATGAAGTGGCCCTTGTCGTGGGGCGATTCCACCTGGAGACCGCCGCACTGGTCCTGCAAAAGCATGGTGAAGGTGCCGAAATCAGTGTGTGCAGCAATCCGCTCGCTCTTCCCGGTCTTGAGGTCTGCAGTGGAGGTGGGCGGATAGTGCAGCAGTCTGAGCTGGTTGTTAGACTTCGTGTGGTACGAAGTTAGAAACTCCTCGTCAAGACCCATACCCAAAGCAATTGCACGCAGCACTTTTTTGGATAGCACGGTGCACAGCTTGTAGTAGTACAAACAGTACTCCTTGAAAGCAGGAATGTCATCCTGGTCGGGCCAGAAGTTGGCCAACTCTTTGTTCTCCTCGTTTCCCATATCAAAGGACTCTTTCACGTCTGGTTTCTTGCGCAGCTCCTCGATCTGACTCTTATCAAACACCATCTGGACCACCTTCTCTCTTCCCACATGCGACCAGCCGCGATGGTGGGCCCCGTTCTCGGGATGGCTACACTTGGACTTCTGCTCTTCAGAGAGCTTGAAGAACGTCTCGCTCCATTGGAACATGCGCTCCTGGTCCTGCTGGGAGATCCCGTGGTTGATGATGTACAGAAACCCAACGTGGGTCATGGCATCCACCACCTGCTTGCCGATCCGGCGACGCTCCTCCACGCTGCCGTCGTCGAACTTGGCGAAATCAATAAGAGGGACAGTGTCGGAAGTCATTGCAAGTAATTGGGGCAGTCGAATGTCTATTTATCTCTCGATTATGTACATCGCCCACCGGTTTTTGGCCCAGTCCGTTATCCTCCACCATGTGCGGCGGTGCGGCTCGGAATGCCATGTTGTTTTGCCGACGTGCATATCAGGCCTTTTTACCAGGACACTCCAGATCACTGTAGTACCAAGCACCAACAAAGGGACCGAAGTCGGAGTATCTTTTACTGAATCCCAGGTCGGAGATTGCGGCGTAGTCCTCATCCGACAGCTTCACAGTCTCTCCACCGAGGTTCTCGTCGATTCTCTTGGGCGTCACAGATTTAGGAAGCACCGAGGTTTCTCTATGGATAGCCCATGCAACCAGCACCTGAGCCGGGGTTTTTCCGAGCTTTTCGGCCACAGTAACCACCTTAGGATGCTCCAGAATTTTTGGCTCGCCAGACGTCTCGTACGAGGAGTTCTGGTTGCCGAACGCAGAGTACGCAGTCACGTGAATGCCGTTATCCTTGTGGAACTTTAAAAACTCGTTCTGCTTCAAGTACGGGTGCATTTCCATCTGGTGGACCTGTGGCTTGATAGTACATGTTTCCAGCAGGCGTTTGGTCTCGCTGAGACAGAAGTTGGAGATTCCAATGGCACGGACTTTGCCGGTGTCCAACAGCTTCTCCATGGCTTTCCAGGTGTCGACATAGTCGATATCTGCTGGCTTGGACGCAGACGACTCCAAAAAGGCAGTCTTGTCGCAGGCAAACGGATAATGCATCAGATACAGGTCAACGTAATCCAATTGGAGCTTTTTCAGGCTCTCCTCCAAAGCAGGCAGCACATCCTCTGGAGCGTGGTGGGAATTCCACAGCTTCGTGGTGACAAAGATATCTTTACGGTCGACGCCGCTGTTCTTGATTCCATCGCCCACCTCGGCCTCATTGCCGTAGATGGCGGCAGTGTCGATGTGCTTGTAGCCGTTTTTCAGGGCGTGCTCGACAGCAAGAGCCACCTCGTTGGGCTGGGACTGCCAGGTTCCTAGGCCCACCAGGGGCATCACGACGCCGTTGTTCAGGGTTGCTGTGGGAAAAGACATGTTGGTACTGCGGTCAACAGATTCCGGCGTCGCTTTTATTTCAAGTCCGCCCACCCACTTTTCTAAACACACCCTCTCCACCAAGATAAGATAAGACGCAATTTCTGTCCGGATTTTAGAGGTTACTACTCTCTCACTAAAAAATCCGATCCTCGGTACGTGGTGCACGGGAGTTCGAATCGAATATTAATTTCCACAATTATTTAATTGTCTTGTTACATGTCATTGGCAATTGTGCACCCGTTGCTGCTGCTCCACGTGACCGACCACCAGACCCGCGCGGGGCAGGACGTTCGTGGCGGCGTGCTGGGCGTCTATGACAAAGAGACTGACACTTACTCGCTGTTTCTCGGGTTCGAAATAGACACCATAGAGGGCTTGCAAGATAGATTGCAGCTGTTGCGGCAGATCTACCCGCACCTGTCGCTGCTGGGCACGTACCGGGCGGGCGAGACGCCCGAATTGGACCTCCCCACAGTGACCAGCCCTGTGCGACTGCAGCTGTTGCGCGATAGTCAGCTGGCCGTCGACGTGGACGGTAAGAGCCTCCCTTTTGAGATCAAAGCTACATCGTTCGAACAAACCGCGCTGGACACTGTTTCTGCGGCCCAGGTGTCACAGCACTCGGCCGCAGAGATCGCAGCCGAAACGAAGACCGACATCGACGCCGTGCACGCACGAATCAGGAGCGTTCTATCGTTCCTGAGAACGCTGCAGTCGCGCGCACCGTCGCCAGAAGAGTACGCAAAGCTCCGCCAGGTCAACCAGCTGTGCATCCAGATGGCCCTGCTCCAGAACACCCCAGACCAGCCGTCGCTGTCGCCCACCGTCATCAACCTGTCGCTGCTGTTCGACGCCGTGCGCAAGCTCGACAAGCTCGATTACGTAACCCAGCACATTTAGAGAGAAAAATCAACGTTTAGTAATTCAGACATACCATGTTTAGGAAGAAGCGCGTCTTGGAGGTGTTGGTTGCGACGCTGGTGCTGTGGCTTTTGAGTTTGCATCCGGCCGCTTCGCCGCCCAGTTCGCGTCGTCAGGCCGCGTTCTACACCTATGTTCCCAACGTGGACTCTCCACGTCAGCTGCTCCGGACGGTTTACTCTGTCGAAGCGGCTTTCAACAAACGGTACCAGTACGACTGGGTTTTTGCATACTATGCGGATCACGAGATGCCTGCGGTGGTGAAATCGCGGCTGGAGAAGCTGTGTTCTGGCCGGGCGATCTTCGAGCGGATCGAGTCTCCAGACTACAGTCTGCCCGAGTCGGTCGACCCCAAGGGTCTGAAAGATTCGCTCAGACACTCTGCCCTGCAGTCGCCATTTTCCAAGTTTCTACAGTACAAGCTGAAGAACAGGTTCAACACGTACGGGTTCCAGTTTCTTCCGTCTCTACTCAACTATCGGTACTATTGCAACGTTGAGGTTGGCACAGAGCTGGCCTGTGACATCCCCTACGATTTTTTCAAACATATACAGTCGCAGCGGCAGATCTACGGGTTCGCGAATGCGCCGGTCGACTCCAACACGATCACCAAGAAGCTGGCTCCTTTGGTGCAGCAGTTCGCCGAGTCTGCCAACGACACGTTGCTGATG
Organism: Ogataea philodendri; assembly: GCF_020536065.1. NCBI lineage: Eukaryota > Fungi > Ascomycota > Pichiomycetes > Pichiales > Pichiaceae > Ogataea > Ogataea philodendri. The sequence goes on from NW_025764099.1 coordinate 38,699, forward strand.
CGGTATGTCTTCGAGGACGGCTACACTGGGTGCAGTTTTGATTCGAATTTCGAGGTGGCTGATCTGGACTTTTTCCGGTCGAAAGAGTACGCTGCTGTGTTTCGTCAGGTGGACGAGACCAACGGGTTCTTTGTGGATCGCTGGACAGACTATCACGTCAAGACTCTTGCTATCTCGCTGCTTGTGCCGCCCAACAAGCTGTTTTGGCTCGACAAGACCGGGTTTTCAGGGCTTCTGGGCCGCACCACGTGTCCGTTGGAGGAAGAAGTGCGCACAGAGAACCATTGCGCTTGTGACCCGGCCAACGACTACGCTTTCTCCAGCAACAGCGGGCTGCGCCGGCTGTTCCATCTGCTGGACTGGCCATTGCCGCAGTCGGTGCCCCCAACCGAAGAAACCCAGCTGCTGCCCAAATACCGCAACAAGCTCAAGTCCCGCACGGACGCGTACCCACTCACGGTGGAGTACCAGACAAAAGACCCGTGGTTCAAGGAGGTGTTCATGGCGATACCAGCGCATAGAAAAGACACCACATCATGACGAAGCTGGCCAGGTACCGGCCCGGCTCGGCGAAAAACACTTCCTGCAGCGGGCTCTCGAAGAATTGCTTAGCGTCTCGCTTGGGCCCGCTCACAAACAGTCCGTAAAACAGACCACTTGTTAATAGATTCGTCGCGACGAAAAACGCCACCCCGTAGAACGCCTGAAGCCGCAAAATCCCGGCACACGCGCCAAACGCCAGCGACGTGACGTCCTTCAGCTTGGCCACCACCTTTCTGTTGTGGGCGATGTTTGGTTCGTACTTGAGCATAATTTTTCAGTGTAAGGATTTTCCGTGGGCAAAAAAACAATTTATCCAAATAATGTCCACGGTCAAGTCTGAAGGAAGCCCCCGGTACGAGTACTTCCCGCTGCGTGCGTTCTCCGAGGAGGAGATCGAAGACACCCGGTACCATATTTTGAAGTTCCACACGGTGAAGAAGATCAATCCACCGAAGGACTTTGAGGAGCCGGCCAGACTGCACAGAAAGGATCCCAAGAACCTGCAATTCCAGCTGTCTTTGAAGGAGCTGGAGCAGAGACGTTTGCAGGAGCGCAAGGATGAGCTGTTGAAGGAGCAGAAGAAGCGGGAACTGCTTGCGGAGCAGGGCATATTGACCGACAGACTGCCGCGCACGGCGTACGAGGACGACGACGTTGATCTCAGCAAGCTGCCTCTGGAGGAGCGCAGACAGCGCGAGGAGGACCGGCAGCGGCGGGAGAACGAGGCCGCGCGGGAAGCCAGGCGCGAGCTGGATATGTCCATTGTGGCGCCCGACGGAGGTGCTCGTAAAAGCAGACGGCCGTTTTTCAAGCGCAAAACCAGACAGGTGAAGGTTTTCGACGACAACAAGCGGAAACTCCGGTACGAGGAGTACTACCCGTGGGTGATGGAGGACTACGACTCGAAGCAGGCGTGGGTGGGCAACTACGAGGCCGGAAACACAGACAACTACTGTCTTTTGATGCTGGACAATCAGAACAAATGCTTCAAGATGATTCCTGTGGAGAAGTTTTACAAGTTCACGCCGCGGAACAAGTATGCGACGCTGACGCTCGAGGAGGCTGAGGCCAAGATGAAGGAGAATAACCAGACTTCGAGATGGCTGATGAGAAAGATGCAGGAGGAGGTGTCGAGAGGAGAGCGAGTGGATTCGCGGTACAGAAAGATGAAGGGCACGTCGCAGCGGATGGAGGACACGAAGCGGTCGGACGACGAGACGCTGGACTTTGACGACGAGTTCCAGGACGACGAGGAGGCTCCGATTCTGGAAGGAAACGAGGAGGAGAGCAAGATGGTGGAGAAGAAGATGAAGAGCGAGATGCTGCGTGCGAACAACCTGATCGAGAAGGACGAGAACGAGGACGACTTGGACGATTTGTTTGAGACGCGCAAGATCGACAAGGAGGGCAAGAAGCTGCGGAAAGCGCTGGCCAAGAACGCCATGAACGAGGTGTACGACACCGACGACGAGGAAGACCCATATCTTTCAGAGAGCGAGATGGAGGATGTGGAGACCGAGAAGACGGACGAGACGAAGGTGAAGGAGGAGGAGAGCACCGAGATTCCTGTTGCTGTTCGGCGGAGTTCTCCAGAGATTCGGGTCAAGTCTCACAGAGACGGGTTTGTGGTTCTAAAGGCCGCTCCTGCTGTGTTGCGGGAGTTCCCTGCAGGCGAGTGGAACCCCAAGACGGCCATCAAGAGACAGGTTTCGGAAGAGCCTGCTGCCAAACGGCCCAAGATCAAGCTGGAGGGCGACCAGGGCCCGATCAGCAGAGCAGACGTGGACGCTTTGCTTGTGGACGGGCCGATCGCGCTGGCCAGTCTGGTGAAACAGCTCAAGCACAAAGTCAGTCTGAGTCCGAACTACAAGGAGGACCTCAAGCGGATTTTGAAGGAGCACTTCATTGTGAGAGACAAGATGGTGATGAAGAGAGGATGATGAAAATTTCCTTATGCAGGGAGGAAAAAAAATATTTGAAAAAAATTACTGAAAAACTGTATAGCTTACAAAGCATGGTTACTGAGCTCGAAGAAGTAGGTATTAGCGAACTGGCCGACTAACCGCAGCTTGTTGAGTTTCTACACTCGCCGCAGTTCAAGATCCGCGAGATCGCGCTGGAGAACTTGGTGCAATTTTCGCCGTCCTCGCAGAATCCGCAACTGTTCAAGCACAACAACTCCGAGTCTATCGGCGACCTCAAGGCGTTGACCAAGGAGAAGGCGCCGCAGGTGGTTCTGAACGCGCTCACCATACTGGCCAACCTGTGTGACGATCTCGAGTTCCGTAAACTCATTGTTCAGGACAAGGAGTACCTGCAGTTTCTGTTGCAGCAGCTGGTGGACCTCAAGAACACCAACGCAGACCTCATGTGCATTCTGCTGGCCAATCTGGCCAAGAGCGACGAAATTGTGCAGATCTTTGACCTCCAGGTGGACCTTTCGAAAACAGACACACAGATATTCAAGAGCAACCAGTCCATGGACTGTCTGATGGACCTTTTCGTCAAGGGCGCCGACAGAAAGCTCAACAGATACGCAACGTACGACTACTTGTCGTACTTCTTCTCGGACATCTCGCGGCTGCCGCAGGGCAGAGAGTACTTTGTCGCAGAGCAAGCGTACGACCAGGTGGTACCTATCTCGAAGTTGCTGGTGTTCACGGACAAGTACGACTCCAAGACCAGACGCGAGGGCGTAGTGTACACGATCAAGAACTCGCTGTTTGACACAAACCGCCACATGACGCTGCTCCAGGACGAGAAGATCAACCTGCTCCCGTACGTTATTGGCCCGTTTGCGTTGGCAGAAAACCGGGGCCTCAAGGACGACGAGATCTTTGAGTTGCCGGACGAATTGCAGCTGCTGGACGCCGACAAACAGATCGAGCCGCTCGCAGACCTGCTCAAGACCCATCTGGAGAGCGTTCTGTTGCTCTGCGTGACCCGCGAGGGCAGAGAGTACCTGCGTGGGAAGAGCGTGTATCCACTGATCAGAGAGCTGCACAAGGTTGCTCAGGACGAAAAAGTGCAAGAGCTGTGCGACAAGGTGGTGCAGATGCTCATGAGAGACGAGCCTACAGAGGACAATGTTGAGGAAATGGACCAGGACTCGTCGTCGGATGATGACCAAATTACAGAGATTATCTAGCGTGTTCACAAAGATGTGTTTGATTTCATTCTTATGACCTTGTTCTATGTAGCTGTACACTCGTTGTTGACCTTTACTCGTCGTCGTCGTCGTCACCGTCGTCGTCTCCTCCGCCGAGAGTGAGCTTGACATCTTTCCAGAGTTTACCCTTGTTTCTGTTTTCGTACCAGTTGGTCACCGCAAGGTCGAAGTAGGCCTGGAACACGAACGCTCCGGTGAACACAGTGGCCACCATGGCCGCGTTTCTCTTGAAGAAGACGTTGAAAATTGAAGAGTACATGTTGACAAAGATGAAAGAGTAATGGTTAATTCAAAAAAATTTTATTGGCCAACCGAACCACGCCTACACAGCCCGGAACTGGTTGGTTGAAAAATTAAAACATGTCTACAGAAACTCGTAGTATCCCTGCCGCATCAGCAAATTCGTGAGGTACTCTTCCGGATCCATCGCCTCTGCGTCGTCGTCGTCGTCCTCGCTCATTTCCTCGTCCTCCGACAGTCGCGTCTGGTTCTGTGTTGGGATGCCAAACTGGAACGGTTGCACGCGTCGCCGACTCAGAATCGACGCATGCAGGTCTCTGTAAATAGTGGATATCAGGTACTGGTTCAGCCAGATCTTGTTGATGTAGTTGTACCGTGGCAGGTGCAGCGTCCCGCTCTCGCCCGCGCCCAGCAGCCCACCCGCCGGCTCGCCGTGCCGGTTGAAGTACGGCGACCCAACGCTCACCGACGCCCCGTTCGGTATCTGAATGTCAAAGAAGATGTTGTTCTTCGTGGCCGTCAGCTCAAACTCCAGCTTGTTGTTGAACGGCGAGAAAAACAACGAGTAGCTCGAGTCGTTCAGCTTGCAGTTCGACAAGTGTTGCAGCTTCTTCACCAAAGACCCGCAAAACAGGCACAGGTACTTGCGGTCGGCGGCCTTCTCTTTGCCAATTGAGTCGTACTTGAGGAAATCCGTCAGCTTTTCTGGCAGCTCGCACAGATGGACCTTACCAGGGAAGTCCAGCACCAGAGAGTTCGTCGAGCTCAGGTAGTTCGACATCGATGTGGCAACTTGGATCGAAACAGAGTACTCTAGACTCTTTGTGTCCTGCAAGTTGCCCAACAGCTCTTGGTACGTTGGGAACTCCCCACCGCCTAGATTGAACGTCTGTTTCACAAGCATCAGCTGCCGATAGTAGCAGTCAAAGATGTTCACCATGATTGTGTTGAGCTTTGTGATTAGCTCGTCGTTGTAGTAGGCAGGCCCGATCTCGCTAATGAACTTGCGAAACAGGTTCGCGGCACACTTCTTTGTTAATAGCACAAAAGTCTCCTTGAGTGGGCCTTCCAGTGGCTCAACAGGCTTCAAGACACTGTCGACGTTCAAGTTGCCCGGGTTCAGACTGTATCTGGAAATCAGTGAAAACAAAGCCTTCACCATCCACTTGGTTAGCTCTAGTCTCATCAGAATATCAAACGACTCGTTACCTTCCATGTACAAAAGCAACATCTCTGTTGTAGAGCCAAAGTTGTCTGATCTGACCAGAGACTTGTACTCGGCAAATCTGCTATAGTCGTTAGGAGGATCTGGAGGCAGGTAATTGAGCAGAACACGGAACTGAACCAAAGAGCGCAACAATGTCATGTCTTTGGAACTCAGGTCTTCCTCATCCGGCTTGAGTTTCGTCCTGGAAGATATTTCATACATCTCCAAGGTGTTTCCCAACAAGATTGGCAGCGAAAACTTCAACGACAGTTGCTGGGAAGACGATTTGACCACTTTGCGCATGATTCTATTCTCCTTCATCAAGGTTCTCAACTGCCTCATGATCGTTCTATATTCGGGCAGTTCCGAGTGCGACAACACACGGAACATCTTCTTGTCAAACACGTAGCCACTCAGCTCTGAACAATTGTCGCCCTGGTTCTCGTTGTAAATATTCTGCCAGGTCTTGGACTTGAGCTCAGACGCAATCTCCAGCTCAAAGTCAGGGAACCGAGACGTTGGAATGAACGAATTGCAGTAAGATTGGCATAATGGACAGGTGTACTGAGAAACGTCGGCATGGTTCTCTTTCAAGTAGTCGTGGAAACAGCTGTAATGCATTCCATGGAGACATCCGGTGATGACGTACTTGGACCGTGTGCACTTTGTTCCAAAACAAGAGATATTCTCCACCAGGTCCTGCCACTTACGTTTTCTAGAGTTGGCATTGTTCGTGGGGAAACCGGGAATCATCAAGGAAGGAGCATCCATGTCAACAATTGGAACGTTCCAGAACACAGACGAATGAGATATCAGTGTTGGCATACCAAACAACTCCTTGTAGTTTTCAGGGTTCCGACAATAAATGCAGGTCCGCAGCTCTGTTTCCAACTTATCGGCCTCGGGTTTCTCAACTGGGGCGGGCTCATCAAAGAAGACCTTGTTGTTCTCCACAAACGCAGCCTGCTGTTTTGTCAGCTTCTTCATGATCTTTTGTTGTCTCTTCAAGGCCAACCTCTTTGCTCTCTCCTTCTTGGTCTCCAGAACCTTTCCACGAGCGGTTTTCTTGAATTCATCAATGTGAGCTTGGCCGAAACAGTCAATTAGAGACTGCAGGACACTTTCGTCTTTGGTCAAGAGAAGATCCAAAATGTAGGAAGCCTTCTTAGCGACAAACTTGGAAACGTCCTCCTTCTCAATCAAAGTCAACAATAAGTTGCTGACTGGGATATCAATAAACGCTTGAAGACTCTGATCATTCTCGGAATTATAAAGACCATCGTCAACAATGATAGCATGCACTAAATGTAGCAAGTGAGGAACAAAATTGTCATTCTCCGAAGAAATTGCAAACGATAGCGCTTTGTAGATGAACTTGACAAATAGCGGGCTTCTAAAGGCGGCGCCTATTTTGGCAAACTTCTGTAAATCGTCTCCCTTCAATGGATAAATCTGTGGATGAATCACAACCTCTTCCACCTTCTTCTTTTTGTTGGCAGCAATATTGTTGAACAAAGCCATCTCAAGATCATCTTGCGAATTACTCTTGTTGAAATAGCTCAAGTGGTCCAACTCGGAATACAGCTCCGGTTTCAAAGAATAGTGTCCATAGTCGTTAATACCTGTTGGCGGATTGAACACGCTAACTTCTTTTAACAAGCGGTCAAAATCAGCCGAGCTATCCACAGCTCTCTTCAAATCAGTATATTGAACAGGCCCCAGACTCAGTTTGTAGCAAATTGCGTACTTAGTTTTCAGGTAGTCAATTTCACTAGCAGAGATGGTCTTGTCAAAGAAAACGCGATACGTGAGAAGTCTGTAAAAGAAATGGACCATTTCACCAATAATCGACGTGCCTCGCTCTTCGTATATCGTCTTGTCAAACTGCTGATTGCCATTGATGCATTTAAGAAGCTCATACCTGTCAAAGATATTCAAAAGTGACCTCTTGATTGAAGGTTCAAACAAAACACTCAATTGGTTCAAATAAAGGTCTCCTTCAGGGTTGAAGATGAAACGGTAAGAAAGCTCTTGGAACATTGCTTCCTGACCATTTCTAACCCAGAAACCCGACAGGATTTGAGCAGAAAGCACTTGGCTGCGTAAAGACTGATCGGCGATGGCGAAAAGATTGATCTCGTCTTGGGTGGTTTCAGGATCCCAGGTGTCACCACTTGGTAAGCCTGACTTGTTGCGCTCCAACATTGTCAAATCAAAGAATTTGTAGTTCCGACAAACTTCAGCCAGAAGAGAATGGACAGGGTTGATAAACGAAGTCTTTTCCTTGGACACTTCGTACTTGATGATATCCAGATCATTATCGTAGATCGCCGACGAATTCGTCAGATACATACCAATGATTGCAATAGCTTCCTCAACAACAGAGCTCTTGGTATCTAGACCGGCAATTATCTTACCAACATTCTTTGTCAAGTTGTACGCCTGGTGAGCTCTGATAAAGTATAGTTTGCTCTCTTGGCTTTCTATCTCCACATGAACGTCTCTTTTTCGTTTGAGAGACCACGATTGATCAAACATCCGCAGTGTCAGAATCAAGTAACAAAGAAGTCTGTTTCCCAAAATATCCTCGTACCCAGGCTTGATGTAATTAGTCAACGTTTCAAGTCCTCTGAGACAGGCTGACTCCGCATTCAACAGTCGCTGCACCTTCCAATCAGTCACATTCTGTTCTGGAGAGTACTTGTCGGTTCCAGGAAGAACGTTTTCCTTGAATATCTGTATCGTGCTTTGGAAAACCGAGCACAGTTTGCCTGTTGTAAGCAGATGAGTGCCGATTTTAGGATCAAGATATATCTGAAGACGGAAGTGGTCCATCAGCGAGAGATTCCATTCGCGGTCATGCTTGGCTTGAATCAATTCCAACAGGGGAAGAATTTCGACTATCTGGTCAGCTAGGATCTCTCTGTACTGATAGGACGTGGTCAACGTCGGCAAAAGCAAGCTCCGAAGCGTCTTTCTGAGCTTTTTCCATAACCGCATTTCCATAAAGAAGAACATCTGAATTCTCGTAGTGGTGGCCTCAGCATACTCCTCAGGCTCTAAATGCTCACTGGCCAATGCAAGTCCGATGTGTTTCAACATGGATATGTTCACGTCTTTCTTCAAAACGCTTCCTGGTAGTTGTGGGATCTTGAAATTAGGGAGCAAGTTGCCAACATTGTCGGGATTTGAGAAAGAGAAATACTTGCCAACAGTCTTCTCCTCTTCATGCACGGTATTGTATTGTTCAAACATCGCATTGGCAATAGATATCTTCACACACTCGGAAATTTTGGAATTCGGGTGCGATGTCATCTTGACCAGCCAATTAATGATATTCTCGCAAAGGAAGTCTCTGGTTGCATCTCTCGCTGACACGATGGTGGCAGTCAATCCGTGTGTCTGAACTTTGTAATACTGTTTCATGAGGACGTCTATGTTCTTGCTGGTGGATATGATGCTTTTGCCCTCTCTATCTATTTCCTGTGTAAGCTGTTGGTTCTTCTTGTGATCCGATGCAGTAGTTGGCAATGCCATGGCGATGCTCTGTTTGGAGATTGTCCAGTCGTGGAACTCGTCGTTCCATACAATCAGACAGTACACATCTGAGTTTGTATCTTCTGAGCCGTATTTGTCTTTGGAAAGTTGCGCAGTTTCCGAGTAAAGCTTAAATAAGTCAGGATTCTTCTCGGCATATAGGTATCTCTGGGTTCCCGGGACAGTATGTGTATTCAAAGCTTGAACGTCCAGAAAGTAGTCAAAGACAGTACGAATGACCTCATTGATGATCTCGACAAGCTCCGTCGGCAAATCATCGGGCTCGGACTCCACCATACTATTAGCGACGCACTTGAGATCACACTTCCAAGACTCGTGGTCTCCGCAATCACAAATAGCATCTCCATTGGAGATATGGGTCCCCACGTCGTGATCAGAGTGCTGCTCTTTGTTGAAACAGTCGTCACACAGACAACATGTTTCATCTATACCACAATCGTAGCAGTTGTACACCACTTGATCCTTTTCGATCTTCTGTGCGCAGATCCTGCCATGATGAGCTTTACTAGTGCTCTGTTTCTGACGATCGTAAAAACGACCCTTGGTGATCAACCCGTGATAGTCATGGACAATAGTGGACTCCCAATTGGAGGGGAACTCCTCGTTGATCATTAAGTCCGGGAACAGGAGCTCATAGTACTTGGAGTCTCCCGACAACGCATAATATAGCACTCTTATCAGGCTCGTCTCCAAATCCGGCGTCAATGAGTAGTCAAATAAGCGCGGAAGTTGAACCAAAATATTGTTCAACTTGGAAGAGATCGACATGACAAGAGAATTAACTTATTTGTAATCGGCTCCAATATTTTTGTGGCGAAAAAAAAAAGACGTTATTTTGACTCTCCCTCGATCTTTACGAAATGGCCCAACCAGACGGGGCCCAAACTTTTCGTCGGTTCCTTGCTGGCCTGCCGAGGGCCAGTGATTTTAAGTTTACCAATGAGGTGCGCTCTTTGCTTCGTCAGACATTGAACGAAATGGCGGGCCTTAGCGAAGAAGAGCTGAAAATTGATCCCGAAATACACAACCATTTCGATAGACCGTGCGGCCGCAAGTTCCAGCGTGGTGAAGCGTGCTACAGATGTCTTACGTGTGGGTTTGATGAGACCTGCGCTCTGTGCTCGTACTGTTTCCAGCCGCAATTCCACAAAGATCACCAAGTCCACAAGGGAATTATTCAGAGGGAGTCGAACGGCTGTTGCGACTGCGGAGACCCAGAGGCGTACGGAAACGTCCATTGCAATTACTTTACCACGCAATTGATGGCTCAGACACCCTCGCCTCCCGAGTTTGGAAACACCATCAACGTGGCTCTGGATTATATCTTGGACGTCATGATCCACTCCTATCCATGTATCCTGCCTCCAAAAACAAGATTGGACATTCTACACTGGTCCGAGCTGTCTGAACTCGACCCACAATTGTACGGCGTCAAGGATGAAAACTCATACAAGTTTGCCTTGGTGCTGTACAACGACCAGGTCCACCAATATAGAGACGCTGTCCAACGAGTCAGGTTTGCCACAGGAAAGGTTACAGAATTTGCAAACATGATTGTGGCCAAATGCAACTCGTTTGGAAAGGCAATCGTGATGGTTTCGAATGACATTGACTTTCTGCTCAAGAAACAATCGCTACTTACCTCAACAGGGCTAACAGCATGCATCCGCAGCTGTAGGGACGTTTTCAAGGAGAACGTCTGCGACGAAATGATTCTCTGGATCTCAGACCTAACGAACTCTATGGTGGTCAAAAACAACAAAAATTACCAAGGGACAATATGCCAGGCTTTCCTAAGCAGATACAACAGAGGGTATAAAGATTTACCCATACTTGTCCACGACTTGAAGAATAGCGAATATAGCCACAACCGTGAAAATTACGACGTTGCGCTACCAAGAGAAACACTCCTGTATTACAAGTACCAGATCAACTTCAACCCGGTGAAATACGAATGGGACATATCACCCGATTTACTGAAACAATGTCAGTACTCAAACCTCTCGCTTCTGGGAAGCGGGAACAAGTACGTTCATTTCGAAGGCTCACGCTTCCAGTATTTGGCGTACTTTGATATTCGGTTCTGCAAGACAATCAGAACTAAATTGCACGATGTTTACGTTTCTGTCATTCTTAACGACCTGAAATTCAAGCCTCTGCTCACCGCACAATATGTCGACATCTACATCGACCTAACAACAATGTTCCTGACTCTTGACAGAGAACCAGAATCTTCCCTGGTTCCTGTGATATCAACACAGGTGTACACGAATCCGTCCAGCTGCACCGCCATCGTGGAGCATGGAGATATGTGCAAAATGCTGGAAATGATGGACTATTACCTAAGAACAGGATTTACAAGAGACGTTGCATCACCATACTCCTCTAACAAACACGGTTTGCTATACTTTTCATTAAAGAATCGAAAATGGGGTCACATATTCCTCGATATGACCTACATCATCAGCAGAAATCAGATAAATGACAACTTGTTCTACTACTTGCCATACTTTAGCAAGATTTTGGATGTGCTGGACATTTTCCAAGGTAAACCAACAATAAAACGAGAAGCAACAACACACGTGGAATACGAATTAACAGACTATGGGCTGTACTTCAATGGAATGTCGGTGATTTCCCATTTTCTGGAAAACATCTCCAAATCTATCAGCAAAGCACAATCCAGCCAGATTTGCTCTCAGTTAGTTAGACTTACAATCAACAAGCTGATCCAGTCTGTGTTTATGCCTTCGCGATCTTTTGTTGACGCCGACTCAGGGCCAAATAAGGTGGTGGAGAACCAGGAACCGCCAATTGAGTTCCAAACACTTGAACTCAACAACATCTCCACAAGAATCGTCAAGTTCGATGTTCTCAGCGAGAAAGTTAGTTTCTTGCACCCTCTACACTCGTTCTTGTCTTGGTGTATTGAGATGAGTCCTGCTACAGCAACGGAGGATTTGTTACGCTATCTCGTTGAGTGTGTCGACGAAATACCGTTTTCTTTCGCAGACGGTTCGTCAAACGTCTTGATGAAAGGAGACTATGTGAAGGGAATTTTTGACATTCCCATCCGAACTTTCGTTTTACTGTCTCAGATTAAGACCGGTCTTTGGGTAAGAAACGGTCTCAGCATCAGAAACCAAATGTACATATACAAAAACTCCGGAATCAGAGAGTTTGGATATTTCCGAGACCTATTTCTTGTCCAACTATTCTGCTCTCTGGAAACAACAGACGTGAGCGTCCCCACACTTATTGACAGATGGAATCTTGTCGATTGGTGCCAAGGGGTCTATACCAGCTCACCATACACAGCAACGCATTTACATGAAATGGCAGAGGAGTTCATTTTGTTCTTGATCAACATACTGACAGAAGATCTCCATCTTCACAACAAGAGCGCTACTGAGATCCCTGATCTCAGAATCAGAAAAGAAATCATCCAGACTTTATGTTTCAAGCCGGTGAGTTACAGCAAGATTACATCCGAAATCTCTGAGCACATCACATCGGAAAAACGGTTCTTCTTGGTGTTCAACCAGTGTGTGGACGAAATTCCACGCAAGAAGGTTTCAAATATCATGAAGGAGGCAAAGACATACAAACTAAAAGAAGAGTTGTATGACGAAGTGGATCCCTACTATCTTCATTACACATCCAACAAACGTGAAGACTGTCTTAAAGTGCTGAAGGAGAGAATCCACAACATTACCAAAGTTCCGTTGAGTGACGTTTGCGTGCCTCCAAAAAACATCAATTGGGACGACGGGAAGTTCAAATTTTTGACAAAAATAACCTGTTGCACCCACTTCATCTCCATTTTGGAAAGCTCGCTTCTTTACTGCCACGAGTCAGTGGCCAAGGGCGAAAATTCTGTTGACACATTGCTAGACTTTACATTGCATTTGATCCATGTTGCTGTCAAGCTTCCAAACGGACCGGAATTCATTTCTTTCTACTTACGGAACTCTCAGGTTTCCAATCTCATCTACGCTTTCCTGCTTAAGGAACCGTTCAGAGGTTTTTACGCCAAGGCGAGAGCCATTTTGAAGATCATATGCGATCACTTCGACAACAACGAGCAAGTGCTTTCCGAGTTGATGGATAACTTTGACTCGTCTCGGATCCAGCCTTCTCCGCCATTGGACGAGATGGCCTCTGACAAGAAGAAGAGATTAGGCAAGAAGAAGAGGAGCCAAATTTTGGCGAAGTTCAAGAAACAACAGCAGAAGTTTGCCGAAAACTACAACTTTGACGCCGTGGACATGATGGACATTGACGAGTACGATTCCAATGAAGAAGACAACAGCTGGCAGTATCCGCACGAACGATGTATTCTTTGCCAGATGAACGCCAACTACGAAAACGAGCCATTTGGAATCATCAGTTATGTTTCGCAGAGCAACGAGTTCAGATCTGTCCCATTCCAGAACAAGTATTGGTTCTACAAAGCTTTCTCTGGGAATGCCAATCTGGATGAGGCTGAGATTGAAAAAAAATCTGCTCTTGCTGCGTACTTGCGCAACGTTGAAGAGGAGGTTGTTTATGGTCCAGGGTTCCCAAGCAACGAGGAGGCTTGTAACGAGAACCATGCTGTTTTCAACAGTTGTTGTCATGGAATGCACTTTTCTTGTTACCTGAACTTCCTCAAGTCTGTCAAGACTCGCCAGGTTTCCCAGATTACCAGAACTGTTCCCGAAGACATTTCTCGTCAAGAGTTTTTGTGCCCGCTTTGCAAAGCTGTGAATAACATCTTCATTCCAATCTACTACACTTCCAACAAAGAAGACCTGAACGACAAGCTCAAATCACACGCCAAGTCTATACTTGATCCAAACCTTTCAAATGATTTGAAGGCTAGCGAGGGAAGACTAGCAGAAATCAAGACGTCGTTGATCAGCCGTGTGAAGGCAAACGTCAAACCAGAGTACTGGTTTGTCAACGACGAGGACATGTCTGTGCAGGCCAACTCCAAGTCATTTTTGGCCTTGAACCACACTCTTACAGGGTTTGCTGTGCTGACTTCGCCATTTGATGGGGTGAGTGCCATTTTGACCAAAACCATCGAGTCGATTGAGGTTTCGCTCAGGGGCGTTTACTACGACCCGGGAGCGTTGCAACTACTCATTTACGAGATACCCAACCAGGCTCTGACGTCGCTTCGTGTGTGGAACCAGTTTCGTGACTTGATCAGAAACGCAGAAACGTCGACATCCACAGCGACTCATTACCGCAGCTTTGTGTCGTACCCAGAACGGCTGATTGGTCTTTGGCGCAACATTGAGCGTGACGACGATTTGCTCTACGAAGGAGAAGACTACTTCAAGCTACTGGTTGGCGCCGAGGAGGTGCCAAGTATTGGAATGGACTTTAGCAAACTGCTGCATCTGTGTTATTTGAAACATATCAAGCAGAGTCTGTTGATTTTGCTCAGCAAGCTAGAGAACGCTACTTGTAGCGACAACAGCCTGATTGTGGATCTGGCCGATCTTCCGTACGACTCGCCCAAGCTTGACGAGATAGTACGGGCGTTCTCTGCGTCGAGGCCAGCCCAAGTCGGCAAACTTATCTACTCGATGCTGGTCAGACTCGTGACGCCTTTCTTGCGGAAATCGCTGATCTATGCATTTGTGCGGTTCTCTGTTGTCACTCCAGGAAGACTGCCCGATCTGACGCAGTTCTCTCTGGAATGCGACAAGCTTTGTGCTGTGATGAATCTGCCCACACTGTACGACGTTCTTGAGGCCATGCCGTTGAACGAGTTCCGTGTGAGCCCAGAGGCAAAGGCCATGATGTTCCAGGCTAGAGTGCCATTTCCGTCGCAGGTGAAGCTGATCTCGCTCCCGCTGCGACTCAACAAGTTCTTCAGCCTGTACTACAACAAACTGGCCGTGAAGCCAGCCGATCCGGCCATCTGTCTCTTCTGTGCCAAATCGGTGAACTTACAGCTGCAGAACTATGGCGACCAATTGGGATCGTGCAATATCCATGTGAAGTGGGAGTGCATCAACGCCGAGTTCGGCATCTTCTTCATCCCCAAGAGCAACTGCATTTTGCTCCTGAACAAGGGCAAGGGCTCTTTCTTTGAGAGCCCGTACCTGGACGACTACGGAGAAGCGGACGAGGACTCGAAGAAGGGCCACGACCTGACGCTGTGCAAGGAGAAGTACGACGAATTTATCCGGACCGTGTGGCTGCAACACAACATCCCGAACCAAATAGCGCGGAAGCTGGAGGGCCAGATCGATTGCGGGGGCTGGGAGACACTATGAGGCCGTGCAAGTCTGACCTTCTTAGGCACTGTGGACGTGAAATTTGATAGAGGGTGGGGCTATGGCTCAATGGTAGAGCTTTCGACTCCAGATCGAAGGGTTGCAGGTTCGATTCCTGTTGGCCTCAATCTTCAATTTTTTTTTTGAAATTTTTTTGGTTATGAAATTGGAAAGATTTGCAGAATGCAAGCGGTACGTGATTTACAGCCTTGTGCACGCGGATCAACGTAGCCAACGCCCTGGAAATTGTATAAATCGCTCTTAAACCGGTACGTACGAGACAACTATGGAAATCAGAAATGCTGCTGCTTGCTATACCTATTTTGGTCTGCAAACGGGTTCGCGTTCTGCTGATAGTACATGTTTGGATTCGTGTATGCGTTGCCCTGCGACGAAGGAGGTGGAGCCTCTTTGTAAACCACTTTTTCCTTTCTTCTTCCACAGCAACAGCAGCAGCACAGGGCCTCAATACACTTTGCTCCACAACAGATCAGCTGGAAGATTGTAGACAGCACCCAGAGAACGAACAAACCGCCCACGACAATGCACACAATCACAACAATCTTGCACCATCTCTTGTCCATACACTTATTCCATCCGCTCTTGGTATCGTTCCAGGCCTTGTCCAGATCTCTAGGGTGTAGCGTGTTTCCCACGAGCTCTGAGGGACAGATATCTGGCGCGGCCATCAGGGCCTGTATGTTTTCGAGCAAAAATTCTGGGATGATCATGATATGTTGATGTAAACTTTGATTTGGATAGATCAGTGGCTGGTAAGTTAAAGTATACAATATATATATAACACCTAAGTCCCCCTGGAAACAGCCTCCTTTTGAGGCCTGCACGACTGGAACCGCTAAAAATAGCAGACCGTTGAGCCGCACATCTCATCGAAAAGAAACACAGCCGAGTTTTAAGCTTTCAGTCAAATGTAATCTTTTTAGCCTTTTTGGTCATGTCGACGTCCTTGAAGAACGCCCCATAAGCCCCGTGCGTTTTCTTCTTTGTGTGCGAGCCGTACTTGAGCAATTCTTCAGGCACCGGTTGATCTGCACCCCGTAAAATGTTCATGAGTGCGCCCGCCAGGTGCTTCTCGTGCTCCGTGAACAGCGTGTGAGACACGCCTGTCTGGCCCGCACGGCCCGTACGCCCAATCCGGTGCACGTAGTCCTCGATCGTTAGCGGGAACGTCAGGTTGATCACCACCTTCACGTTCGGGATGTCCAAGCCACGCGCAGCCACGTCTGTGGCAAGTAAAATACTATTTTTACCAGACTTGAAGTCCTGCAGAGCCTGTGTTCTCTGCGCCTGGTTGAGGTCACCGTGCAGTGCTGCGACGCTGAAGCCCTTGTAGTTGAGCGAGCTCTCCACTCTGGAGGCTTCCTTTTTGTACAGCGCGAAAATCAGAATCTTGTCGTTCTTTTTTGATCCAGACTGGTACTTGCGGAGCAGCTGCACCAGCTTGGTTTCCTTTTCGCGGGGGTCCACCACCTCGACGATCTGTTGGATACGTTTGTTGGCAGACAGCTCCTCTCTTTGGCCAATCGACACCTTGACTGGCTCGTCCATGAAGTTGGAGGCCAGTTCTCTCACCTCCTTGGGCCAGGTAGCTGTGAACATGAGTGTTTGTCTGTTGCCTGTGGTGAGCTTCATGATCTTCTTGATGTCCTCCTCAAATCCCTTTTCCAGCATACGATCGGCCTCGTCCAGAACGAGATAGTCGATAGCCTTGAGACTGATGCTACCGTCATCGATGAGATCGATAAGACGGCCAGGCGTGGCAATCACGCACTGTGACCGTTTAACAGCGCTTCTTTGCTCGTCTTTGGACACTCCACCGTACACACAGACGCACTCGAGCCCCACCTTGGCGGTCAGTTCATTCAGGTTGTCGTAGATCTGCGTAGCCAGCTCTCTGGTTGGAGAAACAATCAGCACTTGCAGCGACTTGGACCCGGAATCCAGCAGATGCTGCACAGCAGGAACACCGAAAGCCATCGTTTTTCCAGACCCGGTCTCGGCCACACCGATCATGTCGCGGCCCTTCAAAAGGTACGGCCAAACAACAGCCTGGATAGGAGTAGGTCTAGGGAACTTGGCCAGATGGCTACCAATTCTGGTATCAACACCAGACAAATCGGCAAACTCCACAGCTGGAGCCACATCAGCAGACTTTGGGTCGTGGATCTCGACCTCGTTGGTCTTGAGAAACTCCTCCACAGCAACGGGATCTGTCTTGACGTCGCTCTGGCTCCTCTGCGTAGCCTCTGGCTCGGCCTTGTGTTTCTTCTCCTTCTTTTCTTTTTTCTCCTTCTTTTCCTTCTTCTCCTTCTTGTGCTTCTTTTCCTTCTTCTCCTTCTTCAGACGCTTCTTGCTCTCCGCGGACTCGACGTCCTCGCTGGGTCTTTTATCCTTAGCCATTATAAAAATTTTAAATGCAAAAAAAATATTTATGCGGTGTACAGATGCTAAATCAAGGTGAGTGCAACCAACCCGGCAGAGACGAACGACGCAAACAGGTTCAGGAGTCCGACGGTGTGCTGAGTGCCGGCGCCACTAGAGGCGGACGCAGTGTACGAAGACGAGGCCGCCGACGTAGACAACGACGAGGCAGAGTTGACCGTCTTGAGCGTGGTAGCCGCGCTGCTGGCCTGTGTGTCAGATGTGATCGACCGCTTGCTACTAGGAATCGACCCGCTGGCAACGGAGCTGACCGACGCAAAGTGCGAGCCGTCCTCGGAAGCAGACGCGCTCGAGTCTGTGCGGCTCAAAGAGCCGCCAGATAACGTCGTGCTGTCGTCCTCGTCTTCGTCGTCCACAGAGTCGCCAGACACCAAGGCCTCGAACTCCGCGTCGGCCTTTTCCTGGCGTCCGTTCACCTCGCCGTCGACCGCGTCGACCGACGTCCACGAGCCAGAGGTGTCGCCGTAGCGGTACTCAGAGCCAGTGGAGTAGTCCACCACAACCAGGTTCTTGATGTACATGGAGAACGGCGCGTCGTCGTAGTTGGTCGAGCCACCCGCCCATTCGATCGTTCCCTGGCTGTTGCTGCTGTCTCCACCCGCCCAAATGCCCATCATCAGGTACATTGGGCTCTGAGGATAGCCCTGGGACGAGTCGTTGGTGAGTGTTCTAATGGCCTGGCCGTCAACGTACCAGGTGAGCGCCTCGGACGTCCAGTCGATAGTGTAGTTGTGGTAGTCGGATCTTGGGTCGTCCATCTTGTGATATCCGCCTCTATCGTAAGTAGCTGTGTTTCCTTTGGAGAAGTAGTTTGTCTGCACCTCGTAGCCGTCTCCGCCAAACCATTCGAGGTCGACCTCGTCCAGGTCGTCAGATTGCAGGTAGAACGACGAGATCACGCCTGTTCCGTTGGCCGCCTTGAGCAGCACCTCGATCTTACCGAACATGATGTAGAAGTTGGATCTGAGCGACGGGTTGTCGAACCGCTTGGCGAGCGTGAGCTTGAGACCTTCGTCGGTGTAGAAGATCTGATCTGGAGTAGAGTAGACCGAGAAATGGTCGCTTTGGGACTTGAAGTCCTCCACCACGGAGCTGGCGAGAGCTGGATCGGCGGGACAGCCTGTGGACTTGAGAGGATTGCATGTGGCAGTTGCGAGCGAGACGCTGCTGGAGGCTGTGGCCGACGCCAAGCCGGCAACCAGACCGCCTAGGAGCGCGTTGGTGAAGAGTTGAGGTCTCATAGGATACTGATCCAAATCGGTGCGCCCCGAGGAGACTTTATAGGGCTATATATAGCACCTGCACAAACCGGAGAGACGAACGCCAGGTTCCCAAAAGGGTAAATTACATACAGAATTCCAGATCGCGAGCTTGCCGCCGACTGGGCCCAAGTGGGGCAGAAACAAGCCGGAAAAGCGCATGCGGATGTTGGAAGGTGCCTACTTTGCTACTGACCGCGTTGAGGCGCTCTAATAGCTCTGTTGGCTCAGCTATGCTCTTCATTCCGACACGCTCTATTATTTACTTTTTACCGAATCAGGCAATAAAGTGGCTGGTCTATTTAAAAATAAAGTCTGGGGGTGAAACTAAAATTTTTATCTCACCACGGCTATCAATCGTGCAACCTTGGTCAAACACCCTCAGACCAAGTATCTCCAGCTTCTCCTTCTCGATCTCGCTGTACCCATAAGAGTCCTTGGGGATCCAGATCACCTGCTTGCACGGATCAAACCGCAAGCATGGATGACAAAATAACGAGGCTGTGTCTATGTCGTGCTGCGCTTTCGATGCGCAGTCCAGCTCCTGAAACATTTCTAACGGCAGCACGTCCAGGCATTTATCGTATTGCTGGTTTAGCGTCACGTGTGCCCAAATCGTGATCACCAGTACAATCACCATCATCACGCCAAGCATGAAACATGTGTTTTCGCCGTTGTCGTCCTTGACTATGAAAAACAGCCCGATCAGAAACACTTCCAGACTGTATATACCCGCGTACAACTGTCGTAGTGCAATCGTGTATATCTTACCTCCCGTCTCAGAGTCGTTCTTGCACCGAAACACGTAAAGTAAACAGAACTTGTACGACAGTAGATCCAAAAGGAAGTTGATGCAGCAAAACACCAATATAAGCGGCGAGATCACCGAGTACACCAGTCCAATGGACCCATACACCGAGTATGTCGGGTATGTCAGGCCCCAGCTGACACTGGGAATATTCATCCGCCGCATCAACTGTTGTCTAGGGGTTTTATCAAACAGACTCCCCACACAAACGTCATTTAAAAACCTGCCAAACTGTAGCAGACTATTGCCAAAGCAAGTCAGTCCCTTCAGTATGAAGAAGGAAAAGAAAAAGTTGGACGCCTTGGGGAAGTCCTGTGCCACCATCGCTGGGATCGCACTCGGGTTGATCAAGAACCGTTCCAACACCACAATGATCCCAGAGGAAATCGTAATCACAATAAACAGATGAAAAAACAAGAACACAAATACCCAATTCTGTAAGCTCAATTGCAGCGATGGTCTCAACAGTTGCCCTCTCTTATGGCCCACAATCTCGAAAATGTACATGGCTACCGATGTTAAAAAGGTGAGCACAATAGTGGGGAGGATTCCAGCAATGAAGGCTGTTATGAACTCTGGCAGTCCATTCAACCAGCTGATGGTAGGAATCAGAGCCGTCAAGTACGGCAGCTGAGAGATAGAACCGACAAATGCAACAGGCACAACCCAACATATAATGATCAGAATGGATACAAAGAACATGGCCGCATTCCAGATTGTTTTAGGGATCGGCTGGTCAGAGTCCACAAGGTTTTGCCAGATGATATTATCCGGGTCAATCTCAATCGAAGAGCACGTCATATTTCCCGGAGACCCTGTGAGAAGTATTTGTCGTGCAAGATATGCCGAGCTGACCTGATTGAACTGCACAAAAACCTTGCTCAGCTTGGACTCACTAATTTTAGTTCTGCGGAGCTCGTGCTGTTTTTCAATGATATGCTCCCCAAGCAACAGCATCTGTCCAGCAGTATGATCATAGGCATCCACCACTTTGCATAGCCCTGGAATGGTCCACTGAATTCCGCAAAACTGTATGGGCTCGTAGAAGTTTTTCCGTGCATACTTTGGCCGTTTTATTGTCTTGTCCCTGATGATATTGATTTCGAGTTCTTCCAGAAGCGTTCTATACTTTTCATACTGGACCACCAATTTTTCAAGCTCCCTGTAGTCTAAAACAGGCCAAATTTTCTTGACACCACCGGGGATGGCCTCAAATAGAGCTGACAAAGCTTCTTCATTTTTCAGTTCATTGGGGACATTCTCCAGAAGAATTGTAGCCATTGCTTCTCTTTTGGCATCAACCTTTGCTGATAGAAGCAAATTCCTTTGTTTCTCCTTAACACAGTCTTTCAGTTCGTACACCAGAACGTAATGGAACCACAAAATCACAAACAACGCCAGTCCAAAATGGAACATGTACTTGTTGGTGTTGTGAGCCGAAATATTAGACGTTGAGATCTTATCCAGCCCACGAACTGTTCCCTTGGTCAGCTCATCCCCGCCCAGAAAATTCACCGGAATCAAGATCGGAATGTTCAAGCATGCCAACCCAACAAACAAAATGAGCAACGTGTACATGAATCGCAGAAAGTAGTACGAGTCCAGCCCCAGCTTGTAGAAGCTTCCGATTGGTTGGTGGACAATTGGGTTTGCCCATGCAAACAAATCGTCGCTCAGCGGTTCTGTACGTAGCTCTTCGGGCATGCAGTAGCACAGCGGTTGGTAGAACTCCTTATATCTGGTTCTTAGATATGTAAATATAAGAACTTGCAGGGAACAATAAATAAGCGAGAAGATAAGCGACGAAAGGAAAGACTCGAACGAGATCCCCACCGAGCTATGCGCCGAACCCGTTTGCGTAGTGTTGAGAAAATCCAGGAATTCTGGGTTGTCTATCGGGCCGTCGATCATGATGGGGGAGACTGTAGGGAACAAGGATTTTTCCGCAAGGGGTTGCCCTTTTCTCTAGCGTTTCACTAGCCACGTTTGATTTGCCACAGGCGAAAAAAAGGTCTCCCAGTAATTATTTAATTTGTTATGCCCCGTTTTAAGATTAAGTCGGTTTTCAACAGTCCAAGGACGTCTCCGCCGCCAGATCAGCAGCCAAGTACTGTGGAAGACGATGATCCACCACTGACGCCGCTTCAATTGCTTGGATACAAATCTACTACCCACCATAAACTCCTCCACTCTGAGCTTGCTGAAGAGCTCCGTCTCCATATTCCGCCAATTCTCCAGATCTCCCACTCGTGGTCGCTGCTTTACTCGCTGGAGCAGGACGGCACCTCGCTGAACACGCTGTACAGCCGGGTGCAGCCTGCGGTTGGTGAATCGACCACAAGAAGAAAGGGATATCTCCTGGTGGTAATGGACACCCAACACCGCATTTTCGGGGCATACATGAACGAATATCTTAGACCTTTGGATAAAAAACATTACTACGGAAACGGAGACTGTTTCTTGTGGAAAGCCGAGCGCGACACAATCAGGAACATCAGCACGCTGGAAACGTCTGGCGAACAGCTCAGACTGAAAGTGTTCCCATACACGTCTGTTAACGATTACATCATCTACTCGAACCACGATTTCATCAGCATCGGGTCGGGAAACGGCAGGTTTGGGCTTTACATTGGCGGGAACTTCGAGTCGGGCGCCACAGACAGTGTCGAAACTTTTGGAAACGAACCTCTGACCACCGAACGCTTCAATATCCTGGGTTTGGAAATCTGGAAAATTAACTAAATTTCACTATACCTGGTCAAGAGCCGCGTCTTGGAGCTCCTTCAACAGCTCTTGGCCCAAAACATTGTTTTCCTTAGGCTCGTCCTCACCTTTGGCAGCAATGTCTTCAAGACTAATTTCAGAGTCGTCCGCATACGAAGACAACTTAGATGCGTCGAGCTTATTGCCCGATCCAAATCCAAATGCGTTCCAAAACTCGTTCAAGTTCTTTCCTGCTTTGGTCAGCGAGCTGGCCTCGTCGGCTTTCTCTCGGGAAGCCTCGTCGTCCATCACAATTGCGTCATAATCATCGGTCTCTTTGAATCCCTTGCTCACTCCAGAGCTTGCGCTTTCGAAATAATCTGCATCACTGAACTGTGCTCCTGTTTTCTTTGCATCTGTACCAGCAGCCTTCTTCGGTTTACCAGCCGAGACAGGCGCGTCATTTTCGTACTCCTCGTAGTCCAATGCGTCTTTAGACTCTTCGCCCTTTGTTGGCTTCTTAATCTTGAGCCCATTGCCTTTTTCCTGCTTGTCGGCAGCAGGCTTTGCATTCTTACTGGACTTGCTGGCACCGCCAAACGAGCCACTAGACGAGGCAAATCCTCCCTTGGAATGAGAGTTTCCGGTATCATACTCTTCTTCGTCGGCTTTGTCGAGTCCAAGCTCGTCATACGCATCATCTTCAACGTATCCCATATCGGTCTTGGTTCCCTTACCGGCCATCTTGAAGTAGTTAACCCAGATGGTTCCCAAATTGTCCCATTTTTCTGTGTCCTGGGCGTTGAAAGAAACAATTTGTCCCTTTGGAATCAGCTCGTTGGTTCCACCACCGATCACATCGTAAGCGCACCAAAGGTAGTTTTCACATTGTGCAGTCATCACCCATCCTCTGGATGGCTCGCTTCCGTCAACCTCCAAACTGAACTCGGCAGGTGGAGGAATCAGCGCCTTGGTGATGTGCAGCGGAGAGGCATACTCCTTCTTCAGCTGAAGCAGATCCTTACCCTCGTTTCTCTCGAAATTCACATCTTTATAATAGGACTCTGGACGCTTACAGGTAAGGAAACCTGAGTTAAACCACAGTAGGTTCTTTCCATCGTCGGAAATGTGACCCGGATGGGTAGAACAAAGCTCATTAGCAACAGATTCTCCCTTTCTCTCTGTCAGTTCACCAACTGCCACTGCTGGGTGCGTGTTGAATCTATAAGTCTGGCCCATGAACTCCTGTCCCAGCCAGATGAATTCTTTTTCTCCGTGGACCGAGTTGGAAATCAACTTAAAAAATGGGAGTGCAACAGCCATAACAACACCGTCAAACTTGGCCTTTTTGTCAATGGCAAATAATCCCGCCTCCATGTAGTGTCTGGCCATTTCGCCAAAGAATCTGTTTTTAGTGATGCCCTCGCTAGGGGTTTTCAGTTGGAGATAGTTGCGATCGTCATCGTTATTGAGATATTGTCTGAAGAATTTCATGATTCCCTCGTAAAGGAACGAGTTGGCTTCTCTGTCTCTGAAGAAGAGCGTCTTTGTGTCTCTGTAAGCAGGCAATTGGAAGTATTGTTCAATGTTAAGCAATGGAATAGTATCGGTATCAAGAACAATGATCTCTTCGTACGAACTGAACAAGTAGGCCAGCAGCTTCATATACCATCTTTGGAAGTAGTGCTTGTAACGGAAGATGATTGTTTTGGAGACGTCCACAAACGTGAGGTCAAGAGTTGGGGTCTTGGTAAACTTAGTTCCCTTAGGAAGTCTCATCACTGGGTCTGTAGCAACCTCAACAAGTTTCTTAATCGAGTTCAGGCTCAAGTCATTGTTGTGGAAAATCTGTAATGGGAGCTGGTTTCCAGAAACTCTCAGCAAAGCTAGTAATGCGCTCAGTTCTGGAACTTGTCCATCCGAAGCGGTGATCACAATTCCACGACCAGATAGGTGGTTCTGAATGTTCTTCAAAATACACCCGTTGGAGGATCCTTCGTCGCCCAATGGGAATTGTTCTGACTTCTCCAATCTCTTGTTGTATTTGGTAAAGGTTGGCAGGTAGCCAGAGAGCCATGGGTAGACGACCTTCATTGCTTCGGGACACAATCCTTCAAGCTCAGTGTCTTCGAAAGGCTGGTCATTCTTGAAAAGGAATGAGTTGACAAACTTCATGTGGTCGAGCGAGTTGAGGATCTCCTTGGACGAGTTTTCGTTGACCTTGAGTTTCCGTTCCTTAATTTTCAGCAGGTTCTCCTTGAACACCTCATCTGTGAGTTCGAGGTGGTGCATTTCTTCTTGAGTAAGCACCTCTTTCAGTCTCAGCCATTTGGAGAGTCTTGTTTCGAGATATTTTTTAGGATTGTAGATATCTCTGTAGATAGCTTCCTGGATAGGTCTGAACTGGAACCCTGTGGCTGGGAGGATATCTTTGAAGTAGATCTTTGCCTTTTCTGTGGTTCCCAGGTTAGCATAATCCTCGCTGTTTGGATACTTTTCCTTGAGTACGTCATAAGGATTTTTCGTTTCGTTGAACGAGACGGTCTCAATTGGCTCATTGACAAGGTCGTCAAGCTGGCCCATCACGGACATTTTTTGGTAGAACTCGTCGGTGTACAGCTGGTCTCTGGATGTGATGGTCTTGAGGTATTTTTCCTTGAAGGTTCCGGCGTACTCGTCATCGAGCTCGATGATCACACCGTTTGATCTCTTGAGGTTGTACAAGAGATTCATCGCAAACAGCGTCATGAGCAAAAGCAGCAGTCTGCGATTGGTCTTGACAAACCGTTTAAGGCGCATCAAACTCCGTTTCTGATCCGCCATGGTGTCTAGGAGGGAGAAAACAAAGTAATTTTAAAAATTACGAAATCGCCTCGAACTCAAAGGGGCACGCGAATCCGGGGCTTGAAATAAAACGAGCTTAGTCTGTGGAATAAACTGGTGGGGAGGAGTGGGGCCCAGTGCACAAATAAAGTTGCCAGGTTCTGTTAGAAGCTTCTCACTAATAAACTCGCGCGAAACTTTACACTTGCCGCAACAGTATCTACAGTAAATTCTGCCACCTCGCGTGATGCGCTGTGCTGTCTTTGGAGTAAATTAAATTTTTCCTTGTCTGGCTGTGCTTTACTAGCGCACGTGCGGATAAGCTCTGGCAGGTTTAATATAATAATTTTTTGCTGCTGTGTGTCTGCCTACTTTCTTCACTATGAAGTTCGGAGAGACTTTGAAGTTCTCACTTATCAAGGAGTATGCTTACTATTACATTCAGTATGACGACTTGAAATATGCGATCAGCAAAGGCTTGAGCAAAAACGGCAACAAGTGGAACAATTCACTGGAGGAGGACTTCCTCAACAAGATGGAGAGTGAGCTCGACAAGGTCTACAACTTTGTGATTCTCAAGCACAAGGAGGTTCTACGAAGAATGAAGGAGATGGAGACGCTGGTCAACAACACCGTGAAGAACTCGAAAAATGCCACCGAGGAAGAGGCCGAGTTCTACGAGCAGGATTTCCAGGACTTGGAAGAAGAGCTTAGTGATATCATTGCCGATGTGCACGATCTCAACAAGTTCACCAGACTCAATTACATTGGGTTTCAGAAGATTTTGAAGAAGCACGATAAACTCACCAAGTTCATCCTCAAGCCGATTTTCCAAGCCAGACTCAACGCAAAAGCATTCTACAAGGACAACTACGACTCGCTGATTGTGAATTTGTCCAAGCTGTACGATCTCGTCAGGACCAGAGGTAACCCGGTCAAGGGAGATTCTTCTGCCGGTGGGTCGATGCAGAACTTTGTCAGACAAACAACCAAGTACTGGGTGCATCCAGATAATATTACCGAGCTGAAATTGATCATTCTGAAGCATCTTCCGGTGCTTGTTTTCAACTCGAACAAGGAGTTTGAAGCCGAGGACTCCGCAATCACCTCCATCTACTATGACAATCCAGACATGGACCTCTATTACGGCAGACTGCTAAAGACCGAGGGGGCTGAAGCAATTAGAATCAGATGGTACGGAGGTATGGGCGCAGAGACCGTTTTCGTGGAGAGAAAGACCCACAGAGAGGACTGGACTGGCGAGAAGAGTGTCAAAGCGAGATTCCCGCTCAAGGAGAAGAACGTGAACGATTTCATGAAGGGAGAGTACACTGTTGCACAGGCTTTTGAAAAGATGCGCAAAGACGGTAAGAAGAGCGTGCAAGAGATTGAAAACCTCGAGAGATTGGCCCAGGAGGTTCAATACAGAGTCATCAAGGACAAGTTCAGACCTGTGATGAGATCGTTCTACAACAGAACAGCTTTCCAGCTTCCCGGGGATGCCAGAGTGAGAATTTCTCTCGATACGGAGCTCACGATGGTGCGCGAGGACAATTTCGACGGTATCGACAGAACTCATGGCAACTGGAGAAGAATGGACATTGGTGTGAACTATCCGTTCCCAAGTCTGCCACCCAAGGATGTGGAACGGTTCCCATATGCTGTTTTGGAGGTCAAGTTGCAGACCCAGCTCGGACAGGAGCCTCCGCAGTGGGTGAAGGAAATGGTTTCATCGCATCTTGTGGAAGCTGTTCCTAAGTTTTCCAAGTTTATTCATGGATGTGCCACCCTGCTGCCGGAAAGAGTCGACCTTATTCCGTTCTGGCTACCTCAGATGGATGTTGACATCAAGAAACCAAAAAAGAACGAGAACTACGGTATTGTGAGACAGAGACAGCTTGACTCCGGAACTGGAGAGTTTGATGAGGAAGAGCTGATCGGCTCGAGCCTAACCTCTGGCTCCACCGGTGTGAACTACGGCGCGGTTTCGTTCAACGAGAACGACAACAGAATCGAAGAGCTTTCTGAGCCAGAAGACACAACTCTGTACGGAAAGGTTGTTTCGTGGTACAAGAACTTCACCAAGCCAGACAACTCGTTCAACAAAGTTCCTGAAGGAACCGTTTTCGACACCAAGTTCACTGCTCCGCCAGGTAAGAAGATATCTGTTGTCGTGAGAGTGGAGCCAAAGGTGTACTTCGCCACTGAAAGAACGTATTTGTCGTGGCTGTCGATTGCTCTGATTTTTGGAGCCACTGCCCACACTCTTCTCAATTACGGAGACTTTGTGTCCTTGGTGACCTCGACGGGATTCTACCTTACCGCGATTCTGACCATTGTCTACTCCACCTACGTGTACATTTTCCGCGTGATCAACATCCGGAACAAACGTGCCGTGCGGTACGACGACCAACTCGGTCCGAAACTCATTTGTGGGGCGCTCGCACTTTCGGTGGGGGTGAATTTCCTCTTCAGGTTTCTGGAGTAGATGAATAAATAATAGACAAGAAAAAAACTTAATTGGAATATTTATTTATGAGTAACCATCCCTCCGACTACATAGAGACGTCGCTGTCTCCAGAAGAGTCGCTTTCACGGGCCATTGCGCGGGAATTGGGCTCCTTCTCGGGAAAGGGCTCGTTCGCGCTGCCGGCTTCGCAATCAACTTGGACATTTACCCAGGGTCTGATCATCGGACAGGCTTCTGTGATTGTGTTGCTTGTTATGTTTATTAGATTCTTTGTGTTCAGCGAGAGCGCCCCCACCATGCCTGGGAACTCGAAAAAAGTCAAGGTTCCTGTTTTGAACACCCCAACAGCAGCTCAGGAAAACGAGGAGTCCACAATAGACGCAATTTTAGAGAAAACGTATTACGACGTGCGAAGCCATCAGCCAGAATCGTTGGATTGGTTCAACGTTCTTGTGGCGCAACTTATTTCGCAGTTCAGAAACGAGGCTCTTAATAACAACAATATACACCAGTCCCTGAACGAGATCTTCAGCTCAAGTCTGATCCCAGACTTTTTGGACAAAATCGTCATCACGGAGATCAGCATTGGGAACGACTTCCCGATCTTCAGCAACTGTCGCATCAAAAATACAGACGGCCGTCTGGAGGGTAAAATCGACGTGGACGTTGCAGATACGCTCACCTTGGGAGTGGAGACCAAACTGCTGATCAACCAGCCCAAACCGCTAGCGGCCTCTCTGCCAATCAAGCTGTCTGTGTCGATCGTGCGGTTCTCGGGCTGTTTAACGGTCTCACTGATCAGCAGCGCAGACGAGTCCGACGCAACAGATAACTCCGTCGGCCTGATGTTTTCGTTCAGTCCCGACTTCAGGCTCGAGTTCGAGATCGAATCGCTGATCGGCTCGCGCACAAAGCTCGATAACGTCCCGCGCGTGAGTTCCATCATTGAAAATACGCTGCGGAACTGGTTCATCGAGCGCTGCATCGAGCCCCGCTTCCAGTTCATCAAACTTCCTAGTCTGTGGCCCCGCAAAAAGACCACCAGACAAACAACCACCGCCGATGACGAAGAAACCTTATAGATACTCAATGGACAGTCCAGTTCAAAATGGATCCTCGTACGGATCGTCCTCGTCGTAATCGTCGTCTTTCTCGAACTCGTAAACGATCGCTCCTCCAACAGCTCCCAGAGACTCCTGTGCCTCCAGGAACGGCAGGTCGACCTTTTCCCTTTCCAGTTTCTGCTTATGTGTGGTTGTGAGATTGAACGTGGTGAGATTCTCCAAGAGCTCTTCCTCGTTGGGCTGCTCTGTGGACTCCTGTTTGACTGTGTATTCGTGTGTAAGGGTGTCGATCTCAAAGACATGCTCGAGCGACCGGCCAGACTTGCGTCTGTACACCATGCGTGCCTCAAACTTGGGTCTATTAGCGACACCGACAGGGAACTCGAGTCTGTGCGAGGCAACCTCGAGCTCCTCGTCGCTCAGAGTACTTAGAGGTCGCAGCTCGAATATGGTGGTAGCCATGAACATGAGCGTCTGCAACGCGGAGGCCATATTTTGGTAACCTGCTGGCTTTTCTGCTGGAACGGATGTGTGGTAGTCAGCACACACCACCGTTGTTGGAGAGATGAGGCTGCGCAAAAGGCTGTTGAGTTGATTTATTGGAACATAGTTGATGGAGTCAATGATTATGAGGGTCTTCGGACCGTGTTTGATTCCCTTGCTAATCTGCTCAACAGAAAGCTCGGAGCACTGGATAAACTCGTCGACTTCGGGTCGATTCAGGGTCTCAAAGGATAGATACACCGTATGGATATTCTGGCTCTTTGCCTTGTGCAGAAGTTCTTTCTGAAGATAAGATCCCGTCTGGAGCACTGTATCAAGCACCAAAATCAAAGGGGATGACTCTTTCAGCGAGATCACCCTGTTCAAAAGAACAGTCGCAGAGTTCTGGGAATTCATTGTACGGAATAATTTTTCAATATTTTTTAAGCTTATTAACATCGACATTTAACTCTGTATAGAAAAGTTTCCGTACCAGCGGCTAGTGGGGGGGTAATCAGTAAATGCCTTCGTGGTAATTCAGGTCTCCATCGTTTGTGTCGTACGAGTACTCGCCACCTAGGTGCGCTTCTTCGAATTCTTCTCCGCGATTGATCTCTTCTGTCGGGTCATTGTAGTAAGATTTGTTAACTAGGAACGTGATCAACCGAGACTGGAACTCAATGATATCCTGCCGACTGGCGAACTCAACTTCAGATTCTTCCGGGGTCGACGCGGTCGACAATTCCACCACGGGGGGGTAGCACTCGTTGTACCAGGTCTCTTTGCTCTGGTTGGGATAGGCAGGAACATTGACTATCCATTTATCTACTTTCTCCTTGTGGGGCATGTTTGCAGCCTGTCTAGGATTGAACTCGGAAGGAAACCGTTGCATTTCTGAATATGACATTATATCTCTCTCGTGCTCGTTCGGGAGGATGAAAATCGGCTGTATTGGTGGAGACAGTGGGGAATGATCCTGTGGTCGCTGTTTGCTAGGCGAGGTGGTGCTCATCTGTCTCGGAGGCTGGTTGGACACCAGAAACGGCGTGAGCTGGCCGATTGGAATCGGTGATCCCGAAACCGCTAGATCTCCATTTGTTTCAGGAACATCCTGCAGTTCCTTGAAGAGGTTGTAGCAGGTCTTCTGGTCTGTGTTGCCGAACTTGGGCACAAACTTGTTTTGCGACCTTGACTGGCTGGCCAGGTTCGGCATCGAATGCGGGTGGTCGGGCGTGTATGCCATCATAAATTCCTGGGCCGGCTTTCTTTTACTGGCAATTGGCGTGTGTAGCTAGGGTGTTAGATCTGGCGCGGGGGGGTGTTTGGGCTCAACATACTTTGAAGTCTGCCATGAGTCAAATATCCGGTGGCTATACACAAATTGACGGTCGAGTTCGTTATCGCCCAAAGAAAAAGGGATGATATAAATATCCTTGATCCAGAAATATTTGGGCCCCGGGCCCCGCGCCAAGTCGATCGACCCCTAATTTTTTTATTTCATAATCTATTCACTAGTCTGGCAGATGGGTGTTCACGGACTCTGGGACATTGTGGGACCGACCGCGCGGCCGGTCCGTCTGGAGGCCATGTCGAAGAAGCGTCTTGCCGTTGACGCTTCTATTTGGATCTACCAGTTTCTCAAGGCCGTGCGAGACAAGCAGGGCAATCAACTGATCAATTCGCACATAGTTGGGTTTTTCCGCCGTATTTGCAAACTGCTGTATTTTGGCATACGTCCGGTGTTTGTGTTTGATGGTGGGGCACCGATCCTCAAGCGCCAGACGATTGTGCGTCGTCGTGAAAAAAGAGAAGGCAATAAACAGACCGCAGAGCAGATGGCGAAAAACCTGCTTGCGAGACAACTTCAGAACCGCGCAGAGCAACGTCTAAGCAGCCCGCCAAAGTCAAAGCCGAAGGCAACGTTCAAAGAGGTGTCGACGGATAAGTTACAAGGAGGACAGTATTATGAGGATAACAACTATTTCGACACCAGAGAAAAGCCCAAAGAGCCTGCCAAAAAAGATGGCAAGATGTTCAGGAGACAGGACGAGTATGATCTGCCACAACTGGACAGTTTCAAAGTGGAGAAGAACGACCAACGGATGATCACGGACTACGAGTACGAACGACTAACCTCTGATCTCCAGGACGAGCTGGGAGGTATTGACTTGGAGACGATCGACCCCAAGTCTGCAGACTTTGCTAGGCTCCCACTGTCGACCCAATATATCGTTTTGTCTCATTTGCGCTTGAGGTCTCGACTCAGAATGGGCTACACAAAACAACAGCTGGAGACTCTATTCCCAGATAGTATGGATTTTTCCAAGTTCCAGATCCAAATGGTCCAAAAACGGAACTTTCTCACACAAAGACTAATGAATGTTGCTGGAATGGACGACATCGATCCCGAAGTCCAATCAAGGCGGATTGCGAGCGACAGGGACAGAATGTACGAATTGAAGAGAAACGAAAATGGATATACTTTGTCGATTGACGACAATGGACAGTCTGCAGACCAGGCCATTGATCTGGATAGTGATAATGATGATGAGGATCTGGAGGATGTTCTTGAGGACGTGACAGATATAACTCCGTCTGGGCCTCCACTCGTCAAGGCACAGGTCTCAAAACCTGTGAGAACTGTTTCCGAGTCTGTTTCCAACCCTATCTTTGTTGGTGAGGTCGAAACCGAGGAAAAGGACGAAGACCAGACAATGGCCATGATTCAGTCTCTGTACGATTATGCCAACACTAACAACGCTGGAGTGAAACAGGCAAAAGAGATGTCTGAAGAGGATCAGCTCCGTGAGGCGATTGAAAGATCCAAGCAGGATTACTATAATATGGTTGAGCAGGAGGAAAACGAAGAGCAAAAAGATCCATTTGATTTTGGACCTGCTCCTCCGCTTATTCTGTCTGAACAGTCTTTGGGAACTAACATGGATAAGGTGACCAACAAGAATGTTGATATTCCAAAGTTTGATTTCAAGAACAGTTTGTTTGCAAGTGATTCAAAGAAGCAAGAAAAACAGGAAACACCGATTTGGTTCCAGCAGAAGTTGCCGGAGAGAATCCACGACGATGTTTCTCAGAAGACGCAAGCACCAGAGCAGACTGAAGACGAGAAGGCGGGGCTGTACCATTATGACGATATCGAAAACTATCTGGAGCCGGAGATCGAGTCTGAGGATGAGGAGGTTGACCTGGCCAAGAGCTCCAGTCCTGAGGCAGAGATTGAGGATCTCACATCCAAAGGAGATGAAGAGGATCCAATTGATCTGGATTTGGAGGACGTGATTGAAGAGAGGCATGTACAGGTGGATCAGGAAGCCGCACAAAAGAAGCGAGTTGATGTGGACTTGGAAGAAGTTGCGGAAAAAAAGCCGATAGACATTCAGGATTTAGAGCCGTCAGCCCGGTCAGAGACTCCAGAAGTCTCTAAAGAACCCGAATCGGCTAGGTTTGAGTCTCCAGAAGAATCCAATGAGGTTCCTTCTGTCGAATCTGAGGAGCCTGTGTCTGAGTCTTCTAAACAAGAAAATCAGCCAGAGATCCTGGATTATGTCTTTTCCGACGAAGAGGAATTGGAACAGAACTTGGAAAACGAGGAGGCAGCGTACGAGAAGTTTGTTGGCGACGTGAAGTCCACCAGACCTGTCAAGTCAAGCGGATCTTTCTGGTCGATGGACGACGAGGTGAAGCTACAAGAAAATCTCAAGAAGCAGAAAAGAGACGCTGATGAGGTGACTGTGAAGATGGTTTTGGACGTCCAGGACCTGCTTTCGCGGTTTGGACTGCCCTACATCACTGCGCCGATGGAGGCAGAGGCTCAATGCGCTGAGCTGCTCCGACTAAACCTGGTGGATGGAATCATCACCGACGACTCGGATTGTTTCCTGTTTGGCGGCGACCGGGTCTACAAAAACATGTTCAACGAGAAGAACTTTGTGGAGTGCTACCAGATGGAAGATTTGGAAAGAGACATGGGACTGAACCGACAAATACTGATAGAAATTGCTCTTCTTTTGGGAAGTGACTATACAGACGGAATAAAGGGTGTGGGCAAGGTTGCAGCGATGGAAATTCTTGCCGAGTTCAAGAGTCTTGAGAACTTCAAGCAATGGTGGCTGAAATATCAAGATGGACACATTGACGAGTCCACAGAAACCTCTATTAAACGAAAGCTGCGCAAGACCTTAAAAAAAACAGGTCTCTTCTTGACGCCGGAGTTTCCTGATAAGCGGGTGATAGATGCGTATTTGCATCCGGAGGTGGACCATGATAAGACAGAGTTCAAGTGGGGGTATCCGAATCTGGACAAACTCCGCGCGTTCCTTATGTACAATGTCGGATGGAACGACGAGAAAGTGGACAGCATTCTTTTGCCGATCATCCAGAACATGAACAAGCCCCAGACCAGCATCGAGGAGTTTTTCCCCGTTGAGATGGTGAGGCGGCGGAGAGAGCTGGCCATTGGCCAGCGGCTGAAAAATGCAACGTCTCGGTTACGGAACGGAGATGATTCGGAGCCACCCGAGATGGAGCAGCAGCCAGCGCAGCCCAAAAAACGGCGGAAACGCGCCTGATTCACGACCAGATTGTCGGATCGTATCCTTCTGTGACCTCCTGGTCGTTGCCGTACAGCTGTTGCCAATTGACAAAGCCACCTCTAAGCACATAGACATTGACATCTGGGACAGGGTCCTGGTCAGATAAGAACCGCAAGAATCTCATGGCAGCAGATGGACCACGCTGTTGGGATAATGCACAGTGGAAAACAACGCTATCTGCCTTGGTGTCCTTCATTTGCTGCAAAATGGCGCTACAATTGGCACCGACCCGAGAACTGGGGACGTGGAGCCCAGACCGAATGTGGCCGCCAATATAGTCGGAGTCTCTCACATCCACAACAAGAAATTGAGAACCCTGGTTAGTAGACTTCTGCGAAAACCACTGCCGCAGCGTCACCGGCTCCAGGTACTTAACGTTGGCAATAGAAACCATTAGATATATTTATTTGGAATAATTTTTTTCTACCTAAGATTGCCCTATTTTGGCTTTTTGGATCGCCGGCCTCTTTTCGTCACCACCGGCTTGTCTTCTTCTTCGCTTTCAAATTCCGAATGGCTATCCATTCCGACCCAATCCTTGAAGTTATCAATGAGACTCCGCCTTGAAGATGAGCTTTCTAGGCCGTTTGCATTGTACCTGGATGCAAAAGAATCTGCAGGCGAATCTGCAGGCGAGTTTTCGTTCTTCCTATTTTTCAGAAATTCTCGAACCTCGGTATACAGATCACGTGAAGCGTTGTTGAGACTGTCGTTTGTCTTCTTCCAGTAAGACCGGAAGTCGTTGATTTGCTTTTTCAAGTCCAGCTCGTTCTTCTTGAGCCATGAAACATTCAGCTCTTTTCTGGTGGCTCCCCTGGCAAAGTTCCGCATGAGGTATTTGTCGTAGTCGCGGATGATCTTGGTGATGATATCACTGGTGCTGATTCCTTCGGTTCTCTGGGTGGCCAGAAACATGCCTGCCTGCTTCATCGGCTTGTAGATGTCGTCGATCCCCTGTGCTTCGTACGGAAGATCATCGTGCGCACAGAAATCGATCTTGTGTTTTCTCAGAAAATCAATCGTCAGGATCCACGGTGCGTCCTCGATCACCTCATCCACCCACTTGCAGTGTCTCAACGTCTCGTACCGCTGCTTGTCGCTTAGAACTGTGAGTCCCTTGCGTTTGTGCGTTTCAACATCGTTTGGAATGCCAACCACCAGTGTCACGCTCGGGAACGCCTTCTTGCATTGCTCCAGCTGTCTCATGTGACCCAGATGGAACAGATCAAACACTCCGTCTGCATAGATGCGAATTGGACGGTCCTCAGGAGGTGGGTTGAGCTTGAACCCCTTTGGACGATACTTTCTGTACTCGGGCGATAACAGCTCGTCGTACTCCTTTTCGCGCTTGCGGAACGCCTCCTCTTCCTTGGTGGACCGTGTCTTGGGCTTCTTCACCACCTGGATCTCCTGCGCGTCCTCAGCGTCTTCCTGTTCAGAATCTTCCGATCTTGCTCTCTTGTTTGATTTTTTAAATAGCTTGGTGAACGAGTCCGTCTTGATCAAACTGTTCATAGATAGCGTCCGCGCGAGCACATTGTTCCCGTTAAATGGGTCGGGGCTCGCCGATTCCTGCTTGGGTTCCATAATTGAAAATCCTTCTTTGGTAATGCCAATATTAAATGAAAGAAAACTCCAGACACCACCTGTTTTCAAAAAGTTCAAAAACGTCTTGTGTTAGCTCCTATGGCTGAACTCGGGAAGAACATCTCCGTTTTGCTGGAAAACGCCACCAAAAACCTGTCGACGACGGTGAACGAGGCCATCAACCACAAGAACGTCAAGTTGCCTCCCGCTCTTAACTTGTTCTTGTCGAATGGTTTCTCTCACAACCAGGAGCTTAGCTCATCGCAAATCGTCGAGGGCCTCAATTCGTCCATTTCGCGAGAAATTTACGTCTCCTTGGAGTACCTTGCGCGGCTGATGACCCACCAGAACGCAGATTCCGAGGTGGTCCAATTCTTTCCCCACGTCATCAAAAATATAACCTCGCCAGATCTCAAAGTTAAACGACTCGTGTACACAATTCTTCTCCGCTACAACCATGTGCAGCAGGACATCGCACTGCTCTCCATCAATGCCATCCAGAAATCCCTCACCGATAAGAATTGTATCAATCGAGCCCTAGCCATCAGAACGTTGAGTGGTATAAGAATCCCAGCTATACTGCCTATCCTAATTCTGTCCATGAAAAAGACAGTTTCGGACTCATCGCCGCTGGTTCGTTCGGCGACGGCTATTGCCATCACGAAATGTTTTCTGCTCGACGATAGTCTGAACAAGAATCGCGATTTGTCGGCCGCCTTGACTGACGAGTCCTCAATCCCTGCTCAGCTATACCAGTTGTTAGAAACTTTGCTCAGCGATACAGATCCAAAAGTCTTGAGTTCAGCTCTGGGAACATTTTATACTATCTTCCCCGGATATATGGATCTAATTCACCCAAGGTTCACCCATTTGGTTTCAAGACTGAACTTCTTGGAAGACTCGGCCAAAACTGTGTTGATTGATCTGGCAACAGACTATTCCAAACTCTACTTGCCTCAGCCAACAGAATCCTCCCTATGTGTGGAGCTTGTTCTCCTGGACTCCAAACTAAAACCGTTCATCTACTCTTCCTCTGCAAACGTCGTGTTAAGTATGATCCGTTTCTACTACAACGTGCTGCCGTTCAAACTGAATGAGATTCCGCTTTCCAAGGTTCTGATCAAATTCCTCGGGAACGATGAGTCAAGCATATACATCTTGAGCGAGATTCTGTACCTGTTGGATCGTGGCGTTCTGAGTTTCACTGGATCCCAACTGACAAACTTCCTTCCACTGCCAAACGAGATCCAGAAAGTGAGCGATTTGAAACTTTCGATTCTTGTCCGTTTGATCAACCCACAGACCTTTGATATGATATTCGACGAGCTCGTGTTTCTGGTTGATACAAGTAACCGATTCCTGAAGTTGACTGTTATCAAATTGTTGAACCAGTTGCATGCTACCACTCCCGAGCAACATCAGAAAATTGGCCAGCTATTCTTGAACAAGCTAGGATCTGAGAAAGACGAGCTTCTGGTGGCAGAGTACGTTACAGGATTAAGAATGATTGTTCAGACCGATCTGCAGCACAATATTGACATTTTGATCAAGTTGACAGGAAAATTAGTCAACGATAGCGATTTGTCGTCTTTGGCAAAGGCCTCGATCATCTGGCTGATTGGTGAGTTCTCGTATAGTCAGTTTGACGAGCCGAAGTGCATAGCTTTTCACGACTACCTACCGGACCTGATGAGAATTCTGGTGCAGAGTTTCAGAGACGAAGAATACCTGGTCAAGCTTGAGATTTTAACTGCTCTGACAAAAATCATTTCAAAGGAAATGTATACATCCAAGCAGCAAGGAGAGACCTACAATTTCGACAATATGGTTTGGAAGATGTTTAATCTGGTGCTTCAGTTCACGAAATATGACACTAGTTTGGACCTGAAGGACAGATCGCGGTTGATCGGTTCTTTATTGCCCAATGTTGTATACACTGACCCAGACGTCAACGCAAACACCGCTCTGGATTTCCGCGCCTATTACAATGAAAAAAGCCACATTATAGAACAGTGCTACGAGAAGCTGAACGAGGTTGATTTTTCAGTCTTACTGTTCCACACGTCCAAGTACTCTCCAGTTTCTTCTGCCACCATTGACGAAGACAACAGCATCAGCACATACAACAAAGTGACTCCTGATAAACTGAATCCTGAGTTGTTGGAGTACTACAACGAACTCCGTGCCCAAGAGTTCCAGCTGAAAGACTACGGACATTTCAAGTCGGTGTCACAATCAAGCGTGAGACAGCCGGTTGTGGTGAACTCTCCAGTACCCGTCACCGCAGAAACCAAGTCGGCAGCCAAGAAGTACAAGTTGCAAACTCTGGACGACTTCCTGAAGGAAAAGGGCAAGTCGGGCGTCTTTGGTGGCAGTGACGACGAACAATCTGAAGACGAAAGCGATGAGGAGTCGGAAAATGCTAGTCAAATATGATTATACGTGCATTTAACAATTTTTATTTTTCAAACTCCAATGTCGTCGTTCCTCGGTCTGGGAGGATCCAAAACCAACGCCAACAGCGGCTCGTCGCTGGGCTCCGCGCAAGCACAACAGATCAAAGAACAAGTGAAAACGTCCATTGCCACGGAAATGGCCACCGCATACGCCACCTCTCTGGTCAACTCGTTGACTGAAAACTGTTTCGACAAGTGTATTCTCCAGCCATCATCGAGCCTCTCTTCTGTGGAAGAGCACTGTATCAACGACTGTGCGTCGAAGTTCATGAGATCTTGGAATTTGATTTCCAAGTCTTACATCTCCAGAATCAACAACAGCTCGCAATAGGGTGCTTCTAGATAGATCTACGACCAAAGTTTCTGTATGTATTGTATCAACATGTTGTTGTGTCAAATTGGGCTCTGGGCTCGTTTAACCTCTGCATATCTGTGCATAACCGGTTATGTAGTCTGAGAAGGTCAGAATAGGCCAGGAACCACCATGGTGAGCTGCACAAGGGCCGGGGCGGAAGTGGGAAGACACCCGTACACCAGACCGTGTGAAAGAAAAAAATATCTGGAAAATAGTAGTGAAGGATGAGTGTGCTTGTTCCGCGGATTGGTTTGCGGGCTACGGCGCTATTTGGAGGCCGCCATGTGGCTGGATCCTACAGATTTTATTCTGTGAAGGGAAAACTGGACGATGACGATGATTTGAATTTTGACGCAGTTGACGTTTTGAAAAAACCGGCTCCAGGAGAACAGTCTGATTCTGAATTGCGGTCGTTTGACTGGTACAGTCGGTTCCAAAAGGCACCACCAAAGGGAAAGAAGACTGTTTCGAAAAGAGTGAAGAATCTGCAAAACGAGCTCAACAAATATACCACTATGGAGACGATTGAAAAGCTTGCTCCCGATTTCCTGGCAGCTTTCAACAACAGTTTAATTGATTTCGGTGATAACTTTCTGGGAGATGCTGTGGAGGAGGAGGATACGCTCAGGGCGATCGCCGAGACCGAGGGAAAGGAGGTTGCGTACTACCAGGCGGCTGTTGGGCTGTTGAAGGGTCAAACTGATATTGAGATTTTGAATTCGCGGCTTGAGACTCCCAGAGAGGAGTTTGACGACGAGATTTACAGCCGGTTTGTCGATGAGCTGAACAAGGACGAAGAGTCGTTCAATATTCAGTCTTTGTTGCAAGAGTATGCGAAACTCCCTGTTCCTCGTGCCAAACATATCCAGCCAGAGGATCTGGAGTTGTTTCTGGAACAGTTCAAGTTATATGCCTTTTATTTGAACGTTGAGCTTG
Source organism: Ogataea philodendri (assembly GCF_020536065.1). NCBI lineage: Eukaryota > Fungi > Ascomycota > Pichiomycetes > Pichiales > Pichiaceae > Ogataea > Ogataea philodendri. Next base: position 77,708 of record NW_025764099.1, read on the forward strand.
TTGATCTTGTTTTCCAGGATGTCATTGACGCTGGGATGATGATCACTCAAGAAGAGCTCCATAGAAGCTTGAGCTGTCAGCTTGCTACCGGCAAGGTGTTTGGCCAGGAAGCGTATCAGGAGTTTTCTAAGGTGATTACTGAAACCGGTTTTGCGTTGAACATTGACAGTTACAACATGTTCCTCACTGCCTGTGTTGTTTCCAAGAACACTGACTTGTTTGGGCAAATTTTGAATGATATTAACGAGGCAGGGTTGCAACCATCCAGAACAACTTTCCAGCTAATGGCTGTTTACTCCGGTCTATCCAAGGACATTAACAAGCTTCTGAACCTGCTGGAAATCCGTCTGGTGACCATTCCGCTACTGCTCGATGCTTCAGATATTTCGAGCTTCGCGGGAGCACTGATGGACGTTGGCCAGCCACAGCTTGCTAACGACCTGATCAACATCCCGCTACTGATGAGAGATATGTGTCTACACCACCATGAGCTGGATTTGGCCGAGTACCAGGAGAGAAGCTTGGAAAACGAGCTGAAACTGATTCCATATCACTCTCCGCTGGAAATGTTTGATTTCCTAACCAGGAACATGACGCTGTTTCCGTTCTACCCTGACGTTCCGGAATGGACGTTCGATGTTTACGCCGAGCGCTGTGAAACATTCCAAGACATCCGTGGCATCGTGGAAAACGTGGTGTCTAACAACATTGGGGTGTCAATTCCTGTGGCTGTGAAGTATATGGAGCTATTCTACAAGGAAAGAGAGAGCCTCAAGAGAGACGAGTTGCTTGCTGTCACGACAGAACTTTTAAGCTCCACAGAAGATAAGGCGCTATTTCTACTTACAAACCCTGCCATGATTCAGTTGGTGGTGGACCTTGCCCAGCATTTCGTGAAAACCGGTGAACTGTCAAACAATAGCGTGACCACACGAGCTTTGCAAGATTTACAACACGAGTTGCAATCAGGCGCCGAGTTGTCAACAGAGGACGCGTTCCATCGGAGATTACGCAATGTGTCAAGTCTCCTTAGTCACCCGTTACAGGAAGAGCCTTAGTGACTAATATCGGAGAAGTGTGGAACTTTTCTGTGTTATCGGAGTAAAAGTGTGGCTGGTGGTTTTAAAACTTGCTCATACTTTTTCCTCGCAATTTTTTTTCATGTACCTGCACATATTGAAAAACACCCTGGCGGCTTGCAAATCATTGACACAATGCGCGTGACTCGATGTTTATGACTCCACCAAGGTGTAATCTACTACGGAAAATTTTTTTTTAGTGGTGTCCCTGTGGCTTCATGTGGCTAATGTGCCTCGATTTTGTGTAGTTTATATAAATGTGGGAGAGTACCTCAAGTTTTCCTATAGATCTTCATCATGATGTTCCTCCACGATCAATTCTGCATCGTTGACAACAAAGAATTGGACCAATTCTCAAACAGCATCTACTGCTCTGAGGAATGCCAAGCAAAGGATTCTCTTTACGATTCTTCCGTCAAAGTTCTACCTAATACCAGCAAGTTGGTCACTTACTCCACAACAAACTTTAAAACCCCTTTCCAGGACACTACAGAGGAATACGACGGCGACTTTTTCGCACTAGAGGATGTCCACACAAACTCATACACAACAGCTTCTGAAACATCGTCGCGTCGATCGACGCACTCGGGATCGCTCCCCTCGTTGCTGGACGACACGCCCGCATTGGATTTGTACGATGCTGACGAAACCGTGGAAGTGCATCATTGTGACCTGCAGGACTGGACACAGCCAGGACTTGTGGACTTTGGCGATAGATGGCTTTACGAGGCACCAAAGCTCCAGGACGATTCCTGGGGACGCAAACTTACCCGCCAACCATCCCCTTCTGCCACACGTCCTTCAGCTGACTCCGCTTCGCACAACTACCAGCTGTGGCTCTCTCGCGTGAAATGAACCTCACACTATGTACTATGTACCCGCATTGGAATTTAATGATCCCCCACCCGTATTAAGAAAAAAAATGTTGGTGTAGAGTTGTTGATGTGGCATTTTTTCCTCAGTTTCGCGTTCTCGTTTAGCATGTCGGTGGAGGAAAAAAAGATATATCAGTTCCCCTATTTAAATTGAAGTGCAACCCTCTTTATTAATTCATATATTTCACCTATAATCATCATGACGCGTCCTCAAAATGTCGGTATCAAGGCCTTGGAGATCTATATTCCAGGTCAATACGTGAGCCAGACCGAGCTCGAAGCCTTTGATGGTGTTTCTGCTGGAAAGTACACCATCGGTCTAGGACAAACCAAGATGGCGTTTGTCAACGACAGAGAAGACATCTACTCGATGGCCTTGACTGTCTGCAACAACTTGTTGAAGAACTACAAGATCGACCCTAACTCTATCGGTAGATTAGAGGTGGGAACAGAGACTTTGCTCGACAAGAGTAAGAGTGCCAAGTCTGTCTTGATGCAGCTGTTTGGTGAGAACACCGACATCGAAGGTATTGACACCTTGAACGCTTGTTACGGTGGTACCAACGCCGTGTTTAATGCCATTAACTGGGTGGAATCGTCCGCTTGGGATGGAAGAGACGCGATCGTCGTTTGTGGAGACATTGCCATTTACGAGAAAGGTGCTGCCAGACCAACCGGTGGTGCAGGTACTGTTGCTATGTTGATTGGTCCTGATGCTCCAATCACTTTCGAGCCAATCAGAGGTACTTTCATGCAACACGCATACGACTTCTACAAGCCAAACTTCGTCTCTGAGTACCCTGTTGTGGACGGTCACTTCTCCCAAACTTGTTACATTAAAGCTGTTGATGAATGTTATGCCAGCTACTCCAAGAAGGCTGCTGCCAAGGGTCTTTCCAAGACCAAGACTGTTGGCGTGAAGTTCTTTGACTACAACTGTTTCCACGTTCCAAACTGTAAGCTTGTGGCCAAGTCTTACGGAAGAATGTTGTACAACGACTTTAGAGAGGACCCATCCATCCTACCAGATGTTGACGCTCAGTTGGCTACCCAAGAATATGAGAGCTCTTTGACTGACAAGGCTTTGGAGAAGACTTTCGTCACCGCTGCCAAGGGTCTCCACAAGGAGAGAGTTGGTGCTTCTTTGGAAGTTGGAACCAACGTTGGAAACATGTACACTGGTTCCGTTTACGGTTCTTTGGCCTCCCTGCTGTTCTACGTCGGAAACGACGCTTTGCAGGGTAAGAGAATTGGTTTGTTTTCTTACGGTTCTGGTCTGGCTGCCTCTCTCTTCTCTGCCAAGGTTACTGGCGACATCTCGCACATTGTCAAAGTTCTAGACATCCAAAACAAGCTTGACAGCAGAAAGCACAGAACTCCTGAGGAGTACGAGGCTGGCTTGAGCCTCAGAGAGAAGATCCACTTGCAGAAGTCTTTCAAGCCAACTGGTGACATCGACTACATTCCAAAGGGATCTTTCTACCTCACCGAGATTGATGACAAGTTCAGAAGAGTTTACGAGGTGAAAAAATAAATTTGCTTACTCCAATACAATACATATTCTCATTGCTGGATATTTCATCCTCTCCAAACCATCAATCCTCCCACAAGGATCATTGCTATTGACACATACCATAACAGGTCATAATCATACTTGTGTTTCCTCACAGCATTAGTTTTGTATCTATTTTCTAAAGATCTCTTAACCTTTTTAGATAAAGCTGTGGAAGAAGCTGCTGCGGTACTGCCTGAATCAGTTGAGTTTGCTGTGGGATTCATGGTGATGGTTGGTAACATTTGCGGTGGTCTGTAAGCCAAGTAAAGAGGTTGCATTGGAGAACCGTCACTTTCGTACAGCTGCAACTTGTATCTGCCGTGGTAGGAGTCCAAGCTGACTGCATAGGATTTGAAAATCTCTTTCTGTGAATATCTGCTGTAAACTGAGACGCCGTTGTCGTTGCATGGGTCACTCAATAACTGTCTACCGTCCACCGCAAATGGTGTAAGGATGATGGAGCCGCTGGAATTGACTTCGTAGGTACCGTGTTGGAAAATCAATGCGGCGACAGCACACGAGTGGTTCTTTGGGTTCGGAGTCACCTGATAAATGGCCTCCTCAAAGTATCCATCGTCGTGGAACGAGTAGCTGATTCCTGGCAACGCAGGCTCGATTAGAAGCTCGTCTATAGGATCGTAGAAGCCAGGTCCAGTGAACACCGTGTTCGACTTGGATGACCAGGTACCGTTGAGACTTGTGCTCGAGTCATCTGCAGCTCCGATAGAGGAGTATATTGCGAAAAACGCCAGTAATTTCAACCAACTCATAATACAAGAATGCTTTTCCAAATATGTTTTCAATATTTTTGTGAATTTCTCCTTTAAAATTCTGTTTTACTATAATTATCACAGCCTTTGCTCAGCCACTGTGGCAAAGCATTCTGGTCCTAAACAAGAGAACGAAAAAAATTATATTAGATAATCCATCATGTCCAACAGAGTGATCCAGTACGAGGATCGTAAAGTTGACGGCGGACACACAACCAAACTCACTGGTGGGTATTCGATTCCGCAACAGTTTCGGCAAGAATTGAGCGATGAGGCCGAGACTTATGAAGACCCTTTAACAAGAAAGGCTAATCAAAAGGCAATTTCCGCTAGAGAGAACTCCTATCAACAGCGCAAATATGACTCTATGCACAGGTTGGAAGATGAGTCGCAGTCTGAGGGATACAGGAAGACTATGGAACAACGATTTAAGGGAAAAAAAGATCAAGAACAGGAAGATAATACACAAAATGATAATCAGGTGCAAAAAAGAGATCGCACTCCTCCTCGTCGTGAGCGAAAACGACGGTGGGATGTGGGCGCCTCCGAGGAACCGGAGGTCTCCGAAGAACCAAAACGTAAATCCAGATGGGAAGAGGAACCTGCTGTGCAAACTTCCCAAATTCCCGTTGTTGATGGCATTCCGTTGACAGAGGAAAACCTTAACATCCTTCTCCCCAGTGGATTCCGCAAGATTCCAGCGCCCCTTGATTATAAGCCAGACGATTCTATTCCTCCAGATTTGACTTCTTTCAATTCTCTGACAAATGTCGATCAATACGTGATTCCTGAAGAAAGTACTCTTGTTCAAGAGTTCAAGTATCACAACCCCCAATTAATTCACGATGTTCCTGGTCTGAAAGAAATCCAGTTTTTCAAGGAGGCTGATATGAAGGTGTTTGGTAAGCTCATCACCACAAAAGACGTCAACGTGGAGACTCTCAGTAATGACCAGAAGAAAGAGATCCAGTGTATGAAATTAATCTTGATGATCAAGAACGGTTCTCCTCAAGTCAGAAAAGTCTCCTTACGACAGCTGCAAGAAAATGCACGTTATTTTGGTGCCGATCATATATTCAACGTCATTTTGCCACTATTGATGAGCAAGTCGTTGGAAGACCAGGAACGCCATTTACTGGTTAAAGTTGTCGGAAGAGTTCTTTTTAGACTTGAAGAACTCATCAGGCCGTACGCACATAAAATCCTTGTCGTCATTATGCCGCTTCTGATTGATGAAGACATGGTCACACGACTGGAAGGCCGGGAAATTATTTCTAATCTTTCCAAGGCTGCTGGCCTGGCACATATGATTTCTGTCCTTCGTCCAGACATTGACCATTCCGATGACTATGTTCGGAACACTGTCGCCAGAACCTTTGCAGTTGTTGCATCATCTCTTGGAATCCAGTCGCTACTACCATTTTTGCGTGCTGTTTGTGGCTCCAAGAAAAGCTGGCTCGCAAGACACACTGGAGTGAAAATTGTCCAGCAGATTGCAATTCTTATGGGTTCAAGTATATTACCATATTTGAACGGACTCGTTGGCTGCATTGGGAGGTTAATTTCGGACGAAAACTTGAATGTTCGAACTATGGCCGCTATGGCCATCAGCAACCTGGCTGAATCTTCTGCTCCTTATGGTTTTGATGCTTTTGAAAAGATTCTTGATCCATTGTGGCAAGGCTTGCGTCGTCATAGAGGAAGAGGTCTTGCAGCTTTTTTGCGTGCCCTGGGCTACATCATTCCACTCATGGATGAGGAGTACAGCAATTACTACACTAGAGAAGTTTTCAGAGTGCTGACAAGGGAATTTTCATCACCTGAAGATGAAATGAAACGTACAGTTTTGAGGATCATCAACCAATGTTGTTCCATTGAAGTTGTGGATGGACGTGTATTCAAAGAAGGCAAACTCGTTCAAGAGTTTTTCCAGAACTTTTGGAACAGAAGAACTGCTCTTGATTCCAGAATATCGCGGATGTGTGTGGACGCATCTGTCTCTCTGTCCAACAAGATTGGCCCAAATGCGGTGATTGGCCAGATGTTGGTTCCTATGAAGGACGAGTCTGAGACTTTCCGTCGGATGGCCGTCGAAACGTCGAGCAGGATTGTTCAACAGCATGGGTCGTTCGACCTCGATGACAGAACTGTCGAGAGGTTGTTGGATGCACTGCTATTTTCGTTCCAACACCAAACACTCGATGATTCCGTTGTGTTGAATGGATTTGGTAACATCTTGGTGTCGCTCGGCGTGAGAATCAAACCGCATCTCATGAGTATTATGAGTGCTGTGTTGTACCGACTAAAGAACAAGACTCCAGAAGTCCGACAACAAGCTGCTGACTTAATTGCACGCACCAGTGTTGTTTTGAAGATATGCGACCAGGAAGACATGTTGGTTCGATTAAGCTCTATTCTTTATGAGTCGCTAGGAGAAGTGTACCCCGACGTTTTGGGCTCGATTTTGAATGCTATGCGCAGCGTGATACAAAATCTTGGAGTCGAGCTAGTGAACCCTCCTATTGCCCAAATTCTAGCAACTTTGACCCCAATTTTGAGGAACAGACATGAAAAGGTTCAAGAGACCACTATCAATCTTATTGGAGACATTGCTGATAAGGGTAAAGAGTACATCAACCACCGTGAGTGGATGAGAATCAGTTTCGAGCTGTTGGAAATGCTCAAGGCTCGCAAGAAGCAAATTCGTAAGAGCGCAAATACCACCTTTGGACTAATTGCTCGTGCGATCGGGCCTGCGGATGTCTTGGTGACTCTACTGAACAATCTGCGAGTGCAAGAGCGGCAACTGCGTGTTTGCACGGCTGTGGCAATCGGTATTGTTGCAGACACCTGTTCTCCATACACTGTTCTGCCGGCCTTGATGAACGAGTACCGGTTTTTTGACCGAAACGTGCAGAACGGAGTGCTCAAGTCGCTGTCGTTTATGTTTGAGTACATTGGCGACATGGGCGGAGATTATGTGTATGCCGTTTTGACGCTTTTGCAGGATGCCTTCACAGACCGCGATCTGGTCCACCGACAAACGGCATCGACTGTGGTTAAACACATGGCTTTGGGCTGTGCAGGCCTTGGCTACGAGGATGCGTTTCTGCATTACTTGAACCTGATCTGGCCCAACGTGATGGAGTCGTCGCCCCACGTGATCGTACGGATCTTGGAGAGCGTGGAGGCCATACGGGTCGCCGTTGGATACGGCATTGTTATGAATTACGCAATTAGTGGGCTGTACCACCCGGCTAGCAAAGTGCGGCATGCATATTGGCAGATCCACAATAGCATGTATTTGAACAACAGCGATGCCTTGGTTCCGTACCATCCACGACTTGAGGCTATTGGTGAGGAGTTGAAGCCGACTCCACCTCAAGTTTGTTTTGATACAACCGACTACAGCGTCCAGGAGCTAGATATGTGGATTTAATCCTAATATAGATTGCTAGTTAAAAATCTTATTGTTGCCGAGTAAAATCTGAAACATGGGGCTGTGCAGTGAAAAGGTAGCAGGAGACAACGAAATGTTGATAGGAAACCGAAAAATATGGATGGTGGTACGGGTGGCATGTACGCGCGTCAGCTGGAGCTGAGCAACGTCCTGAGTACTCAGATTCGCAACGTCCAAGGCGAGTCGAAGCAATTGGTCCACCACCTGGCCAAAGTGAAGCAGCAGGTGAAAGATGCAACCTTGGAAAGTATGAGTGGCAATTGCACCAGGATTGGACCAGTGCGGTTACAGAACCATCGAACGCTACGGGGCCATTTCAACAAGGTGCTAACTGTGAGTTGGCATCCCGACAACAGGCATTTGGCCACGGCAGCCCAGGACGGGTTTCTCCTGTTCTGGGACTCCACCTCGGGCCTGAAAAAGAACCTGATAAGACTGGATGACCCGTACATCATTTGCAGCGATATTTCACCAAACGGACACATGGTGGCCACTGGAGGGCTGGAGAATGCCTGCATTATTTACAAACTACACTCATCACCAGATTCCGAAACGTCTCCGAAAAACTCTATAGTGTCCATCTTCAAGGGTCACAGGGAATACATCAGCGATCTGAGCTTTGTTGGTAACTCGCAAGTTCTCACCAGCTCGGGGGATAAATCTATTGTGCTATGGGACATGGAGAAAGGTACCCGTTGCAACAGCTTTAATGGCCATCTTGGTGACGTTTTGGGATTATCAGTGAATCCAAGAGACCCAAATATGTTTGTTTCGTGTTCTTCCGATCGGTTCTCGAACCTGTGGGATGTTCGAAGTCCACTCAACAGACGACAATTTCAAACTTCGCAAACGCATGACTCGTCGGCCGTTAAATTCTTCCCCGACGGCTATTCTTTTGCATGCGGGACGGACGACGGAGAAGTGAAGCTTTTCGATATTCGATCGGACTGCGAGCTCTCGAACTATCCTGTGAGACAAGTTCATCAGCACTTTCGCTCATACAAGCCAGAAGAGCAGGTGGTGGAAGACTCTGCTTCGTCAATGAAACTGAGCACGAAATCATCGATGGTGGCAGCTTTGGATAATCCAGGAGTGCTCTCTATCGACTTTTCAAAGTCGGGAAGATTGCTATTTGCATCATATGCAGAATATTCGTCGGTGGTGGTCTGGGACTGCGTCATGGGGACTATCATAGGAACGCTCGATGGACACCGAGACTCTGTCAGTAAAATCAAGATATCCCCAGACGGACTGGGAATAGCCACTGCCTCACGAGACCATACTACAAGAATCTGGTCTGTATAGGAGATAAAATTGACTAGGCGCATGTATTGTATACACTTTTAACGTACATCTACATTTATTCCACCCGCTTCTTGACGTAGTCCCACAAACTTTTCAGCAATGTGTCTGGCAAGGTGTACAGGTCCATGGTGAACTCGCCGTTCTCCACGTCATTTTTCACGCTCATTTCTGGGGTCTTGTTGTCGTTGATCATCTGCACCACGCCCAAAAGATCGTCCTCGGACAGTTTTGTGAGATGCTCGGCCAATTGCTCCAGATCGATGCCTCCCTTCACGGCAGCACCCTTGAGCTTCTTTGTAGTTCTCGAATCGGTCACAGGGGCCTTTCTTTTAACTGCGGCGGCCGGGCCGGACGATAGACCTGGGGTTGGTGTTCCGCTCGTAATTCCAGCGCCTGGTGTGGCAGAGGCTTCGCCTGAGCTTGGAATAGGCCCGGTCTTGGCCAATTCTGCAAGAAGTGCTGGCTTGGTTGTGTTGACGGTAATTGGGGTGTCGATAACATATTTGTCCTTCATAAAATTAAGATCGTGATTGATCTTTCTGTCGCCACCTTTCTCCAGCAAAGTGAGCGTGATTGGGATGTCGAATCCTCCCCATCCCTGTTCCTGAATTCTGAAGGGCGGTTTCTTGAAAGACCGCACAGGGTTAGCAAACGTAGGATGTAAGTGGTACGTGACCTTGTCGAATAAGGTCGCCGGCTGCTCGATGCCCTTGTCGTCTACGAGCGAGATTTGGATGGCCCACTCCCGCATTGGGAATCCTTCTTGCACGGGAGGGATGTCTTTGAGAATTTGCTGCGTAGTTGTCACTCTGACCGTTCTCTTCACTTCAACCATGGCAATTGCGACAACAAAATTTTTTCAAAACGTGAACTCGAATATTGTGGTGCAAGAAGGGGGAAGTCCTGGTGGGGAGAAGTATACGGTGGGGGAGAGATGAATAACAGAGTGTGACTACTGGCGGTTATAAAACGCCGGTTGAACCAAAAACTACACGTTAGGCTTTACATCTTTTGGAGAACCCCCTGTCGTTTAGAACCCAACGCCTCGGGTTTCATCTGAAACGAGTTGATAGCATCAGTGAGGGAACTTGATAGGCTTTAGCGTTGTAGGTTTATAGATCCGCTTCTATGCGACAGTCTTGTATCTATATTTGTTTTACAACACCCTGTCTTCTTATACTGACTAAAATGTTTCGCCCCGCCCCGCGACGCAGCATGCAGAAGATTACAGAGCCAATTTGTAGAAATGGTAGCAAAGCGATTTTAGCACCATTTATCAAATCTTCGATGCAGGATCACAATATTGGGTTTTATATCTCTACTGAACCAGCACAAATCAAGTCCGTAGCACCAACTGCCTATTTATTTATTCCTCGTGGTTTAGATACTCAGCCGCGATTATTGGTTGCAGTGAAAGTTTTTTCCTTGTGCATTTTTGTAACCTGAAAACAACCCCCCCTTCTTTCTATGTCCGCTGTTACAACAGGTGTTTCCGTGGATTCGACCAGAGTGTCGAAAACCAAGAACCTGGGAACTCTCACCGAGAACCCAGATGTCAAAACTGCTATCAACACCAACGGAGACGTGTTCACCGCTCCGGACTACAGTTTCAAGCAGATCCTGGACGCTATTCCAAAGCACTGCTTTGAAAGATCCCTTCCTTGGTCTCTGCACTACGTGTTCAGAGATATCGCCGCCATGTTTGTTATTGGATACGTTGGAACCACCTATATTCCTTACGTGGAATCTAAATTTTTGAGATTTGTCCTTTACAACGTCCAATCTTTCTGTATCAGTTTGTTCGGGTTCGGTCTTTGGATTTTGGCTCACGAGTGTGGCCACGGTGCTTTCAGTAAGTATCAAAATGTGAACGATTTTGTTGGCTGGGTGCTCCACTCCTACGTCGGTGTTCCTTACTTCTCGTGGAAGTACTCCCACGCCAAACACCACCAACAAACTGGTAACATGCAGAAGGATACCGTTTTTATTCCATGGAAAAAAGAGGAACTGTTGAAGAATTCTGAGCATGACGATATCTACGAAATCATTCACGATACACCTATTTATGCCGTGGTGAAGTTGATCGGCCAACAAATTGGCGGCCTTCAACTTTACCTCTCAACAAATGCTACCGGTCAACCATACCCTGGTTGGTCCAAGATTGGCAAGAGTCACTTCAATCCATCCTCTCCATTGTTCACTAACGAGCAATATTGGTACATTCTCATCTCTGATCTCGGGCTCGGGCTCGTGGTCTTGGGAGTGTACTTCTGGTACAAGCAGCTTGGTGGGCTTAACATGGTGGTCAACTGGTTTGTGCCTTACCTGTGGATCAATCACTGGCTTGTTTTCGTGACTTTCTTACAACACACCGACCCTACCTTGCCTCACTACGATGACTCGGAATGGTCTTTTGCCAAGGGAGCTGCTGCCACCATCGATAGAGACTTTGGTTTTATCGGTCGTCACATCTTCCACGGTATTATCGACACCCACGTGTTGCACCACTACGTTTCCCGCATTCCATTCTACAACGCTGAGGAAGCTACCGATGCCATCAAGAAGGTTATGGGTCAACACTACAGATCCACCGACGAGAACATGTGGAAGTCGTTGTGGAAATGTTTGAGATCCTGTCAATTTGTTGATGGAAACAACGGTATTTATATGTATAGAAACACCAACGGTATTGGTGTTGCCCCATAGATTGTTAAGTGCTGTTTACTTTATATTTTCAGTCTTTTTATCGTTTTAGAGACTACAGATTAATAAACTCCATTTTTAAAAAATAAAGATCGTTCAGATTACGATCACTCCGAAAATGAAAAGTGTGGCAACCATTCCAATAATAACACTCTTAGCGTCCAGTCTTGAAGAGCCATTACTGAAGTCCACATCAGCGTTCGATAAAGGAAGATCCTTGTATGGGTTGAAACCATCAAGGACACTTTCAAATTCCTCGTCCTCGAACAGATCCTTAGTAGAGTTCTTGGTCGAGTTGATTGGCAAGGCACCGTTCTTGCCAGAAGTGGAGGAATTGCTTTTGGTTGAGGATTTCGGCGAGCTCTGAGGCAAGCTAGTGGAACTTGCAACAGAGATAAGTGTAGATTTGTAGGTGGAAGTTGGATGCAGAGGTTCAGTAGTTGGTGGAGGTGAAAAGACAGAAGAAACAAATTGAACAAGCTCCTCGTAATAGGACACAGTTTCCTCACTGCTTGTAGTGATTGCTTTGTCCTTGCCAATAACAAAGTCCAATTTGCCGCTGGTGGTGGGCACAGCAAAAACGTCGTCTGTGGAGGAGGGAGCAGAGGTGATGGAAGCCACAGGAGTGCTGCTGACAACGGGCGATAGACTTGACAAAGGCAAGGAGGCAACAGTGGTTGTCGTACGATTGAGGAAAATCGTTGAAAGTTCTAAAGTAGGCGTCTCCTCCAATTCTGGAGTGACAGTGGTGGTCGCTGTGGTGACAACCTGGTGAAGAGTTCTAGTGACGGTCACGTAAACCGTTGATGGCTCGAGTGTGATGTAAACCACATTCACAAGCTGATCCAAATCAACGTTCTCTAATGGGTTTTTAGCTTCTTGGGCGACAACAGGATTAGCGGCCTGTTCTTCCAAGACGTCAAAGTTGAACACTTTAGCCTTTTCAGCACTAACAGAATGCGGAAGCCAGCATAGAGCGGCTGGTAAGTAAATTAACTGAGAAAGCTTCATTGAATGTCTGATAAAGTGCCCTTGAGTTGATTCAAGAGATTAAGTGGGGGCGAAAAGGGATTTATAGAAAAAAAGGGCAGCGTTTCCTGAATTTTTTTGAGACCACTCAGTTTAGACGCCAGAAGAGATTACCTAATACAAAACAAATTTATGATGAAAAGTTACTATTCACTCATATTAACCTGGTACTTACTCCTCCTTGACGAGACCCTCTCTCTTCTCAGAGATTCTTTGCTGTCTTCTCTCTCTAGCGGCTCTGTTTCTCAATCTTCTAGCCTCGGCCTCCTCCTTCAAAGCCTTCTCTCTGGCAGCCTCAGCCTTAGCCTGGATGATGTGCTCGACCAAAGCTCTCTTGTGTTTGAAAGTGTTACCCTTGGCAGACTTGTACAAGGAGTGGTAAAGATGTCTGTCAATCTTTCCAGAAGCTCTGTATTTAGCAAGAAGACGTCTCAGGACTCTCAATCTTCTCATCCACAGAACCTCAGATGGCATTCTAGCCTCAGCAGTACCCTTTCTCTTACCGTAACCCATGTGTCTTCCACCTCTTCTGGACTCAGCCAAAGCTCTGGCGTGGGATCTGGAGTGGACGGTAACTGGCTTCTTGACAATTGTACCATTTCTGAACAATTTTCTGATGGCCTGTCTAGAGTTGGCTTGGGCGATCTCGGTGGTCTCGTTAGGGTCCAACCAGACCTTTCTCTTACCACAGCTCAACACAGATGCTGCGAGTCTCTTTTGAGTACGTAGGTTAGCCCTATAATGTTAGTTTAATGGTGGATCTGTTGTTGGTACTTACATTTTGTTGATACCCAAGTTTGTCTGAATAAGTTAATATAAAATTTTCAAAATTTGTCCAGCAAACCGGTCTGCGTGTAAAGCCCTGGTGAATTGTCACGTGACGAGACAAAAAAATTATTTCTACAAAATAAAAAAAGAGGAATTGGGCAATGGTGAAATTTCGCGACGCCCAAAAGTGGAGGATGGCCGACGGTTGCCAAAATGTTTTACTTCAAATTAAGGTTTAATGCGGCTGGCATCCCGCCTCGCACCAATGAAATTTTGTCAGGTGAGATTTTTACTTTTTTAATATTTATTCCGAATCGTTAAACAGAATGGCACATTCTGCAAGATCCAAGTCTAAACTCAAGGCGAAAAAGGAAAAGGTGTCTGCAAAGGACTCTGATTATTACAAACTTGTCGAGCGGCGCACGGAGCGGTTGGCAAAGAAACTGCAGGAAAAAGTGAGCAGCGAAGACAAAAAGAATATTTCCGAAGAACCGACGATGGAAGTGGATACGAAGGTGAGTACCTCAGGCTGGAGGTCATCTCGAAACAATCGTTACAAGAAAAATCACTCAAGCAAGCGCAATAAATCCATCAAGTTTTGACGTAGTGCATAGATAACGCCCAACTAAATATCGAATTTTAATGTACTAAGTGTGAAGGAGGAGAAAACTCTTCTGCTTGCCTATCGTGGCCTGCGCTTATCACTGTAATTATCCCCCACGTATAGAAAGCCGAGAGACTTCGAGTGATTAAGTTTGTCGTGCTACAATGAAAGTTGCCGTTTCTTCTATGCAAGACAGCCCTTTAACTTTCAATAGGCCTATTGTTTCGGGAGAAAATAATTCCATATGGCCTATTCATTTGTGGCGTCTGCATATCTGGTATTATCAGGTGCCGTGTCACTTTTGTTTTCTGATAACACCGTACGGCCACTGGGCATCGTCGTCTAGTCGTTGGGTTGGTATAAATTTCCATCACATCCTAGTCCTGTAGTTGTTATCCTCAGTCCTTTCAAAATGCCAATTCAAGGACAATATGGATATGTTGGTCTAGAGAATGACGTGAGATCTATTCCCTCTAATGTTACCGTCACCAGGGAGAAATCCCTGGAAAAAGCAGACGAGATCGCTTACCAAACTCAGGACCTGCAGGAGGTCGATATCAAGTTTGGTGAAGACGTTTTTGACGGCTTACAATTTAAAAATAACAGAGACATTGTCGAGAAGGTTGTCGACTCCTCTGACGATCCAACCATGAAGGTTTGGACTGTTCGTTCTGTTGTTATCGGTGCCGGCCTGGCTATTTTCGGTGGTGTCTTGCAATGTATGTTCTACTTCAAGCCGCAAACTATTGTTGTCAGTGGTGTCTTCTTGATGCTTATCGCTCACGTTATCGGTGAGTTTTGGGCTAAGGTCTTGCCAACCAAGGGTTACTTTAGATACATCAACCCTGGTCCATGGAACAAAAAGGAACTTACTTTTTCAACCATCATGGCCGGTTCTGCTTCCTCGTGTGCTTTGGCTATCGAAGTTCTTGCTGTGCAAAAGCTTTGGTACAACTCCAGTTTGAATGCCGGTCTCGGTATTTTCCTCACCTTCTCATCTCAATTGATTGGTTATGCGCTTGTCGGTATGGGTCTTAAGAAGGCTCTGCTTTACCCATCCGAAATGTTCTACCCTAACAGTATCCCAATGGTGGCTACTATCCACACCTTGCATAACAACAAGGAAAAGACTAAGAAACAGTTGAGATACTTCTACTACTTCTTCTTGGCCACCTTCTTGTTCGAGATCTTTCCAGAATGGGTGTTCCCATGGTTGATTGGTTTCTCCATCCCATGTCTCGCTAATCCACATTCCGCCAACGTTTCCAGAATCTTTGGTGGTACCAACGGTAACGAAGGATTGGGCTTCTTGTCCATCTGTTTCGACTGGAACTACGTTGCCGGTACTGGTTCTCCATTGACCATTCCTCTGGATGCTACCGTCAACAACTTGTTCGGTTACTTCCTCTGTATCGCCGTCTTCTCTGGTGTTTACTGGGGTAATGTGTGGAAATCTAAGAACTTCCCATTCTTGTCTCAATCGCTTTATTACGAAGAGTCCGAGCCTGGTAACTACTTGGTTTACAACCAAACTGCCATTCTCACTAACAACATCTTCGACCCTGAAAAATTCGCCGAACAGGGTACCCCTTACATGACCGGTACCTACGTTGTTTACTTGATCGCTACCAACCTGTCTGTCGGTGCCACTTTCACCCACATGCTCTTATTCCATCGTAAGGAGCTCGGCCCAGCTTTCTACTGGATTAAGTCCATTAAGGACAAACTCCTCAACTTCAAGGAACTCTTCACCGTTGAGAACCTCAAGTTCTGGAAACTTGCAAACAGAGACCCAAGATTGAACTCCGACGGCACTTTGCCAGAAGTCTTTAATGATTCTCACATGAGAGCCATGCTCAGATATAAGGAAGTTCCAACCTGGTGGTACGCCCTCCTGTTCGTTCTTGCCTTCATGGTGGCTCTTATCTGCCTGTACAAAGCTGACTCTGGATTGCCATGGTACATGTTGATCTTCGCTCTCGCTCTCGCGTACCCAATGACTCTCTTTTTGGGATCTTTGGTTGGTATCTTTGGTTTCGGTGGTACTCAGATGCAAACCGTTATTCAAATGATTGGTGGTTTCTCCATGCCAAAACAGTCTCCATTGGCTAACATGTACTTCACATTGTACGGTTACAACTCTGTTGGTCAAGCCTTTAGTCTTTTGAGTGACTTGAAGATGGGCCACTACGTTAAGCTTCCTCCTAAGGACACTTTTGCTGCTCAGTTGATCGGTACCGTTATTGGTTCCATCTTCAACTACATCATGATGAACCAGATTGTCGACGAGCAATTCGACCTCCTTAAGGACATTCAGTCCACCTCTGCTATCTGGTCTGGTCAGAATGTCCAACAATACAACACTCAAGGTATTGCTTGGGGTGCTCTGGCTAAAGAACTCTTTGTTATTGGAAAGACCTACTACATCGTTCCATTGTCGCTTGTCATTGGTTTCGGATTGCCTTTGCCTTTCTACCTTGCTCACCGGTTGAGACCTACTTGGAGATTCGACACTATCAAGACTCCAGTGCTTGTGTGGTACGTTGGTTGGTTGTGTGTTGGTGTTAACTCTTCTATCACCACATACTTCATCGCTGCTTTTATTTCTCAGTTCTACTTCAAGAAGTACAGACCAAACTACTTTAGAAAGTACAACTACATTGTTGCTGCTGCACTGATTGGAGGTGCTCAGGTTGCTGTCTTTGTTATTTCCTTTGCTGTTGGTGGTGCCGGTGGTCCAAACAGTAACCACTCGTTCCCAAGATGGTGGGGTAATTTGAACGGTGCTACTGGTATTGATGAGAACTACGACCACTGCAAGTTCACCAACTACGGTTGATCCTTGTATGCTAGTGCCAATAGTATAATTAAATTAAACTTGTTTTCAAAAACTCGTAAACTTCATAACTGCAGTTGGTATGTTTCGTTCGTCACCATAATAAGCTCTTCTTCGCTCTTAGTCGAGCTGAACTTGACGCTCCCGTTAAACCTTCCAAACTTGAGGTCCTCATGTTCCATCACCACGCTCCCAAACACATCCAGCCGAACGTCGTTGGCCGGGTCTTTGAACCGCGCAAACTGCACCCGTCGGTTGTTGTACATGTATGCGTAAGGCTTGCAGGTTTCCACCTCCATCAATGAGACAGGATCTGAAGAAGTTACTGTCTCCAAGCTGGCAGCGATTGTAGATGACGTCTGACCGCCAGCCGTGCCACTTCCGATCGGTTGAAAACTCACTTTCCAGTTGATCGCACCGGTGGCTAAGTCCACCACCGCCACATCTCCGGTAGCAGTCAGGGCAACCAGCTCGTTTGTGTACGTCCAATGGGCCTGGTTGACGGATTGTTTGATCAGACCTATCTTCTTGAACCCAAAATTCGACAAACACCAGTTGTAGGGGCTTTTCAGCGGCCCGAGCTCGTCTGACGACTGGCTCGACGATCGCGTCTGCGAAAGCCCGCAAAGACTCTCGTTGGCGAACGAGTGGATAGACCCATTGAGCTTGCTCAAGAGCACGAGGCTGCGATCGTCGTTGCTCCAAAACAGATCCGTCACAATAGCAGAGGTCTTGCCCCGTTTGTGCTTATCGATCAGAGTTATCTCCTTATCGTACTTTGTGTAATCCCAGACGTAAATATCGTCACCCCTGGTTGTCACCGTGGCGACGGTGAGATCGAAGGGCGACATCTTGATTGCAGAGCAGCCGTCCGGGGGAGAAAAGCAGAACTGGATTTGGCTGGCATCGAGATCCACCACCACGACGTAGCTGGAGTTTGCACTCAACGTGTTTAGGATGGTAACAAGCATTTCGCGGAACTTCTTGCTCCGGAGCATCTCGTCGTCGCCGGAGCCAACGGCAGAGGTCGCATCTCCGAGCCCGTCCAGTTTCTCTGCGGAAAACATCTTTTTGACCTTAGATTGGGAAATCTCGGAAAGCATCACCATCGAGTCCAGCACTGTTTTCGAGAAACTCTGCCAAATCTTGTTCAGAACAGAGATCTGGTGAGCAAGCCTCAATGGGGTGGGTGCCTGTGTTTTCAGCCACGAGGTGATACGTGGGTCCCCGGACGCGGCGTAGTAGATCAGGTGAGAGCCCACGATATCGAAGACGGGCTGGTTATTCACTGTAGTGCAGTCGAACGTAGAGACAAGTTTGCGATCGGACGTCGAGTACACGGACAGTTTACCCGAAGGCGACGCGACGCCAAAATAGTTCCCATTGGAGGGGCACACTGAGATGTTGAGCTCGTGTTGATCAATCTTGGATTGGATTACCGTCTTATCAAGTGTTTTCATATCCAACACGATCAACTCGTACTCTTTGTAAACATTCTTTACCAAAACCAATGTCTGACAAGATGCAGCTGTTTTATATGATGTGAGCGGGTATATCCCCAAAATGGTAGTCTCTTTAGCCAAGGAAAAACGATAAAGTAGACACAGAGCCCGCTTCTCGGGAGCTTGAGACAAGAGATCCCAGTCCCACAGCTCCAGCACGTTCTGCGACCCAAGATAGACCTCTCCATCCGGACCAATCTGCTTGAGCGTGCCGTTTGCCCTAGTCTGGTCAATTTTGCTGTTACCGTTTCCCTCCACATGTTTCTTCATTTTCGTCCACAAGAACGCTCCCCGGTACCCCGACGACGGCGTGCTCCCCGTGACGGGGGTTCTTTCTAATCGTGTGCTCTTCGGTTGCGGGACGGGCACAGTAGGAAACACCATAAATTTGTATCCTGATAGATTATCAAGTGTTTCTGTTTCCCTTATCACGCTGCCAGACTCCGGCACGTGTCAACAACAGAGACGGTGGTCGAAGTTTTAAAAAAATTGCAAACACGAAAAACAAAGTCGTTGACCATGTCTTCTGCAATTCAGCTATTAAATCCCAAGGCCGAGTCGATCCGCAGACAGCAGGCGCTGCAGGTGAACATTTCTGCGGCCCAGGGCTTGCAAGACGTGTTGAGTTCCAATTTGGGGCCAAAGGGCACTTTGAAAATGCTCGTGGACGGTGCTGGAAGTATCAAGATCACCAAGGACGGAAAGGTTCTGTTGAACGAGATGCAGATCCAGTCGCCTACTGCAGTGATGATTGCCCGTGCTGCTTCGGCGCAGGACGAGATCACTGGTGACGGAACCACCACCGTTGTTCTGCTTGTTGGAGAGCTTCTCAGACAGGCTGAGCGGTTCTTGAACGAGGGCATCCATCCTCGTGTTTTGACCGACGGTTTCGAGGCTGCCAGAGAGGAGACATTGCAGTTTCTGAACACGTTTGTGAAAAAGCCAGAGATCGACAGAGAGCTGCTCTTGCAGGTGGCAAGATCCTCGTTGGCCACCAAGGTCAACCCAGAACTGACCGACGTGTTGACGCCGATTGTGACCGACGCTGTGTTGAGTGTCAAGGATAACGAAAGTCTGGACTTACACATGATCGAGATCATGGCCATGATGCACGAGACGGCCAAAGATACACAGTTCATCAAGGGATTGGTTCTTGACCACGGAGCCAGACACCCAGACATGCCAAAGAGACTGGAAAATGCATACATTTTGATTCTGAACGTGTCACTTGAGTACGAAAAGACCGAGGTGAACTCGGGCTTCTACTACTCGTCGGCCGATCAAAGAGAGAAGCTTGTTGCCAGTGAGAGAAAATTCGTTGACGACAAACTCAAAAAGATTGTGGAGCTAAAGAAAGAGGTGTGCGGAAACGATCCTACCAAGAGTTTTGTTGTGATCAACCAGAAAGGTATTGATCCAATGTCCTTGGACGTTTTGGCAAAGAACAACATCCTGGCTTTGAGAAGAGCTAAGAGAAGAAACATGGAGAGATTGCAGTTGGTTTGCGGAGGAGAGGCCCAGAACTCTGTTGAGGACCTCAGTCCATCAATTCTGGGACACTCTGGTTTGGTTTACGAACAGACCATCGGCGAGGAGAAGTTTACGTTTGTGACAGAAAACACAGATCCAAAGGCTTGCACCATTTTGATCAAGGGAGCACACAACCATATTATTCAGCAGACCAAGGACGCGATTAGAGACGGGTTGCGTGCTGTTGCCAACGTGATCAGAGATCAGATGCTTGTTCCTGGTGCTGGAGCGTTCTATCTTTCTGCCTCCAAACACATTCTCGAAACCAAATCCAACAAGGGTAAGCTTAAACCAGGACTCAAGGCATTTTCGGACTCATTGCTCGTGATACCCAAGACGCTTGCCAAGAACTCTGGACTGGACTCCTTGGAGGCCATCTCTGCTTGCCAGGACGAGATCGAGGAAGGACAGGTTGTTGGAATCGATCTCAACTCTGGAGAGCCTACGGATCCAACAATCGACGGTATCTGGGACTCGTTCCGGGTGATCAGAAACGCAATTTCGTCAGCCACCGGAATCGCTTCGAATTTGTTGCTGTGTGACGAGCTTCTCAAGGCTGGCCGGTCCTCGTTGAAAGATCAGCAGCAGTAATGACAGGAAACGTAATACATAACGTAATCATAAATCAAAGGGATAAGTGCACAGATGGAAAATTTTGCTTACATTAATGCAGCTTTTCATTGGACGATGGAGCCGTTTCCAATATAAAACTAGTGCACGGCTCTATTATATTACCGGTTCGAGCCAAATAAGGAATAATAAAAAAACCTGTGTACCAATCATGCTGAAGGATTTGATCTTGAAGATCAGTTTTCCGAGAGGCAAATTTGTCATCCTTCTTGCTACTTCGAAATGAGCACCAATATCTGTGCGAACTGTCGTACCACGAAGACGCCGTTGTGGCGACGAATTCCAGATGGCTCCCTTACCTGCAACGCCTGTGGACTCTACTACAAGGCGAATAATGCGCATCGGCCTATAGACATGAAAAAACCACCGAGTTTAATACCTTTGGCACCCAACGCAGCAGAAGAGGGCTCGTGCAAAGGAGACGGCCACTGTAACGGTACCGGGGGTTCGGGATCTTGTCAGAACTGTCCCTCGTTCAACAACCGAATACTCTTCTCCAAGGATGAGGATAGACAGAAACAGCACGTGACCAAGCTGGAGCAAGACAGCCCATTTTTAGTGGCCTGCACGAACTGTGGTACCACGGTGACGCCGCTCTGGCGCCGTGACGAGGCCGGCAACACTATATGCAATGCATGTGGACTGTACTACAAGCTGCATGGAGCCCATCGGCCTGTCAAACTTAAAAAAAGCACCATACGGCGTCGCAAAAAGACGGCCACAACTATGGCGTCGCCATATCCACAGCGCTCGAACGGCACCAGATCGGAGAGCCCACCGCCCAGCAGCTCTGCTTCGAGGCCTATTGCGATCAATTTTACCGCCAGCTTTGCTCGCCCAAAATCAACCCCAACCTCCATGAGCATCACTTCGCTGCTTACTGAGGATAAGCCTATAAACTAGGCCTGTTTCATAGAGACTATCGACGCGCGTCGATTAATGCAAAAAAAAATTATATCCCCTGTTCGTTTACTATAGTAATTAGTGGTGGCATGGCCAATGAAGTCCGCAGACTGGGTTTCCAAGGATGCACAGTCGACTCCGCGACGCAATGACTTGCGACGAATTAAGCTGAGCCGTTTTGACGGCTCGTTCGATCCGGCCTTTCATCGGATACCGGTGACAGAAGAAAAGACAACCACCATCAACTCTGTTGAGAGACGCGAAAAGTTCAAGATTGACCTGGGGAAGCCTCTGCCGCTGGAGTACGACACGCATCCGTCAACGTCGCGACGTAAACCTCGGCTGATCGCAAAAAACGACGCGTCCATGTCCAACATACACACCCAAACTCCTCCGCCACGAACGCTCCAGACACGCCTCACCACACGCGCCGGACACCGCGAGCCGGCTGCGAGACATACAGAGCAGACAGTACTGCCCATACGCAACAGAGAAGAGCGCTTACGGCGTTTACGGACAATTCTTCTCGGGAACAACCACATTTCTAGCACACCCATTGATGGTCAAGACACCCTTGAACCAGTTATTTTGGCTGCGACTAGTACAGAGTCGGACTCTGCTGCGAACGAGCCAAAGCCCGTGGAGATTGTGCCAATCGCCGAGCCAGCAGCCGAGTCAGCACACAAACCAGCCAGCAAGTCAAAGCTGCTAGTAACCCTGGTGGTTCTGCTCATCCTGTTGGCACTTTCGTATTTCGTTTCCGACTAGCCATTGTATACTAGAGCTATGTACCAAACCACCCATAGACGATCGACGCGTCGACATGTTAATTTGTTTCTCTAAATAATTAGGCTGTCATCTGCAGCGCGTGTCACTCTTATCGTGTGTCACAATTAATTTGCCCTTATCGAAGGGAAAACAAAGTTCCTTTCTTTGCAATCTAAACCAAGTGTAAACAAACTAGAAAGTACCCAGATTATAGCGTATTAGGCGGCAATTACAAGGACAGCATGAGATCGCAATTTAAAGACGAGCATCCGTTCGGTAAGTATTACTGGCGCATTACCGCTTCTAACAATTATTAGAACGCAGAAAGGCTGAGGCCTCCAGAATTAGAGGCAAGTTCCTGGACAGAATCCCTGTTATCTGCGAGAAGGTTGAGGAGAGTGATATTCCGGAGATCGACAAGCGCAAATACCTGGTTCCTTCGGATTTGACGGTGGGACAGTTTGTTTACGTGATCCGTAAAAGAATTATGTTACCATCAGAGAAGGCTATTTTCATTTTTGTGAACGATATACTCCCTCCAACCGCCTCGCTCATGAGCACGATCTACGAGCAATACAAGGATGAAGACGGGTTCCTCTACATCCTTTACAGTGGAGAAAACACGTTTGGACAATTGGAGGGGGTCGAAGAGGTGCTTTAGCGGGACTAACAGGGTTACGTTTTGGTGATGCATCGCAATTGGGTTCTATTGATTTTTATGTTTTGATAATATTGGCAATATTCACAAGTTTAGCAGCCGTTCTTTCAGTTTTTCCTCTATCAGCTTGGGTTCGAATTTCCCCTCCGTGGCTCTCATGGTTAGGCCCAGCAGGTATTTGAGTTTATTGGTTTTCCCGGACACAATTTGTGCCACCACAGGTGCGTTTTCAGAAAGCACCTGGTCCAGCACCGGGTCCAGGGTTTCTGTGTGGTTTGTTTTCGAGAGGTCAAAGTCGTTGATAAGTTGCGCGATGGGGATGTTTTGGTCTTGAGGGTTATTTACCAGATGCATCAACAACAGTTTTGCGTTGTTCTTTGTTACCTGCTGCTTCTTCAAGGCCACCATCAGTTCGACAAACTTGTCCACATCCATCACAGATGGTTCAAAGTCCATATTTGACTTGCTCAGGCACCCCAGGAGCTCGTGTGTTAGCCAGTTTATAGGATTTTCCACCCCTGATTGAGAACACTTATTGTACAATTGTTTGTAGTAGTCCATCAGTTTATGGTTTCCCATCAGGATGTTTGCGTCTCGTAGCTTGATCTTGTAGTCGTTGAGTATTTGATCGAGCTTCTGGTCCACAGATGGTGGCAGAATAGCTTGAATTTTGGGCACGATATCGTTCAAGTCGAGTTTGATCTCCGGGAGCTCAGGATCAGGCATGTATCTGTAGTCTATTGCGTTCTCCTTGGATCTGAGTTTGTATGTCTTTTTCCCCGACCATCCTCGTGTTTCCACCTCGGTGATGGCACCTCCGGTTTTAATGATATTGCATTGTCTTTGGTACTCGTATTTGATCGCCGACACTATGGCCGACGTTGTGGGCAAATTCTTGATTTCGATCCGGCTGTGGTCGTCGACCGAGAGGTTGACGTCGACTCTGATAGCTCCGGTTTCCAGTTCTCCCGTGCAAACGTCCAGATTGACGAGAGTTTGTTGTAGTTTTTTAATGAAAGCCCGCACTTCTTCCACGGAGGAAAAGTCTGGCTTGGTGACCATCTCGATCAACGGGATGTTGGATCTATTGAAGTCGACGTTACTCTCGTTGTCCAGCTTATACAATGTTCTTCCGGTATCCTGTTCAATTTGTAACTGCTCGATTCGGATGGTTTTTTCTTCAGGCAGGTCGTACTTTGTCAAGCGTAGATATCCATCCTTCGCGATGGGATGGTAATGCTGGGTTATTTGGTACCCGAGCGGCTGATCTCCGTAGAAATAGTGTTTTCTGTCAAACTGGGACGTTTCTTTCACTGTACAGTTGAGTGCTAGGGCCGTTTTCAAAGCATACATCAAGGGCTCCTTGTTGAGCTTGGGTTGGGTTCCCGGCAAACTCACGTCGAAAAACGAGGTGGTGGTGTTTGGCCGCACATCCAGCAACGACGTGGTGTTTTTGGACAGTGCAAACAGCTTCCGGTTGGTCTTTAATTGCGTGTGAATCTCCAACCCAACCTTGAGCATGATAAAAGGTAAGATTTAATATTTTTTTCCCTTTGTTTTATTTCTATACGTTATATGTCATGGATAGGAAGTATATTTGCGTTTCCGAAACAGCTACCAGACGGATTGGAGGTAGGAATTGACTTCTTTTTCTTCAAAAGCTCGAGCGAGTCGAGTTTCCGCGGAATCAAGCAGATCTCGGAAGGTGTTCATCTGATCCATCTGACCAACCAGCTTAGTAACACCAGAACGGCTCGGTTTGTGCGTTGCAAAGAGCAACAGGTTGTTCTTCTTGCTGTTATTGATGGTGAGCTCGAAGTTGAGAGCGTTTTTGTTGGAAATGAGCTGGTTCACGGAAAGGGCCAGAACCCCATGTTGGAACACATGCTACCGTTCATGGTGAACTACTCGTCGTTCGAAAACAACCAGTGGCCAGCGATCGGCTTGAACATAGACTACGGGAAATTTGTTTCTGTGCAGAACGGGTGGTTTAGCGACCTGATCACCTCGTCAGATACTTCCACCACAGAACTATTGGAGCTGCAAAAAGTCATTCAGTTTGATATGAACCAGCAAAACGGAGAGCTAAAACTCACGCAGACGAACCCGAAAGCTGTTCTCAAACATACCAAGCTGGACCTGACAACATTTTCGGTTGATAAATCCCAATTCTTTGCGCATCTATTCACTATGGACAGTTTTATGAACGAACACAATTTCTCCTTCATTGGACTCCTCACACTCAACAATTGGTCTTGTTTGGAACAATGGTACAATCTCACTAACCTTGTGCTGGAATGTGTGCAATTAGTGCTTGATAACGGTCCGTTCTACCAGCGGTTCCTGGACCTATTGCAAAAACAACTGGACCTGGCCAAGTCTATCACTGAAGAGTTTATCAAGGTCCACCGGCTCGTGCCGAGTCTCAAAGTGTTTCTAGTCAACATGGAAAGCTTCCCGTACGCGGTCCAGTTTCAGTTTGGGTCGTTTATGCGGTTCTTGGACCAAAATTATGATATCTCGTTGACTTACAAATTAGACGAAATCAGCGAAAGCGAGGACGAGTGATTCTTCGGTCTGGTTTCAAACTCTAACTTAAAGTGCCCGCCAATTGTCGGGTAGCAGAGAAATTGCGATTTCTCGTACACTGCCGGCACCCCGTTAGGCTCTACCTGGAGCCTGTACTGTCCTGGCTGGCCTCTTGCACGGATCCAGAGTCTATTATCGAACAGTTGCCAGTCTGACCACTCGTTACTAATCTCCATACGCGACCTAACAACATGCTTGTACTTCTCGGCAGCTCGTGTCACCAACAGATGCGTGTCCTGGGCAGTGTGGACTACCCGGAAGAGACATTTGAGCATGTTGAATTTCTCGGGGCATGACTTGTCCTGCAACGTCTCGGCGAGCGAGAAGTCGCTGCTGAACACTGTGGCGTTCTTCGAGTCGATGGTGGTGTATCTGTGGTGGTAATTTGATGCTGGCGATACTTGGTACAGCTGGTCGTACAGGTATCTATCGATGCTCATGGCGGAGAACTGTGAGAACGCTTTGCGTGGGATGCGAATAGTCATTCTGAGCGTTTTGTCGCAGAATCGTGCGCTTGCCATCTGGCTGAGTTGGCTGGTTTCTGCTTCGACCTGTTCAACGGCCGACTCCACGTCGTGGAGCAACGTCTCGACATGCTGTTTATCCAGCTTATTATCGCGCAGCCATTTCCTAATGCGATTGCGCAACGTGACGGGTTGCGAGTTCGTTGCGTCCTCAAACCAAACCAGGTTCTGTTCCTTGGCGTACTGGTACAGCTCCGACTTGTGAAACGACAGCAGCGGCCGAATCAACTGTTTGGTAGTCAATGGGTGCTCTATCGGGAACCGCGCGCGTGTGTGCATTCCAGCGAGACCGAACAGCGTCGAGTTCTTGGCCAGTCGCATCAAAAACGTTTCCAGCTGGTCGTCGCGGTGGTGTGCAACCAGCACACTCTGAATGTCCAAGCGGTCCATCGTCTGAGAGATCAGCGAGTACCGCCAGTCCCTGGCCCATTTTTCGAACTTTTCGGGCGCGTCAGGCGTGGGTATCTTGACGATATGGTGCTCGACACCCATATCTGTTGCAATTCGGTGCACCTGAGCCGCCTCGTGCGCACTCTGGTCCCGTAACCCATGATCGATGGTGATTGCGTGGACGTCGATTCCGGTCTTTTTTAGCAAATCAAGCAGCACCATGGAGTCGACGCCACCAGAAACAGCCACAAGGGCCCGTTTCGGGAGAATCCCAGCCACAGAACTATTAAACCGTGATACCAAAGACATTCATATTGAGTCTAAAAAAAATATATGAGAAAAAAATATTGCAATCATGCCAAGGCACCGAGCGGATCATAATATGGCAGAACCTTGAAGTCTTTGCCCTTCCACAGGTCTGCGAGCTTGGCAGAGGTGAACTTTTCGCTGGTGACGACCTGGAAAACGTACTCGTCGAACCATCTGTCGCTCATAACGAAGTACCCCTTGTGGCTACCATACTCGCCCCAGGAGTTCTCCACCTTCCATCTGACAGGCTTGCCGTCAACGATGTGGACGCCCACCAGCACCATGGCGTGGGTCATTTGCGATGAGCCAGTCATCAGCCGGTGCTTCTTGTTGAGGTTCACGTCGACGCCAAAGCCCAGCTTGTAGTCCCAGGAGTCCACGTCCAGCAGGCCGAGCTGGGTGTTTCCGAACTTGCCCACGTCACAGCCAAAGAACACCGGGTGGTTGGCCTTGAGCATGGCGATGGCTGCCTGTTTCAGATTGTCCACGGCGGTGTTGACATACTCAATCGGCTTGCCACCTTCGATGTTGCCGAGCTTGTCCACTGTGTAGAGACCCTCAGTGTTTCTTGGGTCGTGGATCAGAGAGAAGTAGGAGGCAGCGTCGAACTTGAGAATGTCTTTGTAGAAGCCCTTTGGAGTGGTCTTGACGGAGTGGTAGTTGCCAAAGGTGTCCTTGTACTCCCAGACGATCTCGTCGTCGGGCTTTGGAGGAATACCCAAGGTGAGGGCCAGGATATTGTAGATATCGCGCAGCATGGCCTCCTTGGCACCGTCGATGTCGGCGGCCTTCTCGCTGGTGCTAAGTTTCCGCAGAACCAGCGCAAACTCACGCAGCTTGTTCTCGACAAGACTGTTCAAAGCCCCGGAGTTAATGGACGAGGCAGAGTCCGTGAACACGGTCTTTGGGACCAGGCCGTACGTGTTGACAAGATTGACCACCATGTCCCACTGACCACCGTCGTTCTCGGGCAGACCCATGAGGAATTGGACCAGTCTCGAGTCGATGTCCTCGTCGGCACTGTCAACGATACGGTTGAGGAACCAGTTGCACTTTTCGAGCTTGTCGTAGAAAAACAGGTAGTTCTGCGACAGCTCGAATGACTCCAAATGGTACTTGGACTTGATGAACTCCTTGAACACGTTGGTGGAGGCAAACAGCCAGCATCTTCCTGAAGACTTCTGGTTGGTGATAGGACCGCCCTGGAACTCGATGTTGACGTTGAACAGGTCCTGGTTGTCCAGGTTGATCCTAGCGGTGTTGGCAATGATGTCGGAGATGTTGTTACCGGTGAAACAGTTCAAAGCGAGCTGGTTCTTTGGGTCTGATAACAGGCTGGTTTCCCACTTTGTGAGGTTGGTCAGACTGAGTGGGGCCTCGGTTTCTGAGTCCTGTTTGCCCAGCTTGGTCTGCAACTTCATCAACAACTCGTCGTCGTCCTGAATGCTTCTCACTGGCGTGTATTTTGGTTGTGCTGGCTTGGAAGATTGATTACCCATAATAAGATAGATAAGATTAAGAGGCAAAACTATTTCCTTAGAAAATTACCATAATGGTACATTTACCGATAAACAGGAAAATAAAAAGCCACACATTTGTGGTGGCCTGGCACGGCAACCTTTAACAATTACAATTCGTAGATACAACAAGAACAGTAGTTGTGGGTAGTGTTGAGATTTCATGTTCTGATGATTATTAAAAATACGGTAATTTAAATATCCCACTATATTACACTAATTACCATGCTTCTTGCTGAACTCCTTGCTTCTTCTGGCAGCCCTTCCATCTGGGTTTCTAGGCTTCTTCTTACCTCCCGCACTTTTCAGTCCCTTAACACGCGACCCCTTCTTGGCTCTCTCTCCTTCAAGAACCACTTTTCCTGACCTCACAGCTGCTCCGTATTTTTTATCCTTAACAGGACCAGCCATCTGGGTCTTGCACCGGGTGATTCTGAGCTCTCTTGGTTTTTTCGACGTTGTCAGAAGCTGTTTGTTCAGTAACAATGCCTTGGAAACGTAGTTGGTGTCGGTGAACTGAACAATTGCAAACCCTTTGCCGTAGTTGGTCTTGGAGTCTCTCACCAGACGAACATTGGCTACCACGTTTGTTCCGTCCGGAGAACACTTTTCATTGAAGAATTTCCACAGAGACTGCTCGGTCTCCTCAAAATCCAGGTTGCCCACAAACACAGAAAGCTTGTTTTCCTGCTTCAGCGGCTGCGTCACATGGTCAACGCGGATGTAGTGGTCCAAGAAAATGGTTCCGTTCAGCTCCACAGCCTTGAGCGAGTCCTCCTCATTCTTGAACACCATGTAGCAGTTCGTGGAGTCGTCCTCTTTCACGTCCTTTAAGATGTATGCGGCTTTACGGGGGATGTTAGACTGGACAGCAAAAGATCTGAATCTGAGCGACTCGATGCTTCCAAACTTGGAAAATGCAGCTTTCAGCGACTTTGTGGCCTTTTTCGACGACAAAACAGATGTTGGCAGGTTTCCGATGAACACTGTGCGCTTGTTCTTCTCCTTTTCCTGCTCCGGGTCATATTTGGGCTCGGACTTGGTGCCAGAGCTGGACTCTTTGCGAGCTTTAGCAAAATCTGCAGCTCTTTTCGCTCTTTTGGAAGGGCCCTTCTCGGAGTCCAGAGCGGCCTGTTCTTCCTCAGATTTTGGAACGTCCACCAACGTTCTCTTACGAGCAACAAGCTCCTTGTTGTCGATCCTGGACGGCTGTGCAAACAGCGTTGCTAACGAATCAGACATTTCAGCTTTAAAGGAAGAAATTTTTTAGATATCTAATTACTTGTGCACTACCTTAATTAATTTTAATCTTTAGTGTGTGTTTCTATGGGGGAAGCTTTGGAAACAACCGAGAGCACAAAAACTAGACTCAACGACAGAAAGAACTTGTCCAGTGACGTTAGCGAGATTAATTCGTCCGAAGCAGAAACAGACAGAATGGAAAGCGTGGAGGATCACGAGACGGGCAAAGTTGCTGAGCCAAACAAACAGGACACCAATGGCAAGTTGAGCGGCGAAGAGGAGGACGAAGGAGAACAGGCGGAAGAAGAATCGGATATGGACGAGGACCAGGAAGGTGAAGCAGAGGAGGAACAGGACCGACACAAGAACGAACAAGATGAAGAGAAGGAACGGCTTCGATTGGCCGCGTTAGAACAAATGAAGAGCATAGAGATCGACTTTGCGCTTTTGAAGGATAAACTGTACGAGACACAGATGAACAAGCTGATGTTTGAGTTGGAGCTATGCAACAGCAACAAGCATCCGGATTACCTGAATTACCAAAACATGATAGAGAACAACTTTCAGGCAAAAGTGTCGCGGTTTGTCAATTTGCAGAAGTACAAGCTTAAGTGTCTAGACACCCAGACCAGAGCCACGAGAGTGGCCATCCATCAGCAATTCGCAAAACTGTGTCAGGATTTAAAGAGCGAGGAAATCATGCAAATCACGTCGGATTGGTACGAAATCAACAACGAGCGCCGGGCGATGGACAACATCACATTGAACCTGCCCGACTACTACCAGTACAACAGCGGGATTACGGCGCAAACGGTCAACTCGCAGAGCTCCATTAACCAGCTGGTGGTTCAACGGAACGCGCTATACAACGAGCTCAGCAGTTTGAAAGGCATAGAAAGATACACAGGAGGCTTCCCAAGCTCGTTGAACGACTTGAAAAGCTGCACGAACGAGGAGATCCAGATGGACCTCAAGGAAATGAACTTGGTGTGAATAAAATAGGTACTTATTGTATTTCATTAGTTGTTCTAATAAAGCTTCAACTTAGAACCAGAGGATGCTTTTCCGTGCTGGACAGGGTTGTAGGTAATGGAGAACTCTCCAAGGTAGTGGCCAACCATCTCTGGCTTAACCTCGATGGTGTTGAACACCTTACCGTTGTAGATTCCAATAAGGGAGCCAATCATTTCTGGCAAGACAATCATGTTTCTGAGGTGGGTCTTGACAAGAGCTGGCTTCTCGTTTGGACCAGCAGCAAGTCTAGCGGCTCTCAACTTCTTGATCAAACCGTTTGGCTTGGTACCGAAACCTCTGGAGAATCTTCTTCTAACTCTGGCATGGCACAATTTAGCGAAATCTGCGTTGGACAACTCCAAGAGGTCAGCAAGGTCGACACCCTTGTATGAGAAAGTCTTGAAGGTTCTCTTCTTCTTTTGGTCAACAGCTCCAGACATGTTGTAATGTTGAATAGTTAGATTTGTAAAAGTGTTTGAAAAATCTTTGCAATTTGCGGCCAGGGCTCGCCAATTCTCTACACCCGACACCAGAAAATTATACTGGTGAGCGCAAAAATTGTGACTGCGTCGTGCGCGGCTCCTGAAAATTTTCGTGTGCGGTGCAAGGTGTCAACCACAAATATTCGAAAAATTCATATATTCAACATAGCATAGAAAGTGAGTATCGCCGTCAGGACTGGTGTGGAAACGGACGTTCGTGCTGTGATTTGCACAGGACACGTTCTTGCCGTTGCAACAACCCCAGCCATGCCCTTTGAAAACTAACATTCAGTGAAATACATCGCTGCTTACCTCTTGCTCGTTCAGGCTGGAAACTCCTCGCCTTCTGCTGCCGACGTCACCAAGGTGCTCCAATCCGTTGGTGTCGAAGTCGAGTCCGAAAAATTAGACAAGCTCATTGCTGAAGTCGAGGGCAAGTCCGTTGAGGAGCTCATCGCTGAAGGTACCGAGAAGATGTCCAGTGTTCCTGCTGGTGCTCCTGCTGCTGCCGGTGCCGGTGCTGCTGCCGCTGGTTCTACTGAGGCTGCTGCTGAGGAAGAAGCCGCTGAAGAGGAGGAAGAAGAAGACGACGACATGGGATTCGGTCTCTTCGACTAGACTAATTCATAGCTGCTTACATAATCGGTAAAATCGACGGGGAAACCTTGACAAAATATTCCTAAACCCTGATTTTTTAAAAAAGGGCAATATCCTTACCGCCAATTGGAAGCCTTTAACAATGTCGTCCATGACCGATGCAATTTCCGCCCGGCTGCAGATGGAGATTCTGCGGCCATTCACCGTCGCCCGGGGCATTATCCAGTCCGGCGCAGCCCAATTCCCCATCCAGGGAGTGATCTACTTCTTTCAGAACCCTCAGCTGTGGCCGTTGTATCTCCGGATGGTTCCCCCAATTTTGATTGTGCATGTTTCCGTGTTTTTGAGTGTTTTCAGCACGCTGTTTCTGCTGAACGTGTCGGCGGCAATGTGCTGTTGTGGGCCGTTTGGACTGCTGGTGGGGGCAGGAATCACGGCACAAGAAGCCAATTTCATCACCAGCTACATTTTGGACAATTACTTGATTCCACGTCCAATGGATTCGCTTTTCGACACTGTTTTGTGTCAAGAAGGAATGGAGTCGGTGGTGATTCCAGGAAAGCTGAAAAGAGTGGTTGGTCCTTCGTTTGGAGATAGACTGTGGGAAACGTCGCTTTGGACCACAGTCACGTTTCCATCGGATATATACTCAACTCTGAGACCAGTTGGACTCAGTTTCATCCCAGTATTTGGACCAATGGCTCTGAGCTTCAATGGAGCGGTCGCAAAGGGAAACTCCTTTGAGAAACGGTTCTACAGACTCAGCAGACTGAGAGGACGCCAGGTGAAGTATCTCATCAAGGAAAGAGAAGGCGACTACTGGAGTTTCGGGTTTGTTGCCAATATTTTGGAAAGTGTTCCATTACTTGGCACATTTTTCTACTTCACTAACCAGATCGGAGGTGCTCTCCTGGCAGTCAAGTACTACCAAGAAGGAAGGACCCAGTTCTAACCAAAACATACAAATAACTGCCCACAAACACACAACTTAGCATATACCAATTTCGCTTGAA
The DNA here is from genome assembly GCF_020536065.1 of Ogataea philodendri. NCBI lineage: Eukaryota > Fungi > Ascomycota > Pichiomycetes > Pichiales > Pichiaceae > Ogataea > Ogataea philodendri. The sequence goes on from NW_025764099.1 coordinate 110,360, forward strand.
CACAAAGAGCAAATCTGTTATCGAAGACAGAAATTTTAAGACTGCTTGGCAGATTTTCCAACGGTTGTACATCAAATTTTAGCGTTATCAAAAAAAAAAAAAAAACTACGGCAAGATTTCTCATATCTATCTCTATCATGTCCACCGAAATCAGCCCTGAAATGCATGCATTCTTGCACGAGCTTCCAAAGTGTGAACACCATGTGCATCTGGAAGGTACTCTTGGTCCTGAACTGCTGTTCCCTCTGGCCAAAAGAAACAATATCGAGCTACCAAAAGATTTTCCAACGACCGTTGAGGAGCTGCAGTACAAGTACGACAACTTCAAAGACCTGCAGGACTTCTTGGACTTGTACTATGTTGGAATGGGTGTCCTGATCACTGAGGAGGACTTCTACGAGCTTGCCTGGGCATACTTCACCAAAGCTCATGCCGATGGTTTGCACCATGCAGAGACCTTTTTCGATCCCCAAGGCCATTTGGAGAGAGGTATTAGCATGGAGACTGTTGTTAATGGGTTCAAGAAGGCTTGCGATCAGGCTGAAAAGGAGCTCGGCATTACTACCAAATTAATCATGTGTCTGTTGAGACACCTGCCTGCCAAGGATGGACTTGACACGATCCAGCTTGCTAAGCCATACTATCAAAAAGGGTGGATCCACGGATTGGGTCTTGACTCTTCGGAGAAGCCGTTCCCTCCTGAGCTTTTTGAGGAGTGCTATGCACACATGGCGGAGCACCATCCGGAGGTGCTTCTGACTGCCCATGCTGGAGAGGAAGGCGGTCCCGAGTTCATTCACAAGTCGCTGGACCTGTTGAACGTGACGCGGATTGACCACGGAGTGAACTCGATCAAGGACCCGTTGCTGATCAAGAAGCTTGCAGAGCAGCAGACGATGCTGTCGCTGTGTCCGATGTCGAACCTGAAGCTGCGTGTTGTTGAAGACATCGGTGATCTGCCGATCAGAGAGTGGATTGCAGCCGGTGTTCCGTTCTCGATCAACTCGGACGACCCTGCGTATTTCGGAGGATACATTCTGGACAACTACCTGGCCGTCCAGGACAAGTTTGGGTTTGACATTCCTACGTGGAAGCTGATTGCGCAGAACGGAGTGAATGGCTCGTTTGTGGCCAAGGCTCGGAAGGACGAGCTACTCCGGCTGATCGATGAGGTCTGTGCCAAACACCAATGAGGATAGAAACATATTACAGAGGAATGACCAGGCGCACTGACGGGGCCTGAAACGCGTTAAATAAATTAGCTGTAAAAAACCCAGCTAAAAATTATACAGTATATAAACAGGCCATGACTTCTCTTGCCCTGAAAGTATTAGCGACCCGTCAGAGCTGCCAGATGGATTCCGGGCTGGATCTTGTCAACCCGGAGAAGCTTGCGAGCCAATTACGCGAATACAAGGAGCCTGACAGGGACACACAGCGGAATGTTTTGAATCAACGATTGAACGAGCTGGTGAGCGATCCCACGTCGCGGTGGTTCAAATTCCAGCACGAGCCAGAGGAGCTTGACTCTGTGGCGCTGAACATTCTGATTGAGCGTACTTTGGCCGATGTCCATGAGAGCCAGCACGAGAAGGAGATCATGACTGTTCAGGAGGTGCGACTGGTGAAGGAGCAGATCGCAAGACTTACTGGGGAGAAGGCCGAGGTTTTGGCCGAGCTGGGTCAGAATTTGCAGCCTGATATGGTTAGCCGGTTGCAGACGGTCGACCAAGAGCTCACCTCTTTGCAAAACAGACTCAACACCCACCAGCTGTTGGTTTTGCAGCTGGGATACGTCCAGGACATGTCGTTTGAGGTGCCAATTGGCCGCGGCGACGTGGAGCGGTCGCTGGAAGGACTGGTGTCGAAGGTTGTGTCGCTGTCTGCGCAACACCAAGTGGAGCTGCCGGAGCCGGAGATCGAGAAGATGAGAACTGTGGGGGGAAGAATTGGGTGGGTTTCCGAGTGTGTGTCCACTTTGGTGGGGGGAACCCAAACGGTGGGGTCGCCAACCAGTAAAGCGCGGCAGCTGACCCAGCAGGCAGACGTGTCGAGCGTCGATGAGCTCAAGACCGCTCTGACCGACCTGCAGTTTGCACACAACTACCTGACGCGCAAGTTCGAGGACGAGCGCGACCTACACAGCAAGATCCTCAACGACCTGCGCCACAAGCTGAGCCAGTCGCAGGAGCTGCTGAACCACTCGAACGCAGAGCTGTCGAAACAAACGTCCCAGATATTAAAGCTGGAGTTACAAAACAGCGACTTACAAACACATCTAGACACCAAGCACCGCGAGACCATCAGCCAGGCCAAAGAGCTCAACATCTTGAAAGTGGACCATCTGGGCGACAGTGCGGTGGAAAGACCGCGGTCGATGTACTCGGGCAGCCAGAACACCCAGGCGTCGAACCCGTCCACGCCGTTGACGTCGTTCCACGAGGAGCAGTCGTTTGCGGCCACCTCGTCGCCAACAAGAAACAACGTGAGCGCGTCGATTTTGCGGCTGGAGTTCAAACGGCTGGTGGCAGAAATGAACGAGCGGTTTGAGCAGGAGCTGGACGCAGAGAAGGTGGAAAACCAACGGCTGAGAGATCTATTGAAGATATATGAGTCCAAACAGCACCAGACCTAGAGGTCGATCAAGCTGGCCCCGTTGGCGTTGGAGTTGGCTTTTTGAGGCTGCTGGTTGCCAAACCCGTACCCTGTATATGCTGGAGTGATGCCAGTGGACGGGATCCCTGTATATTGAGTGTCGAAGAAAGGATTGGCCGAAGGGGTGCCTGTTTCTTGCTTGAACCCTGTTCCGTAGGAGTTGACAAAAGTGCCCGTTTTTGTATGTTGGGCCGGGATTCTGGTTTCTCCAACGTTTCCGAAGGTGTCGATGCCTGTTCCGGTAGCAAGTAGATTGTTGAGTTTCGAGTACTGTTCGTTCATCTTTTGGATTCCCGTAGGAGTCTGTCTGAGCGGCTCCTGCGGTTTAGGTGGCTCCGCAGCAGCAGCCGGGGCAGCCTGCGCGGACGAGGACTGCTGGACGTGGGCAAACGGATTGTTGGAGCCTGTTTTGAGCGGCACCTGCTGTTGCTGTTGGGCGAGCTGTTGCTGCTGCTGTTGCAAAAGAAGCTGCTGCTGATAAGCGGCCTGAGCCTGTTGTTGGGCCTGGGCCTGCTGCTGCTGAGCAAGTTGCTGCTGATAGAGCTGCTGTTGGTACAATTGCTGCTGCATGGCCATGTCCTGGTAGGCGTTCTGCAAATAACCGGTGTTCATCTGCTGGTTGGCATACACAGGGTTGCCGTACATGTCGTAGCCGACGATCTGGCCCATGTCCTGGCCCTGCGGATAGTATCCGTACATGGTTGGGGGCTGGGCGGAGGAGTCATCGTCCAAGTCCAGCAAGTTGTTGTTGCGTTTGCGCATCTCTTCCTCTTCGAGGCTGAGTTGGATGGCCCTGTCCAGACTGTCGTCGCTCTGGTTTCTGCGTCTGCGTTCCTCTTCCTCGGCGGTCATTCTGCTCTCTTCAAGAGCCTTCTGCAACGCCTCGTCGTACTCGTCCTCGTCCGGCGACAACCGGTTGTTCTTCCTGGACCGTCTATCGATCATCTTTTGCCGAGCAAGCTCTCTTTCCTGGTTCAGTCTTTCATCGTCGCGCAACAAAGAAGTCAGTTCCTTGGCCTTGACCCGGATAATGGCTCCCTGGTCGGTTCCGGTCAAATCGTTCACCTGGAACTCTCTCAGGGTCTTGATGATGTAGAGGTTCTCCTTTGCCCATAACACAACGTCCTCCGATCCAAACCGCACAAGATAGTCCAACAGCGTCAGCGACTTGGCCACGTGCCGCCAGTTCTTGCCCTTGTCATTGAGCCGGCGGTCCACCATGTCCATCACCTCCAGGAACTCTCCGCTCTCGTACGTGTGGTTGGCAACGTCTGCCATCTGGGCCGTGGTGGGGCCTGTCGGGTCATTGCTGGTGGCGTTTCTCACCATCACCTGGACCGACGAGTACCCGTTGGCCACGTTCTTGATGGATCTTATCACAGACTTGGTGGTCGACATGTGCAAAACCTAATTTACTCTAGAATATCAATTTAGGTGTACGTTTTTGCTGATAGAATCCTCAAATGGTTACGAGCACACGGTTTGAAATATTTACAGCTTCCTGCTATCGGCCTCGCAGCCGGGGCAGTTGTGCAGCGCGTCGTGGATGAACACGTCGCAGTCGATGCAGAAGTCTTGGCCGCAGTCCTGGCAATGGTACCGCGAGCTGGTTTGGTACTCGCGCACGTTCGTGTTGCTGTCCCCTTTGGCTCCCTTGGGGAACTGCGTTTGGCAGCCAAAGCAGTGTGTAGATGTGTACGTTTCGCTCACGGGCACCTCTTTGAACAGCTTGAGCGGGAACAGATGGTGGTACGACCGTGCCAGGTGTGTTGACAAGATCAGCATCAAGTCGCAGCACGGACAAACCGTTGGTAGCACGCACACTTTGCTCTTGCAATTCGGACAGATGTAGCCACCGTAGACGGCCTTGGAATGGCACGAGCAGAACGTGGGCTGGTTGTCGCTCACACGCGACGGGAACCCCATCTTGACCAAGGTGAACCCGTCTGTTTTCTGGGACTCCACTTTGGTCACGGCCAATGGAGTCACGGCGTCCATAAACAGGTCTTTGAAGTGCTGCTCGTACAGCACCACGTGATACGAGTTTTTAAGGTCGCCGTAGTTGGTCAATCGGCACAGTTCCTGGCAGATGGCCACCTGTGCAGTGAGTCCGATCACCCTCACGGTGATTTTCTCCTTGACCAGGTCCTGGATCGTTTTATGGATGTTGCCCGGGTCTGACGTGAACAGGGCGCCGAACACGACCAGCACCTCGCGCGTGCAATGCGACGCCACGTGAAGTAGAAGTCCGCGGCACATCTCCAAGGCGTTCTGCAGCGACGGGTTGCCCTGGGGCTCTAGTTTGCGGATGCCCTTCAAGGCCTCGATATGGTCGTGCGGGTTGCCGCTCACCTCAGACACCAGCTGGGCGATTCCGTTGCGCATGATCACCACGCTGAGCTGAGAGATCGGGTTCTGGTCGAAGAACTCGCCCACAAACTCGATCGCGTTCTGAATCATCACCGAGGCCCTGTTGGGTCTAAAGTCTTTTTCCATCATCACGTTGGACATATCCAGCACCAGCACCATCGTCCGGATGATTCCTCGCTGGAACGGCGTGATGTTCTTCAAGTACCGTTTTTTCTGCGACTCCATGAGCCCGGACACGATCGACTCGATGCTGCCGCTCTCGTCCTCCTGGACAATGTCCCAGGAGCGTCGGTACTCGTCTTCCCACGCGTAGCCGCCATTCGCGCCCTTCAATGGGTCCGACGGCTTCTTGCCGTCCTCGTGGTCGCTTTCGGGCGAGTGTTCGGGCGAAGGCGAAAATTCAGGGTCGATATCCATCAAACAGAGACTGGAGCCAAGATAATAAAGATTTTTTGCTGTGCTTACGAAAGAAATAAAAAAATCTAAAAAATTTGAAAAATTTAGATCGCATGGGTAAACCAAGAGGAAGACGTGAGAAGCGCCACGAGGAGCGGCACGAGCCCGTTGTGGAGCCGGAGCCGCAGGAGGTGACGCCATTCTTTGGGCTGCTCGACTCGACCGAGCTCGAGTACTTCAAACAGGCCGAGTCCACGCTGAACGTGAACGCTTTCAGTAGCAGCGAGGAAAGAGAAGCGTTTGTGGCGAGTGTTTTCGAGGAAGCCAAGGGCAAGGAACTGAAACTGGTGACGAACCAGATTTGCTCGAAGCTGGTAGAACGGCTGATTCTGGTGGCCACGGAAAAACAGATGAAACAGCTGTCCAGCGCATTCAACGGCCATTTTGTCGCTCTGTGCAACCAAAAGTACTCCTCGCACGTGGTGGAGACGTATTTGGTGCGCATGGCCATGTACGTGGAGAAACAGATGACGGGGGCGCCGGAGGAGCTGGACGAGGACGAGGAGTACGTTTCCATGGAGAACATGTTTCTGTTTTTCCTTGGCGAGATCAAACCGCAGCTCGACAGACTTGTGGTGCACCGGTACGCGTCGCACGTGATCCGCATCACGCTGCTGATCCTGGGAGCCAAGAAGCTGCCGTCGTCGGTGGAGTCGAATTCTGTGCTGCGGTCGAAAAAGTCCAAGATTGCGCGTAAAATGATAGAGATCAAGGACAACGAAGACTACGAGCGGTCGTTCATGACTCCGTCGTCGTTCAAAGAGCAATTGGCAGACGTTCTGGCGCTTGTGAACCAGCACCACGACACCAAGTCGCTCCGCGAGCTCGCCATCGACAAGATCGGGTCGCCTGTGATACAGCTGCTGGTGCAGTTGGAAGGTATTGTTGATAAGGAGCGCACACTATGGTGCAAAATTTTTGCCGAGCCGGATAAACCAGCCGAGCCCCAAGAGGAAGCGTTTGTGGAGTATCTGCTTTCTGACGCGGTGGGGTCGCATTTTTTGGAAACGGTGATAACTACACAGCGTCTGAAAAACGTGGAGCGTATTTTCCAGCTCTACATGAAGGACCGGGTGTTGAAGCTGGCAAAGAGAGAAACAACAGGAGCTTACATTATCCGGGGATTGCTGAAGAAACTCAAGGCCGTGGACCAGAAGCGACTGCTGGACGAGCTTGTTCCAAACTTAAACGAGCTGATTGTGAACGGGTTCGATTTCGGAGAGAGTGTGATGACGTGCTCGCAAGAACGTGGAGACTACTTGAAGCCTGAGATTGTGGCCAAGTTCACAGGGTTTTTCCGCCTTGAGAACAATGGGGATATTCTGGAGAGCGTGTTGAGATTATCGAATTCCACTCTAGGAAACACACGGGGGGATTGGCCTACGGCAGATGAAAGACGCCGTTCATTGTTCTTGGAGAAATTGGTTGCGTATGATAAGGCATTTCTAAAAGATTGCGTGGAAGGATTAATTGGGTTGGAGTCCGACAGATTGCAGGAGATGTGCAAGCACGGTGTATTTTCACATGTTGTGGAGACGTGCCTGAACAGACAAGTCGAGATTATCAGCCGCAAAAAATTATTGAACCAGTTGATCCCTGGTGTGGGGGTGCTTGCATGCCATGCAACAGGGTCCCATGTTGTCGATCGTCTTTGGGATTTCACCTTTGGCCTGAATATGTACAAGGACCGTATTGCCAAGCTGCTCTCTGAAAATAGAGACGTGCTTAAAAATAGTGGATACGGTCGCCAAGTGTGGAAAAACTGGCACATGGAACTCTACAGCAGGCGGTATGCGGATTGGAAGCGGGTCATCAAAGACGAACAAGATAGAGAAAAAGAGCTTGACCAGGACAAAGAACATAAAAAGCACTAGCCTGTATATTTGACAGTACGGGATCTTCATTACTGGGTGTAATACTTTTTAAAAACGCGATTTATAATTACAACAGTTGCTGTTTCACAATTAAAGTTGTGTATCCTTATGTACGGGCGGGAATTCTGTTTACCGACAATCGCAGTGAAATATTCCTGAATAGGATTAATGATTTGAATACAGTATCTCCAGGCACGGCCACAATGCACCATAAGCACACATGACAGCACTTTGGCAGTACACCATAAAGGCGCTCGCCCTTTTTGGATACGACGGGATGAAAAGTGTTTCCGGATTGAGACACTTTTACGATCCCGCAAGATCGGACTTCCCGCCCAACTTACATGGACCTTAACTCCAGGCACAACATGTTTCAGTTTGGACCCAGCTAATCTGTAAGTGTATCAAACTTGTCCCAAGTGTTTGCGTCATGCTACCACAAAATAATAGCAACTTCCTCCACACTGCAAACGTTTATATTTTTCAATTGTTTATTCTGCATTATCATTTTCCCACCGGACAGAAACTTGGTCTGTCATAGAACCCATAGGACCAATAACCACCCACTTCTTGAAACAACCATATAAGTATTTGAGACATCCGGATGGAACATTTCACGTAACGCTAAACACTTTCACTATCATTTTGACGTTCTGCAACACGTTGGTCTGCTCAGACCCAGTTTTGGAATCACAACACTAAATCACATTCACTGGACATGGCAGAGACGGGGAATGAGGTCGTTTTAGATGAAGTGCCCTCGTCATACAAGTCAAACAACCCTTCAGACCAAACAGTGAACTCCGTTGAGGCGTCATTGAGATTAATCGATGATCTTAAGTTCTTCTTAGCCACGGCACCTGTCAATTGGCATGAGAACCAGGTCATCAGAAGATACTTTCTCAACAAGGAAGAGGGGTTCGTGTCTTGTGTGTACTGGAACAACTTGTACTTCATCACGGGAACCGACATCGTGCGCTGTATCGCATACAAAATCCACCATTTTGGTCGAACCATAATTGATCGCAAGAAGTTCGAGGAAGGAATCTTCAGTGACTTGCGTGCTCTCAAGTGCGGCACCGACGCCATCCTGGAAAACCCAAGGTCACCTTTTTTGAAGTTCCTCCACAAGAACCAATGCTTACGGACTCAGAAGAAACAAAAAGTCTTCTTTTGGTTCAGCGTACCCCATGATAAGCTCTTTGCAGAGGCTCTCGAGAGAGACCTCAAAAAGGAGTATGGAAACCAGCCGGCCACCACTAAAGCCGTTTGTGAGCCATCTCTATCAATGACATTTGATCATTCCATCCCTCTAACAGATCAGATTATGAAACATATCGAGAAAGACGGAGGTGCCCGTAGAAACGATGTCTATGATGCCGATGCAGACACAAAGACTGAACAGGTGGTCAGAACTCCGGTCAGCGACCAGAAGCCAGTCGGGAAGTTCCAACCAATTAAGGAGGAACAAACAAACAACATCTCCACGGACGATGAAGACTTCCCACTAGACTTCTTGCCAGCTGAATCATCCGGCCGCGACCATTATCAATACGGTACAACACCTGATGGCACATGCATCAGCTACGGCCACCATCCATCTTTTTACATGGACCCTTCCCTCTATGCTCCGTCTCCTGGGAAGTACTATTTTATGGACGATTACCTATTGGACCAAGCCACACCGGTCGTTCCAGTTATGGTTGGATCTCAGCAACATAGATATCAATCTGGAGGTCCACCATCGGCAACGAACCCGCTGAATTTGCGCATGACCCCAAGGGTTGCAAGTGCCTCTTTGCGCGCTGCAACCCCAAAGAGTGCTACATTTTCGCACGCCGCCCACGCGGCCGCCTACGCTCACGCTTATTCCCAGCAACAGACTCTCCAGTTAGTTCCATCGCCAACATCGTTGGTCAATGGAAACAATCCAGCCGCAGAATCTAGGTCTCAGTCGCGTTCAGGTAACAGCGACAAAGAAGATTCCAAGTCTGCTCCGCAGGTGCTTTTAAGCTACCCATCGTATCCAACAAGCAGCAGTGCTTTGCTTGACATGGAGACCGATCCGTTCCAGCACCAGGCAATGCTGCAATTGTCGTCTGCCGGACACTTTCCGTATGGGTTGTACGGACCATCGCCATACTATTCCGAATTCCCATCCGTTCCGTACGCGCAACCAATGTCAGCAGCTATTTTCCAATCTCCGGTTCTTCAGTATTTTGGATCGTCGAAAGGATACGCCACAATGGACACATCTAATCAGTCGCACCAATACTCTTCCAATGGTAGGTTGAAAGAGAGAACCACTCCAACGAGTGCTTTATCTAACGTTCAAACTACCAGGAACGGAAAGGCGTTGCCCAAAGGTATTCTTGTCCGCGACAAAGTGCCTACAGTAAACGGGGGCCGTGTTACAAAGAACGTGAAGGTTAGGGGTAAGCAAAAGCTGATGAATCCGTCGTTGCAACATCTTGATCTGGACAGCCTTTACGACGAGAACGGAGAGGCGTACAGCGATGCGAGCGACGAGGCGGAAAACAGGGTTTTTGTAAAACATGAGCACGAAACCATGGACGACGAGAGCTGGAGAACGAGAAACGAACAAAATCCTGCATCGTTGACCCCGAAGGGACTAGTTGATGCTAGTGTGAGCATGTCTAATTCCGACACCGGGTCAAGAAGCTCGCCTGAAGAAGATGGCTCTATGGGGCTTGATCCTTCCAAGAGTGAGAATGATGATTGATATATGAACCATATAGGACTTTTTGCTAACCAAGGTGAAAACTGCTTTTGATTGCTTTACGTAATTAGTGTGTTTTGCTTTAAGAAACATTTAAAACTACAGACATTCCCAATTAGGCAAATTGTGGATTTGGTCTGGGCTTTTTTTAAGCTTTTTTCTGGTGCAAAGATGCGCCCTCTGCGAAATCCCGATTCCCCAGTTAAAAACAGAGGATTCCATGAGATTCCAATTTTAAACAAATCGGTAGCTTGTTCCCTTATGAAAACCAAATTAATAGTGTGACAAATAGACAGTTACGAGCGGCATCAGTTATTATTGTTTGTGAGCACTGTGATTGCAAAGGAATATCCAAACAAGGACTTTGAGTTTCTGGGAATATAGAGGCGTTCAGAGAGGGACGTTAATTTGCATTACAACCACTCTGGGCGAAGCCTCTTGAACCACGCTACATCGACAAGGACGATATTTCACGTCTTTATCGTTAACGATATACAATAATTGCATTTGATTGGTTACGGATTATTGGGGAAACAGGGTATAATACAAATGGGTATGGATTATAAGGATTATGTTGACGGCAAGTTGCTGAACGGTCGGTACTTGAAAGTGAACGATATCAGCGAGGGGTCGTTTGGTATTGTTTCACTTGCCAAGGATGTGAAGAACAACGATCGGTTGGTGGCACTGAAGTACAACTCCACCAACATCAGCGACTTCACCACGTTTTCGCACCAGGAAGAACAGACAATCAGCAAATCGGTTGTTTTGAGAGAGACTCAGCGGGAAATCGACATGTTGAAACGGGTTTCCAAGCATCCCAATATCACCGATCTGCTGGATTGCTTCGATAGTTATCTTGTTCTGGAGTACGCCTCACGTGGCGATCTCCATGATTCGATCGAGATGGGCGTTGCTCCGGCATCGACCCCCGACGTTGTTGATGTTTTCATGCAACTGCTAAGCGCTGTCGAGTACTGCCACAGCATGGGTGTCTACCACAGAGATATCAAGCCCGAGAACATTTTGATCTGCGAGGATTGGTCTATTAAATTGACCGATTTCGGATTGGCCACAGATAAGAAGTATTGCACCGATTTCGACGTTGGGTCCGAGCGCTACATGGCTCCCGAGCTATTGGACCACAAGGACATCGACACGTACAGCGCCGACAAGGTGGACATCTGGTCTCTTGGGATTTGTCTGTTGAACATTGTTTTCGGAAAGTCGCCATTCAACTCGGCCAGTTCCAGCGACAGGCTGTTTTTGCATTTTGCTGCCAACAGAGAGACTCTGTTTGACATTTTCCCGTCCATGAGTTTCGACTTGTTTTCGGTTTTGAGATCTAGTTTGACCATCGACCCAAACAACAGGGATTTGGAGTCTATGAAGAACTCTTTGCTGAAGGTGGAGCATTTGACTTGCGATTTCGAGTTCGAGGAGGACGAACCAGCCGCCATCGAGGAGAAACCAACAGAGGAAGAGAGCCTTTCCAACAGAGGTTCCGACAAGGAGAACGAGAAGGAGCCTGTCAAGTTGGAGAAAGAGCTATCGTTGCCTAGACCAAAGCACAAGCTTGGACAGCCACGCAAGCCTATTAGGATTCCTAGTCTGCGCAACATGGCAACCAGGTCCCACAATGGTAGAATCAACAAACGGGTCACCATTCAATCGAACGCTAACGGTAACGGTACCGACGACTCGTTCAAACGGGCAGACTTTTTCACTCCCAAAACTGTCTTTAACCATTATATGGAGCGTGCACAGAAACCAAAGCAGCATGCAAAGGAGTTTGGTTCCGAAGCTAACCGCTTCTACCGCCATAACCCGAACAAGAAGAACAGGGCATGGAAGAAGAGAAAGCCAAGAAACTATGGAAAGGATAACCATAGGTCCAGAAGAGCGCCTTACAAGTCGAGAGGTGGCTCCAACAACACTCGCAAGGGTAACAAGTCCATTGGCAAGACTCCTGTTACTCCGTCAAGTCACGGAGACAATTTCGGCAGTTCTGTTCATTCCAGTGGTGGTGTTCGTCCACGGAGTTTTGTGAGCAATTCAGGAAAGTACATTCCTCCGAACTTACGTCCATCTCCTAAGGTTGAATTGGAGGAGAGAGTGTTTGAGTCTGAAGACGAGAAAAACAGCGGCGACGACGACCTGTTCCTCTTTGAGGATGTGGAGCAGAAGAGCAAGAAGGTGGGCGGAGGCGTTTTGAGATACGCGGAGGCCAAGAAGGAGATGAACACGACGTATCCGTCTCTGTTAAACGGCCAGGTGAATGCTCTTTCCAGACAACTGGGAGACATGTCGTTTGGCGAGAGTGCTGAGTACCAGAACTCAAGAGACACCTCGATCACAACCACCTTCTCGAGCAACTTTTCGTCGTTTGGATCGAACCTGACAAGCACCACAACCTACGATAAGTACGTGCCACCGCATCACCGCCGCAACTCGCACTCGTCTGTGATGCAGACCGGGCCTCCTTCGAAAAAACCCGAGAATAGCAAGTACATTCACACGCATTCTGCCGGAAGCAAGCCGATCAGAGTGATGACTCCGATCATATCCACGTCAGTTCCTACCAAGAAGACCAATTGGTTCCAGAACCATCATAACTTTGAGTCCAAGGGAAATTTCTACAACATGGAGAATGAGAATGAGATTCAGTTTCTATTTGAGGACCAGGACACCGACTACGATTTCGGTAGCATTGGATTTGCACGGGGCACCGGGTTGAAGACCGACGGCCACGTCGAGGTCTACGAGATCAATGACGCGTCCCAACCTACGTCATGAAACATAAATTATTTAGCCCTTTTCATCACTGCTTTTGCGCCAGCAGCCACGTTGGGGCAGTAATGGGATTCCAGCAGCACGTTTTCCCACAGCACGGCTACGTCTGCGTTGGCCAGCTCCATGTTGTCCATCTCTGGACGGTACACTCCGTTTTGGATGCGGTCTTCGGTGGTGTACAGGCCCTTGATGTCTTCGTATCTGGCCATCAGTTTGTCTAGGAACTTAAGACCTGCAATGCTGGATTTTTCTGGTGTTTGGAGTATAGCAGAGTAGAGCCTTTTGGTGAACACGAGGGATCTTTTCCCCGAGCCCGATCTCGAGTTGAAGAAAATGTAGTCTAGACACCGTAGCAAGAGCTCTGCTTTGGTGGCTATGTTGACGTTTGGCCGGTACTGTGCTGTTGTTTGGAGCGGGTCGATCAATCTAAGAGTTTTGTGAGAAAACTCGATGTCTGGGTCTAATGCCAAAGATGGTAGCAGCGAATACAGATACTGGACAAACTTGTTGAGGTCCACGGAGATCCGTTTTGTAGGCAGATTTGCGGTCAGCGAGAACGACGTGACGATCGCCAGCAGGATCTGGCGCAGACTTGTGCTCACGATGGTTCCCTCGTTGATGGTCTCAAGCATGTTTTCGCAGATCTCACGCAAGACTTGCAAAAAGTCTCCGATCAGGTCCACGTTGACCTGGTGGCCGTATTTGGCGAGTCCCTCGAGCACGGGGGCCATCAGCTTCTCTGGTCTGGCTCTCAGGATCTCCAGGTATAGCGTGACAAGGATCTTGAGCACCTGGGCCTGATTGCGCTCGCGTTCCTCGGCGGTGACGGCCTGCTCTGCTGCTAAAAGCTCTTTCTCGATCAGTTTGCGCTCTTTGCGTTGCTTGCGTTCTTTCTTCGACAGGTGCACGCGCTCCTTCTTCTTCAACTTGAGCGGCTCCTCGTGCTCCTTTGCGTTCGGGTTATAGTCATCCAAGACGCTCAGGGCCAGAAACACGTTCACCACGCTCTCGTCCACCTTGAACTCTCTCGTGCGGATCGCGCGACCGAGTAGAGTGGCCAGCTCCAGAGAGATGTCTCCGCGGTCCGCGTCCTCCTTGAACAGCTCCTCGATCGTCTGGATGCTCTTCTCGTACACCTTGAATTCCTGCTCTGTGGCCGGCTTTCTGATAGCACGTCTCACAACAATCTGGAGCAGGTCTTTTCTGTAGTTGAAGAACCGCAGAGCTAGCGCCAGCTCGCACGCGGCGTTGTTTGCAAGCACTCCGAGCTGGATATCCAGCTCGCTTGCTTTGGGTGTCGTGGCAACCACCCGCGACTTGGTGCTCAGCAGATCAACGTACTGCTTGTACTCGAACACGAGCGTTTCCTCGAAAAACCGCAGCTTTGCCACGTCGCGGCCCACTTTCTGTTTCTTCTCAATCTCCGAGAGCGGTCTGATGCGGTATGCTGGTGCAATGCTCTTGAAGATCGGAACCGCAGCAAGAAGCGACAGTTTCGATGTGTTTGGGTTGCGGGACTTGGCCATGCGCCGCAGCCGCGACAGCTGCTTAACGTGCTCCTCTGGGTCCTCCATGATGCTTTCGGCAATGGCCGCGATCTCCTCTTTGGTCTTGATCAGCTTCTCCTGCGGCGACAGGTCGTTGTCAGACTCTGGCTCAGACTCAGACTCAGGTTCAGGTTCAGGCTCCTGTTCCGGCTCGTCGTCCTCTTGCTCCTCGACAGGCTTCTCCTGTTTCGCCTTCATCACACGTTGGAACGAACCGTCCAACGTTTTGATCGGCAGGGCTTCCTCCACGTCCTGCTGCTGCTTAAACTGTCTGGGACGAAGCTCGTAGTCCTGTTCCTCGTCCTCGTCAAACGACACATCGCTCTGCACGTCACTTCCTCTATCGTACTCATTGAACAGACCCGTCGAAAGCTGCGCGTCGGCCTCCTTCTGGCGCTTGAGCTGTCTCTGCTCGACAGACCGCTTCACCTTTCTCTTGCCCATGCTCTTAGAAATTTTTTCAAAATATTTTTCTTGGCTGTGTTGGGTTTCTGTCGACGGGACGAGTCGTCGCAGACGGGTTTTTCATGCCCGGGCCAAACCTATCGACTGATAATTAACGTTTGGCATTTCGAATTGTTTGCAAATCATGCTGAGAGGGCTGAAAGTAATTGGGCGCCAAGTGCGCGTTTCCCGCGCCAACGCCAAAGGTAAGTGGCACTATTTGCAGGTTTCTGACTCAGCAGCTTTCCATACCACAGCACTCAAGCTGAAAGCTACCCCATTTGGGATGCCAGCCATGTCCCCCACCATGGAGGAAGGTGGCATTGTTTCGTGGAAAGTGAAGGAGGGCGATAAGTTCAGCTCGGGCGACGTGCTGCTGGAGGTTGAAACAGATAAGGCCACCATCGACGTGGAGGCCCAGGACGACGGTATTGTTGCGAAACTGCTCAAGCACGACGGGGACAAAGAAATCAAGGTGGGAACGCCAATTGCGTTTCTGGCGGATCCCGAGGACGACCTGGCCACGCTGAAGCTGCCGGAGATCGAGGCCGAGTCCAAGCCAGAGCCAAAACAGACAGAAAAGCCTGCCCCTCCACCAGAACCAAAAGCGCAACCACAGTCTAAACCCGCACAATCCACGTCTTCGGCCACGAAGACCGACCCGAACCAGGTCTTGTTCCCTTCAGTGGAGCTGCTTCTGCACCTCAAGGGCATTTCCAAGGAAGAGGCCCTGGCCAAGATCCCAGCAACCGGACCTAAAGGACGTATCTTGAAAGGAGACGTGCTCGCGTACCTTGGAGAGATAGACGCCTCGAGCAACTCAAAGATCGCCTCGTACATCGAGTCCAAGTCCCATCTGGACCTGTCGAACATCGAGCTGCGTGCTCCTATTGCACAGGACAAAAAGCCCGTCAAGACTGAAAAGCCTAAGAAAGAGCCGGTTGTGGTCACCTACAATTACAACGTCTTGGAAGACATCACTGTGGGCGATGTTCGGGAAATGTTGCAAAAGGCCGAGCAGTATGCGTACAGAAAGAGCGTTTCGCCGCCATCCGATTTGACAGACCCGTTATTTGAGGACCTGGTTGCTCCTCCAAGAAACGCAGAGAGATTCACTATCTCCACCAGCGTTGACGAACTGCTGAAGCGCAACGACGCAGAGACAGACTTCGAAGACGTCGACGACCTCGAGGTTAAGCTCACTCTCACAGACGTGGTAGATGCCAAAGACCGGGCAGAGCTGTTCAACGAGGAGCTCAACAGGCTACTTTTTTACGTGGAAGTATAAAAAATCTTAGATAGCTGATAAATGAACTATTTCACCGAAAACGGCCGTTTCCACGACGCGCACTGCCATTTGTCGCCGAGCGTGACGCCAGAACGCGCGCGCCAGCTGACCACCGTGCTGCAATCGGCCTTACACCAGGTACACTTGCCCCTGTTCAACATCATGTCCACCAACCATATAGACTTCCACTTGGTGCACGAGCTAGCAACACAAGTTCCGGCCGTGTTCCCGTCCTATGGGATCCACCCGTGGTACACCCATCTGTTCTCGACCGACCGTGTCGTTGATGAGTTTGGGAAACGACGCCATTACCAAACAGTGCTCCATCCCGCTCCGTCTGAAATATTACTAACCAACCTGCCAATGCCCATCTTTCTCAACGACCACATCGCCACCATCGAGAGGTACTTGCAAGAGGGAGGCGCTATTGGTGAAATCGGGCTCGACAAGTCGTTTCGTGTGCCGAACTCGGGGTTTTTCGGACCGTTCGAGAACCAGGGCCTTAGTTCGTCTCGGGTCACTATTTCTCACCAATTAACAATTCTCAACATGTTCCTGGAACTGGCCGAGAAACTACAGAGACCAATCAGCGTGCACTGTGTCGGATGCCATGGTAAGCTGCTCGACCAGATCAGACAATCAATAACTAGTCCAAACTTGATCAGTCTCCACAGCTTTAGCGGATCGCTTGACCAGATCAAGCTCTGGAAAAAATACTACCCTGAAATTAGGTTCAGTATCAGCAAAGTTCTAAACATCGAAAAATACAAACCAACGCTCGACAAGAGTCTCGCCGTTTTGAATGAATCAAATCTCATGCTCGAAACAGACCTGTCGCTGGACAGTCTGTTTTTAAATAATACATCTTCTCATTTGGAGTTGCTAGAGGAAACGTTCGAGCAGCTCCGAGAAGTTTCACCGACCTTGTCGCTGGAAACAATGACAGCCACGTTCGAGAAATGCCTGGGGCCTCAGTGAGCGCTCCGAAGCCCCCGCATGCACCGAATCGTGTACACCAGCTCTTTATACTGTTCAACATCTTTGCGCAACGATTGGCTGGTCGCCTGCTTCTTGGCACTCACCACGCGCTCGTCTTCCCAGTCGGACGCCCCCGTAGACTCCAACTGTAACGGCTGCGAAAACAAAGACACATCGTCGCCCTCCATGCTGTCGACGCTGATAGTGGAGGAGAAACCGGTGCTCACGGTTGCAGACCTGTGCGACCGGTTCCGTCTTCTGCGCGGAACCGAGTGGTCCAGCGGCATCTCTGTGCGCAGATCCAGGTCCAGGGACAGTTCTCGGGCAATGTTGAGCTTGTAGTACAGCTCCACAAACACCCCGGAGTTGTACGAGGTGATCAAGAACTGGTCCTGGGGAAACTGGATCCGCAGCGTGAACGGCTTGTATGGGAAGTCTGCCGCGTTGCCAAAGTTGACCAGCTCCTGCAGCGAAAACGAGTGGATCCGCGATCCCTTGATGCGGTTCAAAGACTCGTCCATATCGTGCGACTCCGCAGTAGTCACTTTGCGCAAGTCTGGCCGATACAACAGCAGTTCGTGCACCATGGTACAGTTGTGCGAAGCAAGCTTGGCCTTGCTCAGACACTTACCGTCGTCCTCTTTCATGTGCAGAAGACTCTTTGTGAGTCTCGTTGCCCAGTTGTGCTGAGCTCTTTCGTTGGCCTTCATCCAGTCCTCGAACTGGTAACAGGTTATACGTCCAGACTTGATATTCAGCTCTGGGTCGATGTACTCAGGCCGAAGGTTGTGGAAGTAGAACTTGGCAAACTTGCGTGCGTACGGCTTTATCTCGTATATGTTGACCTGGGTGGAGTTAATTTCAAACAACACCGGCTCAAAGCCATTTCTCCTGCGTGCAGGCCGTGTAGAGGACTCGTGGTAGAGGAAGTTCAACGAGATGTGCTCGATCGA
Source organism: Ogataea philodendri (assembly GCF_020536065.1). Lineage (NCBI taxonomy): Eukaryota > Fungi > Ascomycota > Pichiomycetes > Pichiales > Pichiaceae > Ogataea > Ogataea philodendri. The sequence continues at coordinate 128,458 of NW_025764099.1, forward strand.
GGGGGTATATGTTGGAGGAAGCTGGGCGGTTGCCGCCTGGAGGCTCGAATATTGCGGCAAAGGGTCCATTGTGCCGGATGTGTTTGTTCACAAAATCTGAGATACAACAAATCAGGTTCGTTTCAATCTGGCGTCTAGCAGAGATCTGACGGTTGCTGGCGTTTAATTTGGCTTAACGTGGAAACAGGAACCAGTGTGGTCAACAGCTCTGATGGACACTTCCAACAACAACAAACTAGCTTGAGAATACGAAAAGTCGTTCTTTGTTTGCCGGTTCGCCAAAATAGTGGAGATACAGATGACTATTACGTAAGAAGGGCCGCAATGCATTGTTCCCCAGACTGGGGATCGACGAATAACGCCGGCTGGGAAAAAATCTTTTTTTTGTGTTTTCCCGCATACATCACACGATCGTATACGAGTGGGCTACTTCTTTAATCGTTCCAGGTTCCTTGGCCCAGTTGGTTAAGGCATCGTGCTAATAACGCGGGGATCAGCAGTTCGATCCTGCTAGGAACCATTTTTTTTGATAAAAATTTAAATTTTTCCTGCACCATCTTTTTTTTAATACATGTCACTTGAAATCTCAAGGGAACCCATCGATATCGGGGTGGCTTTGAACTCGGCATACACGTTGTTGAACGTGGCACTGCTGTTGTTTTTAATATTAGGGATCTCGTTTTTTTACTCGGGTTTGACCCAGCGAAAGGCCGCTTTTCAGCAGCTAAGCTTCCCGTTGGTTGTGACAATCGAGATTCTTCTGCTATGGCTGTGTTTCGGCTACTCTCTGTCCTTTTCGCAGACAGGAAGGTCCGGCTATCTCGGGAACTTTGAGCATGTTGGTTTGAAAGAGCTCAGCAGCATGGTGATATATCCTAACCAAAGATTTGACGATGTCTCCACTGGTGTTGTTGAGCAAGTTTACAGTGTCTACAGCGGACTGTTTGCCTGTATTTCTGCCGTGATAGCAATGGGATGCCTATGTGAGCGAGGGAAGTTGAAACCAGCAATGATATTCTTGGTAGCATGGATGTTTCTGGTGTACTGTCCTGTTGCTTACTGGATCTGGAACTCCAACGGTTGGATGCACAAGAAGTTTGAAGTGCTCGACTTTGCCGGCGGCCATGCTGTGCACATTGTTTCTGGAACAACCGCATTGATGTACTCGTGGTTCCTCGGGTACCGCAACGAAAACAGTTTGACCGACTACCGTTCCAGCAACCTGGGACTGGTGGTTTGCGGGACCATGTTCATGGCGATTGGGTGGCTCGGGTTCAACTGTGGCTCGCTTTACACGGTCAATAAGCTCTCGGGGATCATTCTGTGCAACACGTTGACGTCGATGATGGTTGCGGGACTCAGCTGGATGGGACTGGACTATCTGTACTCGAGGAACGGACGGATCTCAATCGTGGGGCTGTGTTCTGGCTGCGTTGCCGGACTCACGGCCATCACGCCATGCACCGCGTACATCAGTTTCTGGTCGAGTTTCGTGGTGGGGCTTTTAAGCGGAGTGCTATGCAATCTGGGCACCCGGCTGAAATACTGGCTCAAGATAGACGACTCCCTGGACGTGGGGATCCATCTGATAGGAGGCCTGGTTGGCAACCTGTTGGCCGGAGTGTTTGGCGACAAGTCCGTGGCCGCGCTGGGCGGACTGTCAGTTCACGGCGGATGGATAAACAGACATTTCATCCAGCTGCTGTACCAATTTTTGAGCTCCTTGATTACCACGATCTACGTTGCCGGAGTGTGCTTCATCATCCTGTTTGTGCTTGTGAGAATACCCGGCTGTCATCTGCGGATGGACAGCGAGTCGGAGATGGAGGGCTCCGACAGCGCCGTGTTCAACTCGGAGTACATGTCCGATTACGTGGAGTTTGTGCGGCAGCTAAATCCGGACGACTATAAAGAAGAGTAGTAATGTTATGAGGACCATATAGTGTCAATTGAATGTGTTATGTCATGAATTTCTTGCGCCCGCCTGTGTCCAGCTTTCTGGTGCATTCTTTGGTCTCCACATGGGTGGTGAGCCATTCCTGCACGTTGTTGAAGTACATGCCGCATTCGCGGCAGCTGCCACTCACCTTGGACCGGTCGCTCTTGGGCGTGTTTGGCGGGTACTTGAAATGGATGGCCTTGAGATGGTTCTTGTAGGTGTCGCATCTGGTGAACTGGCCCGAGTGGTGGCAGTTCTCGCTGCGTCCTGCCGGGTCGTTGATGAAAAATGGGCACCGGAACTCCCACTCTCCGAGCTTGGACAGGTGGCATTTTTCATGTCTCATGAGGTCATTGAGTCGTTTGAACGAGCGCGAGCATGTCTGGCAGGTGAATGGCCGAGAATCTTGGATGTGTGTTGCGCGATGAGTTGTCAGATTACTGAAGTAGTTGTGGCAGATCGGACATTCTCTCTTCTTGCGGGGATGCGACGGAGTTGACGACGATGTGCGCTTTCTATGCGGTTTTGGCGGCGAGCTTGGCGGGGACTGTTTCAGGACTGGCTCCGACGCTGCCGGAGGGTATGAATAAGCCACAGATCCAGGAGATGGACGGGCACCGGACTGGGAGTCAAACACTAGCTTTCCCAGTGGCGGCAGAGAGTGGTCCTGCGGTGCCATGCTGTAAGGGTATCTGGTCAAGGGCGGCAACGCCACCAGTGGAGGTGGTGGCACCGACTGTGCATGGGAGTTTCTGTTTGGGAAGATCAGCGAAGAAGCTGGAGGTAATATTGGTGGTGCGTTCATATTTCGTGGGTCGCCCATATACTCATATGCTTCCTATCACTATGTGCACGAGAGAACTGCCTTGATCAATCTTTCCAAGAGCAAAAGCCGGACCGCTTGTATATATGTATTTCTAATACCGGCTGATTTTCTGCTGCAGCCGAAAACGACATGGGAAGGAATCCACACGGTGCGGCGCGGAAACACCGTTTTATTTTTTTTTACCTCAGCCAACAGCTCAGCCGAGCTGTGCACTGTTGCTACGTGTACGGAGGCCATATACCGAGGCCAAGGAACGGCAAACCAGCCTTGTTCGATCCATTTTCTCCGGATTTTCAGTATCAGCTCTTTTCCGGCCCCGATTCCAAGAACATTAGCTCATCTGTGCAAGCCGCGCTCTTATTTGAGGCAATTTACTGTTAAGCCGTACCGAGCCTGCGCGGGGCCAGCCAATGCCGAATTTCCCGACTGCCGAGAATCTGACAAATTTCAGACGTCGAATTTTTTTTCTCCGTGCTAAGGATCCACGTGAACTTGTTCACATGCGGGGCCTGTTTTAGGTCCGCAAGATTTCACCAGTAGAAAAAAAAAACACCCAAAAAAACAACTATTCAACAAATAAGGGTCCTATTTTATCAAAGAGCATGGAACTTCCATTTGAGTTGCCCTCCTACATTAATTACGCTGAGCCTACCATCGCCAGACCGTTCGGTGTCTACCTGTGGCCGATCTTCGACCACTTCTTCACCCAGGTTACCGGCTATGCCGCAGACGAGTTCAGATTCGTGAAGGACGTGACTTTTATGTCAAACTGGATCCACGCCATTTCCGTGATCGCCGTCTACTACGTGATCATCTTTGGCGGCCAGGCCATCATGAATAAGCTCGACGCCAGACCGATCAAGCTCAACTGGTTGTTCCAGATCCATAATGTTCTGTTGACTGCTATTTCATTTGTCCTCCTTGTTGTTCTTCTGGAACAACTTATCCCAATGGTGTACTACCACGGCCTCTTCTGGTCGATTTGTGACAAAGGTGCTTTCACCAACAAACTTGTCACCTTGTACTACCTCAACTACCTTACCAAGTACTTGGAGTTGTTCGACACTGTGTTTTTGGTGCTGAGAAGAAAACCTTTGAGATTCCTCCACACTTACCACCATGGTGCTACCGCTCTGCTGTGCTACACCCAGCTCGTTGGCCACACCGCTGTCGAGTGGGTTCCTATCTCGTTGAACCTTGCCGTTCACGTTCTCATGTACTGGTACTACTTCCTTGCTGCTCGTGGTATCAGAGTTTGGTGGAAAGAATGGGTCACCAGATTCCAAATCATCCAGTTCTTAGTTGATCTGGTGTTTGTGTACTTTGCCACATACTCCTTCTATGCATTCCACTACTTCGATGGCTTTTTCCCTTCGATGGGTGACTGCTACGGTACTCAAACCGCTGCTGCTTGCGGATACTTGCTCTTGACTTCTTACCTCTTCTTGTTCATCAGTTTCTACATCCAGGTCTACAGATCCGGCAACAAGAAGAAGGCACAGGCTGCTAAGGAGGCCAAAGCCAAGAAGCTGGCCGACGCCGAGCCAGTCAAGCCAAAGTCCAGAAAAGCGTAAATAGAGAGAATATTCAAAACATTGTAAAAATATTTCAAATTTCAACTTTTCGTGTTCGCGTTTCTACAGCTTATGGATTTATATTCGGTTATTGGTCCAACACCGCAAATCACGCCGTCCTCGTCATTGCGATTGGTCGAACTGGGGCCAGAAGTGCTACAGGCCATTGAAAACAAGTCCGAGTTGTACCTTAAATCGGCCGGATCTGACGATTATCCAGTGTTGGTGACTCCGTCCAAGACGTTCAAGATACGGCAAAAGAGTCACTCCAACTGCGTGCTTTTGATCCAGAACCAGGGCGAGACCGGATTCGCGTACTCGCAATTTAACAACGAGCTCCTTTTGTCCTCCATAGAGCCCAGTGTCAATATCAAGGGAGTGTCTGTTCTAAAACATCTTTCACAGAAACCAGAGCAAAAGCCAATCAGTCTTGAGACCATATATGAAAACTCGCCGATCTCGAAAAACGAGTTCGAACAACTGCGGCCCGAGCTCAACCTCGTGGACTTGGAGGGGTCCTGCTACATCATGCACGACGAGCTGGTGTGCGATTGTCTGAGCACGATTCTGCGATCTACGATCGAGGAGCTTGTTGATTCAGGCGATGAGATGCACATAATGACCAGACTCCAGTCGATCGACGCCGACTGGGTGATCCAGGCGGTCCAGAAACACCAGGAAGAACAGTTCCCGCGAGAGATTCGGGATACGGTGCTCGCAAAATACACAACCCGGACCGGCAGCAGTCTTAGCTTCCGAAACGAAAAGATCGTGCGACTGTACGGCGTGCTGCTTTTGAAAAACAGTCCTGCAGACACCAAGCTGGACGACTTCACGCTCAACCTAAGGCTGAACATGCCATCGAACTACCATCCTGATATTAAGCTGGAATACCTGAACGGCAACTACATCGAGGAGAATGGGTGTATTCGGTACTTTGCAGAGACGGACTTGAGCCCAATTCCGGCAGAACGTATTTCGGAGCTGTTCAAGCTCAAGAAAGAATGGAAACTCGGCGAAATAGAGCCATTTGTCCAGCGCATTAATACCAAGAACCTTAAAACCGAGAAATTCCTAATCAAGTTCGCTAAAGTGCGACGCTCGGGGAAAAATATTATAGTTACTGGTAGATAAAAATTATATGACACGGAGTTAAGTATTAAACAATTACACAACAGCCAGACTTTTCGGTTTTGGCTGGAGGTGGAGCGTTCTTGACTTCTGTTTCTGCGGTTTTCTTGACGTCAGAAGCTTCTTGGGTGGTCTCAGCAGCAGGTTGCTCTGCAACTGGTTCGGACTTGGCAGTAGCAGGAGCAGCCAACTTGGATGCAACCTTGGCAAACTCAGATCCCTGAATGTAAGCCGTTTTCAATTCGGACTCGGTGGGACTTCTAGATCCATCAGAGCCAGCAATTGTGCCAACTCCCCAAGGCGAGCTACCATGGACAGCAGAGACATTGGTAAGTTTGTCAAACACTTTGCCGTAGCCCAATGGGATGTAGATTAAACCGTGGTGAGCAACAAAACTGAGCGTGCTTCTCACAGTGGTCTCCTTACCTCCACCAGAGCCGGTCGACACGAAGAAAGACACGGGTTTCTGGTACAAACCACCAGTAGCCCAAAGTCCACCTGTGGAGTCGAAAAAGGCCGAAATCTGTGCAGGAATGTTTCCGAATCTGGTTGGGAAACCGAAAATGTAGCCATCGTATTCCACGAGATCCTCAGGCTTAATCACTGGGATATCGGCTGGTTTCTCTGGAGCATGGAGTTTCTCGAGCACTTCTTGCGGCAAAGTCTCTGGGACTCTGAAAACGTGTGCTTTAGCCCCCTCGGACTCGACACCCTTGGCAATCTCCTGCGCAAGAGCGGTCACGTGTCCGTACGTGGAATAGGTGATCACAGCGAACTTGGCCATTGAATTAAACAAGCAACAAAAACAGTGGTTCTAATATCTTCGAAAACAGGGCACAAGCTCAACTATAAGGACCTTATGCGGCTGACTAAAAAACATTCTTCGCCGTGCTTCGAATTCTATTTTCAAGTGTAGTAATCATTAGTAATTTGCACGACATACTATAGAAACTTTTAGATATCTGCAGCATTTTTTAGTAATGCTTATTCAATGCGGCGCCACGATTAAGAAAATAAAGTGGAAATTCGTTGTTAATAGAAAAACGGTATAAAAACGTCAGTTTGGCCCACCTCAATTTAATCCAAATTCATCAACATGGCTAAAATCGCAATTGTCATCTACTCTCTGTACCACCACGTCGCCACTTTGGCCAAGGAAGTCGCCAAGGGTGTTGAAGCTGCGGGATCTACCGTTGAGATCTTCCAGGTTCCAGAAACCCTTACCGAGGACGTTTTGCAGAAACTCCACGCTCCACCTAGACCAGAGTTCCCAATCGCTACCCCAGAAACTCTGACCAAGTATGACGGTATCCTGTTTGGTTTCCCAACCAGATTCGGTAACGTTCCTGCCCAAATCAAGGCCTTCTTCGACGCTACTGGAGGTCTCTGGGCCACTGGTGGCCTTTACCACAAGACTGCCGGTGTCTTCATTTCCACCGGATCTGGTGGTGGTAACGAGATTACCATTGTCAACACCTTGTCTTTCTTCTCCCATCAAGGTTTGATCTACATCCCATTGGGATACGCCAAGGCCTTTGCTGACCTCACCAACCTCAACGAGGTTCACGGTGGCTCTCCATGGGGTGCCGGTACCATCGCTGGTTCCGACGGCTCTAGACAACCAACCGAGCTTGAGCTCAAGGTCGCCCGTATCCAGGGTGAAGAGTTCGCTACTGCTACTGCCAAGCTCGCCAAATAGATAACGTTTTTTAGATTAAGGTGCCAATCTTGAAATTTCCCATGTAGCTTCCGGAGACTCTCTAGTGTAAGTCAATCTATCGTGAAGCCGGCTCTTTCTGCCCTGCCAAAACTCAATTTCCAAAGGAACAATCCGGATACCACCCCACTTCTCAGGACATGGGATCTCCTCGTCTTTCTTGTCGGCAAACTTGTCCTCGGTAGCCTTATACAGATCGTCTATGTGATGTCTGTCCTTCAACACACTCGATTGTGGAGAAGCGTGTGCTCCGATCTTGGATCCCCGAGGACGGGTATTGAAATACCGCGACGAGGTGTCGTAGTCCACAAACTCGACAATTCCCTCCACACGGACCTGTTTCTGCAGGTCTTTCCAGAAGAAGTTGAGCGCGGCGTGCGGGTTGCTTCTGATGTCTCTGTTCTTCTTGGAGGTGTCGAAGTTCGAGTAGATGATAAATCCTCTGTGGTCAAGCTCCTTGAACAAAACCACCCGCGACGAAACTCTTCCGGAAGGAAGCTGGGCAGTGGATAAGACCACAGACTCGGGGATCGGGTCGGTGGACTCGTTGGTGGCCAGCTCGAACCAGTTGGTGAATTGGGCAATCGGATCCTTTTCCAAATCGCTCACATCCAGCTGGCCCTTCTCGTACTGATACGTCTTTGGGGCAACTAATCATTAGCATACATCAGATGTCACTACTTACAGATGATAGGGCTCTTTTCGCCAGGCTCTTCTTTCAGGTCTAAATTCATAACTGATTTTATAAGGCCATCTTTTTCTTCACCTTTCTAAATAGATATCGGATCCTCACATAGACCCGTCGATCGGCTATTCCCAAATTTATTTATCTGATATTCCGTAACTTCCTAAATACTCCTGGCTATGGTGATCACCAAGCTTCTTCAGGAATATAGGCGATCCAAGGAGTCCGGGAACACTCTCCCGTTGCTGAACACGCAATGGAACCCGCTGACCACCTTGCGGAGTCTTGATTTCCGTGAGATACGCCTTTCTCAGTATATTCACTACACCATCGTGGCTATATTCTTTGCATTCGAGCTCTACATCATGGAAATACCCGTTTTGGCCAAACCGTTGATTGCGCTGACCCTAATAGTATTGGTGACCGTGCCCATCACGTCCCAATTTTTCAACTACGCTCTTCCGGTGCTTGCCTGGGTGTTTCTTTTCTTCTCCTCGAAATACATCCCGCTTCAAATGCGGCCGCCGATCACCGTCAAGGTTCTTCCCGGAATGGAAACCATTCTCTACGGCGATAACCTGTCGCAGCTGCTGGCGTCCTACACATCAACTCCATTAGACATAATAGCATGGATTCCCTATGGAATATTACATTTTTCATTACCATTTGTGGTTGCCGCGTTGGTTTTCATCTTTGGCCCCCCTAAAACACTGCGAGTGTTCTCGTTCACCTTCGGATACATGAATCTCGTGGGCGTTGTGATCCAGAACCTGCTTTTCGCCTGTGCTCCGCCGTGGTACAAAGTGTTGCACGGCCTTGAAAAAGCAAACTACTCCATGAAGGGAAGCCCTGGCGGGTTGGCCAGAATCGACCAGATCCTCGGCATAGATATGTACACGACCGCATTCACGAACTCGCCACTAATTTTCGGTGCTCTGCCCTCTTTGCATTCTGCCTGTGCGAGTCTGGATGCCATTTGGTTGTCGTACCTGTTCCCCAAGTTTACTCCGTTGTGGTGTGTCTATGTTTCGTGGCTGTGGTTCAGCACAATGTATCTGACACACCATTATTTTTTCGACTTGACGTTCGGGTGCTCGCTGGCCATTGCCTCGTTCTATTCGGCCAAACTGGTCGGAAAACTCGCCGTTAACGACAAATTTTGCAGGTGGTCCTACGACATGCTGAATCTGCACGATCCCCAAGTCGAAGATCCGCTCGCAACAGACACAAGTTTCCTGATAGAAGACGACCTAGACTTGGAGGACGACGGCTTTTTCGATGACACCAGCATCGAAATGAGAGATATCAGTACTGCATAGTTTCATGAAGTTTTAGCCAACGATTGTTTGATTTTTTCGTAGTGTTGCAGGTCCCGCTCGCTGAATCGCACCGCCTGTGCGTACTCACCGAGAATCCGGTTCGCCTGCATGAACTTGACCACACACCGGTCCGTACAAGAAGACTCACCTTTATTCAGCTCGCCTTCTCCATACTCGTCCGGAACACACTTGATCATGCACTGTTTTTTGATGGTGTTCAAGGTCGAGTTCATGGCCTCGAAGTGGATCTCTGCCAGCTGCATTCGCTGCGGGTCCACGTCGAGACCGCTCAATTGGGGTTGATTCAGGAAAAACGACATACTAGTAAAAATATTTTTCGGTCGTCGCGTCGAATATTATACTGTCCATCAGGTGGCTGTTCCCGGAAACCGGTTGTTTCCAGACGTGATCAGTGTCTGTAGTGGCATCGGTAGGAGTGTTTGCCCGTTGCTCGCTACACATATTCCGCATCTTGTAGCTGCTCCCGCTTCCGTGTTCTAATTGGTGTAGAGGTGTCTTTTCTCTGATCAATAAAATCCATGTGTCTGCCAATTTCGTTGACTCTAAACTTGTTTGTCTGAAGAATACGGGACAGTCCCGATATGTTTTAACGGTACGTGCTATGCTGAACGCGTCTAACATCCAGTTCTCTACCGCAGTGAAAGTCGCTGACCAGGACCGGCGGTCAAACTCCCCGGAGCCTGGTCTTTCTAGCCAAGGGACATTACAGTTCCCCAAGAAATTTGTGAACTCGTTATCGAGTATGAGCAAAAAAGAGCTCGAGAAGCGTGATATCTACGGCAGAACGCTCCTTCACACAGTTTGCTTGGTGAACAAGCGGTATTTGTTGGATAAGTTGCTAAAGAACCCGAATTTGAACATTGCCATCACTGACCTCGAAAACCACTGGAACTGTCTTCACTACGCCATCTTTTACAAGAACTTTATCATTGCGCAGATGCTGATTTCCAAGTGCCATTTGCTGCTCCAAGGAAAGGACCGCGAAGGATTCACTCCGTTAGATTTGATGAGCAGTGAAATAGACATCTGGAGACTCAAATGGATTCCGGAGAGCGTCGGTCGACTTGAAAGACCGCGCAAGAAGAAACAGATCGAGGCCAGAAAGTACGGAGTCGACGAGATCAATCTTCAGAAGCGGTTCAGCGAAGATCAGTCCGTGTTCCAAGCCATCAGGACACCCAAGTGGTTTGATATTAATAGAGGCGGATCTAATCTGGTGATGACGGGGTCCGTTAAGGAGGTCAGTCACGGTCCAGACCATTTGGTGAACGTGGATATGCGGAAACTGAAACACAAGTACGCCGATACAGAGACATACCCAAAACTGTCGGAAAGAATCTCGTATTCTCGGATCCGGGACGTCAAGATGTCTCGTAATCATACGATAGTGCTCACCTCTGAGCCTCGCGCAAACATGTTTGTGAGTGGTCTTGGCACAAGGGGCCGGCTAGGTTCGGGCAATGGACAGCCGCAAGACTCTTTCGCTGGTGTTCCAGCGTTCGAACACGAGCGCGTTCTCTTTGTCGATGTGAGCAACGACCATTCTATCTGTGTTACTGCAGATGCAAAGGTCTACACATGGGGATTGAACTCGTACGGCCAGTTGGGATACCAAGTGGACATCGCTCCACACCAGACAGAAGCGTGTGTTTCCACTCCCAGAGTTGTTAACACCGGAGATTTGAGAAAGTATACTCAGAACAGTTTCCTCGGTGCTAGCTGCTCCAAGTTTCATTCTTTGGTGTACACTAAGAGTGAAATCTTCGTCTGGGGATTGAATATTGGACAGTTTGGATTCAATCCGTCTGGCAGCTCTGCAAAGATTCCTGGTAAGGATGGCATGGGACTCGTGCAAACGACACCGTGCCGCACACTGTTCTCTTACGGTAATATCAGAACTGTATTCGCAACAGATACCTTCACACTGGTTCTTTCCGACTTGGACGAGTTACACTTTTATCTGAAAGGTTTCCACTCTAAAGTGTGTCCGCCTTTGCTAAAGAAGATCGACTCCAAGGCGTTCAATTCGTTCCAGCCGCGAGTTTTATCGCAGAAGAAATCCATCCACAAGGTTATTGTGCAAAAAGGTTGTGACGTTTGTCTTCTTTTGTTAGACAATGGTGACATTTTGCAATTGAGTATGGACTCAAGAAGTATAGACAATGCCGCCTTCCAACGCAGTTTGAAGTTCACAACAGTTTGGAAAGCGTCCAAGGAACATCTTAGATGTACTGACGTTGATATGAGCAATGACGGGTCTGTGATTATATGTGTTCAAGACGGATCCGCGTACAAACGTATCAAACGTACTATTCTCAAAGACTCGATCTCTTCACATGAATACATATCGAGGAAGTTTAAGTTCTCCAAGATTTCAGGTTTGAACAAAGTGGTGAAGGTTGTTTCTGATCCGCTCTTCTCCAAATTCGCGTTTGTGAGAGACGATATTGACCTAATTCCGCACCGATTATCCAAATCGTCCATCCTGAGCGACTTTAGTCGTTTATCACCGCTCCATGAAATCCAGGACGATTTGCAAGTGCAACGTCAAACTATCACAAACAGAGAAAACGAGGTGTTCATGACACACGATGACAGCTACCAGACAGACTTTATTTATAAAATCGAGCATCAAACGGCAGACGATGATGAGGCCCTTTGGCTGGAGGAAACTGAAATGCCAAGCTCTACTTCAGATAACCTCGACAAGGTGCTACACGATAGATGGACTCAGCCGTACAAGGCTGTTCCGGCTCTGGCTGCTCTTCCCCAAGATGAGAGTCTGCGGGAAATGCTCAAGTCCGAAGAACTCGACTACTGGATTGCAATGAAAGACCTCAGTCGGAACAAGCACTACAACATGAAAGTTGTTGTGTCCAATGTCGAGGTGGAAGTCCATCGCGAGGTTTTAGAGCTAAGAAGTGCTCCTTTGGGCAAATTAATACATCAAGGGGGTAAACTGGAACTTGGAGACGTGAAAATATCATATCAGGCTGGTGAGCTTGAGTTTTCGGGTGTCACGGTCTCTGCAGTGCTGATAGTCTTGCACCTGATTTACACCGACCAATTCCTAGACATATGGACAGACTATCCTTTGGGAAAAGTTCCTCCGCGGATCCAGAAAACCAAGACTGCCTTTGAACATCTGGCAAAACTTGTCCGTCTTGTTGACCCAATGGGACGCGTCAAATGCGAGCATCCGTTGATTGACGATCTAAGAAACCTGCACGGAAGTTGCTCTGTGAAGCTAGCAGATGGGTCGGTTCAAGTATTCGAGCCTTTGCTGATTGTCAGGAGTGCTTATTTCGAAACGTTGTTTTCGCGCCGTTGGGGAGTGGAGTCCATTTCTCTTCCGGAGGTGTCCCACACTGTTTTCGAGATTGTTCTGAAGCATTTGTATGGTGTTCAGTATGATGCGTTGTTCGACAACATTGACAAGATCACGGATGTCTCCTCGTTTTTGAACTGCAACCTGGACGTTATCGAGGTAGCTGAGGAGCTCATGCTGGACGAGCTGAGTGATGTGTGTCAGTTACTGATGAAAGACTTCATTGCGTTGGACAACGTTTACACGCTTCTCAGACACTCGTATCACATGAAAGCATACAAGCTTTTTGGCAACTGTCTGTGGTTTATCTACAACAACTTGGACGTTCTTTTATTGGACCCTAGTTTTGGCGACTTGATTGATGAAGAAGACAACCAGTTCCTGAATATTGTCAATGATGCGATGAAGTGGTTTGCAAACTTGAAGTACTACCATCGGGACCAGAAACCGCTTTTCCTTCAGGACAATTCTGGTTTGTTGAAAGAGTTCGTTCAAGATATGGATTCCTTCAACAGCCACTGGATTCATCCATTGCTATGGGACGTTGCCAAGCCTATTTTTGAGGAGCCAACTACTCCATCGAAGACGAGCGTGAGTGAACGCAGAAGACGGTCTTCTGCAAGAAGAATTGAGGAGATCAAGACTACCGTGCCAGGAGCTGCCGAAAAGCCACGTTCCTTATCGAAAGTGTTGTATTCACAGCAGCTGGCTATGGGAAGTACCGAGGAGGTTAACGAGAGTGCCATTGCGGACGACGAGGTCGAACCAGACTTTGTTGTGGTCAGTGGTAAGCGCAGACCATCGTCAAAGAGCAGCCTCTCTGCTGCCACTGGAACGCCAATCGTGCGTAGTGATTCTGTGACTCTTCCGCAAAGGAAGACTTCTCCCACGCCTGTTACCACGCCAAGGCCGTCGCGGCCTTCTTCGGTCACTGTTCACCACGAGAGTCCAAACACGAGTGTTGGTAGTCTGCCTACTCTTTCTGAGTCCTATGGAGCCACCAACACAGGCACGCAGTCTCCAAGCTCTGCTTCGCCGGTGGTGAAAGCCACCTCCAAGGGAATGCCTCGACTGTCTCAGAGAGAAAGAATCAAGCGGGAAAAACAACCGGTTGTGATACCTACAGGCTCCAGCGCCTGGAATACTACAAATGCCTGGGGATCTTCAGCTCCAAGCACGCCGTCCAAGCCATACAGCCTTGTGAGCACCAGCGGCCCTCCGGCATCTGTTCCATCGTTTGAGAGCATTCTTTTGGAGGAGAAGCTCAAACAGGAGAAAAAGGCCCCACTGCCTGTTCGGTCCTTTGAAGACATTCTGATTGAGGAGGAGTTTGAGATGTGGTGGGCCCAGGAAAGCGCTCGGGTCCAGGAAGATCTTCAGCGTAGCCAGCAGCACTCAAAGCCAAAGAACAATCGCAGAAACAGAAAGTCGTCCAGCTCCAAAGAGAACCAACGAACCGGATCCGGCTCTTCAGGCAAAATGCCAGCCAGAAAGAACTATCAACGTCGCGTTGATGTTTAATGACCATAATTTATAGTGTGTTAAAATGATTTGTACAAAGGTTAATCGTCCTCCTCGCTCCCGTCCTCAGTATCGCTCGGATCCTCGAACCAGCCGTACTGGTTCAGGTCTATGAAATATTCACCACCTCTTTGGTGGACTTCAACTCCTTCCCGCTGGAGCAGCTCGGCCTGCGTAACCACCGATTCTGCGCGTTCTCGCTTGGATATCACGCCCTGAGAATTGACCACCCTCCACCAGGGAAGATTGGCAAACTCGGGATCATCGAAAAAACGCGTGTAGGTGTCCATGTTCTTGAGCGACATGCCGACCTGTCTGGCATTCTGGGGCCGGTAAATTCGCCTAGCAATCTGGCCATACGATGTGGCGTGCCCAAAGGGTATACGGCTTGTTTCTGTGAACACCGCGTGGTGAAAAGCCAACTGCTCCCCCGATGGCTGTCTCATTGGTAAAAACTGACTGCACAGCCGTAAAGCAAATAAATATGGTGAAAAGTCTTGTTGTTATTTGCAGGCAAATAATTATACGATGCCAGACAAGACGGAGACGCTCCAGCAACGCAAAAAGAGATTCTTTCTCCAGTCCGATGCGAAAACAGAGCGTCTGAAGGATGTTGAGGACAGCACCAAGCGGTTCAAGTATCTTCTGAACCTGACGCATCTGTTCCGGCACTTTATCGATTTGAACGCGTCCAAGGATAAGAAGCTGATGAATCTGATTCGCCAGATTGATTCGCAGAACAGCAGCGGCAAGAAGGCGAAGAAGAGCGGCTCGGGCCGTAGACGGAAGTCAGAGAAGGAGGAAGATGCGGAGTTGATCCACGACGAAGAGTTTGAGGAGGATACAACGGTTCTTACAGAGTCTCCTTCCTACATCCAAGGTAAGCTCAGAGACTATCAGATTCAGGGACTCAACTGGCTCATTTCATTGTATGAGAACCGTTTGTCCGGAATTCTCGCTGACGAGATGGGTTTGGGTAAAACGCTGCAGACAATATCTTTTCTCGGGTTTTTGCGCTACTACAAGGGAATCGATGGACCGTTCATCGTGGTTGTTCCGAAATCGACGTTGGACAACTGGAGAAGAGAGTTTGCCAAGTGGACGCCGGACGTGAACGTTCTGGTGCTGCAAGGTAACAAGGAGGAGCGGGCCGAGCTATTGAATGATAGATTAATGGAGGCTGATTTTGATGTGTGCATCACCTCGTTCGAAATGGTGATCCGCGAGAAATCGAAGCTCGGAAAGGTCAGATGGGAGTACATCATCATCGACGAAGCGCACAGAATCAAAAACGAGGAGAGCGCGTTGTCGCAAATCATCCGGTTGTTCTACTCCAAACACAGACTTCTAATTACAGGAACTCCTCTTCAGAACAATTTGCATGAGCTTTGGGCTCTTTTGAATTTCATTTTACCAGATGTTTTTGGCGATGACGAGGTATTCAACGAATGGTTTGAAGGCCAAGGAGAAGAAGACCAGGACCAGGTTGTCAAAAAGTTGCACAAGGTGTTGTCACCTTTCCTTTTGAGAAGAGTCAAAAGCGATGTCGAGAAATCGTTGCTTCCAAAAGTTGAAATTAATGTTTACGTTGGTATGACAGATATGCAAGTCAAGTGGTATAGAAATCTTCTGGAGAAAGACATCGACGCTGTCAACGGAGCTGTTGGTAAGAGAGAGGGAAAGACCAGATTACTGAACATTGTGATGCAGTTGCGAAAATGTTGCAACCACCCTTATTTGTTCGAAGGAGCAGAGCCAGGACCTCCATTTACAACAGACGAGCACCTTGTGTACAACTGCGGCAAGATGATCGTTTTGGACAAACTATTGAAAAAGCTTCAAAGCGAAGGTTCCAGAGTGCTTATTTTCTCCCAGATGAGCAGACTGTTAGACATTTTGGAAGATTACTGCTATTTCAGAGGATACGAGTATTGTCGTATTGACGGATCCACTGCCCATGAAGACCGTATTCAGTCCATTGATGACTTCAACAAGCCCAACTCTGACAAATTCATTTTCCTGCTTACCACAAGAGCAGGTGGATTGGGTATCAATTTGACCACTGCCGACGCGGTCGTTTTGTATGACTCCGACTGGAATCCGCAGGCAGACTTGCAAGCCATGGATCGTGCTCACAGAATTGGACAGAAAAAGCAGGTCAAGGTCTATAGATTCGTCACTGAGAACGCTATTGAGGAGAAAGTTTTAGAAAGAGCTGCACAGAAACTGCGTTTGGACCAACTTGTTATTCAACAAGGCCGTACGAATAACAAGGCTACCTCGCAGAGCATTGGAAACACCAAGGATGATTTATTGGGAATGATTCAGCACGGTGCACAGGATGTCTTCAACAACAAGTCCTCGAACGCCGAGTTGGACACAGACATTGAGGCCATTTTGAACAAGGGTAAGGAAAAGACGGATTCCTTGAATGTGAAGTACGCCAAGCTGGGTCTGGACGATTTGCAAAACTTCACGTCGGACTCGTCTGCTTACGAGTGGAACGGACAGAACTTTGCCAAACGGGAGAACTCAACTCTTGATTTGTGGGTCAACCCGTCCAGAAGACACAGAAAGGAGCATCAGTACTCCGTGGACAATTATTACAAAGACGTGTTACAGAACGGTCGCCCTTCGCCATATAAAGGGCCTAAGCAGTACCACATCCAGGATTTCCAGTTCTATCCTCCGCAACTGAAAGGACTGTTGGAGAAGGAGCAATTAGCATACAAGAAAAAGATTGGTTTCCAGGCACCGTTGCTGGACGGACTGGACAGCGAAGATGAGTTTGTTGCGAGCGACGACGAGACCAAGGCGGATCGTGGCGAAAGAATGGAGCGGAGCAAACAGCAGCAACGCGATGAGCAGGAGAAAATAGACAACGCCGAAGAACTTACAGAGGAGGAGCAGACTCTCAAAGACGAGCTTTTAACCCAGGGATTCGACAACTGGAATAAGCGTGACTTTTTGTCGTTTGTTCACAGCTGTGCAAGACACGGGTCCAAGAGCTACACGGCGATAGCCACTGATTTGAGAACAAAGTCTGTTGAAGATGTTGCCAAGTACAGTGAGGTGTTCTGGCAAAGGTACCGAGAGATCGATGGCTGGGAGAAGTATGTTAACCAGATTGAGCAGGGAGAGAAGAAGATCCAGAAGATTTTGTTACAACAGGAAATTCTTTGGGATAAAGTTCGCCAATACGAAGCTCCATTGCAGGACCTAAACATCATCTATCCGCCAAACAACTCAAAGAGACTGTATACAGAGGTTGAAGACCGGTTCTTGTTGCTTAAGGTGAACGAGTACGGACTCAGCAGGAAGAATCTGTACGACTTGATCAAGGCAGACATAATGAAGGAGGACGAGTTCAGATGTGCGTTCTACTTCAAGTCCAGATCGAGCATTGAGCTGAGCAGAAGAGTGGCTACATTGCTGCTGGCTTTGACGAGAGAGGTCGAGAACCCGGCTTCGTTGAAACGGAAGCCAAAGAAGCCAAAAGGAGTCGAAAACGAAAGTCGTCAGGATAGCGCAGAGCCGATCGACCTTGCATCGGACGACCGTGAGGTCAAGAGGCCCAAGAAATGAGATGTAGAGTAAGTTACCGGTTAATATTATTCTGATTGCGTTCTATTAGTCCAGGAAAGCGTGGCACTGATTCAAAACGCCCAGGTGTTCCAGCACAAAGTTCGCGCACTGGTTCCTTGACTTCTTTTTACTCGTTCCAACAGAGGAGCAGATGTCCACGTCGTTGATCGTGAGCATTGTTGTAAACTGCGTTCCCTTGCCAGTGGTTTTGTACACCGGCAAAATTTTGTTCTTAGACAGCAGCGAATACAGCTTGTCGGAAGAGTTCACGTTCACGTCTGAGGCTTCCACACGCACAGGTAGTACCAATTGTTCGTCTTGCGGGTTGATTTCGGGTAGAGGTTCCTGCTTTCGAGTGGTTTCGGGTATTTTGGTAGCAACCACCGAGACTTCCCTTGGTGTCTCTTCTCTTAGTTTCATGTACTTCTCAATAACGTCGTGTTTGCCCAATGCGTTTTCGGCAGCATACAAACCTGCTTCCTTTTGGTTGTGGCCTTCTCCTGTACCTATCACCTCATCCCCCATCATGCAATCCACCATAAATGAAACGTCCAAGCCGTTACCGACTCTAGTGGTGACGTATTTCGGCGGATTGGCAGCAGACCCAATCAGACTGTACAGTTTTCCCTTAGAATTCAGATCGACCGAATCCTCATACAAGCTTCCTGTGAGGCCCGACAAGCGAGGTCGAATTAGTAGGTAAAGCCAATGTTTGATTTCGTCGAGATTGTTGTATCCTGAGTCCACATACAAACCACCGACGTAAGCCTCAAAAACGTCGGAATACAGTTTGTGCTTTCCCTGGCTAAATGCAGCGTCTTTGGCAAAATTCACCAACAGTTTGTCGGGAAAGCCATACATTCGAGAAAACTCGCCCAACGAGTTGTTATTCACTATTTGGGCTCGCAAAATGGACAGTTTTCCTTCGTTGTAGTTTGGATACATCTGAAACAATAGCTGAGTCACTAAACTGTTGATCACGGAGTCTCCAAGGAACTCTAGTCGCTCGTTGTTGGAGTTAAGGAGCTCCGTCTTGGACAAATACTTGGTGTTTCCAACTGCAGACTTGTGCGTAAACACGGTCGCCTCGATGGTAGGATCATTAATCTTAGGAAGGGGAGGGATTCCAGGAACTATGTGGTCGTCGTTATTGCACTCGTATTTGTCTTTTTTAATTCGAAGCTTGGAGTTTCCTGTTCCTTTCAGTTTTGTATGCTCATCAAAGGCCACGATCTGCTCAAATAGCTTCAAATCACCTTCCTCGTATAAACTCTTTAGCGTGGCAGCCAAGTAAAGTTTTTGGTTCCTTGTAGCAGTAATAAGAACCTCTTTGGAGTCGCTCTGCTCGTGCACATGCTTCAAAGCCTTGCGTAGCTGCTTCAAATTTGGAGACTCTGCCAAAATCTCCCGTATGCTCTGCTGTAACTGTGTCACAGCATACTCAATTTTTGTTGTCATCACAGACGTGAGTTTTAGAGGACTAGACATCTTCGACTTGATTCTCTTCGCGCCCTCGTCGCCGCTCTCGTGCGCAGACCTCTTCCTCTCCATATAGGTAAAAAATTTGAGAAAATTAAATGCACAGCCTTGGCTTTATTATACTATACACATCGCTAGAATCTGAACTTTTCCTGTGTTGTCTTGACGGGAGGTTGCGTTTTCAACCTCTTTGGCTCCTGTTCGGGCTTCGCATCGGCCTCGGATGGCCCCCGTTTTAAATCGTATGCCAAACTCTCGGTGCCGTAGATACTGTCTGTCTGGCCCCCTTTTTTTTCTTTCAGCACAGTGTACAGATGTTTAGGCCCCTCATCGGTAGTGTCTGGTTGTTGGACAGGCTGTGACTTCAACTGGATTGGCGTCTTAGTCTCCTGTATCGAGTCGATCATTATGTCCTCGTTAGAGGGGACGTATTCGTTAGGTTTCTCCTCGGTATCGCTTTCTTCTTCCTCCTCTTCGCTCTCGGACTCGCTCTCTTCCTCCAACTGACCCCATCTTGTACGATCAACGGGCTCTCCTCGACTTACTATCGTTCTCTGATCGTTGTCAAACGATACCGTGCCGTCACTTCGTATGCGCATGTAGGGGTAGCTTGGAGGCGGGCCCAGTTTTTGAAACTTCTCGTACCATGGAGGCAGCCGCGACTTGCCACCAACCATACCCAAGGCCTCGCGCAACCGCGGAGTCATCACACCTGGTCTATACTTGCCCACCTTAAACGGTCCCAAAAGCTCTATACTCTCCAAACCTTCAAAATACACTTCTCCAAAGCGCAGCATGTCCGGTTTCGTCTGGTTCTTGAAAAACGCATCGTAGAGCTTATTAAAGTCGATGTCCAGCTGGCCCATTCGAGGTTGCACACGCTCCCGCATCCGCTGTTTCAGTGTGGACTCGTTATCGTTCATTGAGCTTCTCATCTGGATGATGCCTGTATCGGCGATAAATTTCGGCAGTTGGTACGGAGGCCTGTCGTAGTTTCTTCTCCCCATTAGAAACCCTTTGGCAGCAGCCCAATGCTGCGGCACAAGAATGGCGTTGTGCTGGCTCTTGAGGTATGCCAAAAGACGTGGGTCAGGTGAGTCTGCGTCGGCCATCTCCAGAAGCTCCGGTTTGTCTGATTCGGCCTTCAGATAGGCCAGTGGTATTTTGTACTTTTTCTTGAACTGACGTTTGGACAGCTGTTCGGGCAAATCGTCCCCTTCCAGGCCTTCAAAAGACTGTATCTGGTTGTTTTCTGTGTTTTCTGGTTGCTCTTCCTGAGTTTGATCCTCGTCGTTGCGTGACTGGAACTTGTCAAACACTGCTTTGAACTCTTCGTATTCACCAAGAGGCGCCTCTTCCACGACCACGTCCAGCGGCGAGTCGGGCACTTCTGGCTCCACAGACTCTTTTTTCAACTCAGGTTTTACATCCCCGTTGGCTAACGAAAGCTCCCTTTTCTGCTTCGCCCGCTCCCGTCGAAGCTGGTTCTTTGTTTTGCGAGCCATTACTTAAAAATATTTTTCGGCTGTGCATTTTAAACATGTCTGAAACCAGCGACAATAGCAGTGCTCCAGCTATTAAAGAACCAGTTTCCAGTGAACCCGGCCTACGTTTGGAAATCGACCAGCCACCCAAGACACAGCTCTCTGTCTCTGAGATATCCGAAAAGATCACCACAGAACTAAACGACGCGCTTGACCATCTCGCCAAAACAGACAGAGACTTGTCACGTACTTTTGACCGGATCGAACGTAAATTGACACAACTGACACAGCAGTGAGAAATGGGTGCACATACAGCCAAGTCACTGTGGTTGGTACGATCGCTGGCTGTCAGAGCGTACTCTACAAGGGTATTTTCGTCGCCAAAGTTCAACTCGTTTGAGTCGTACTTGAGCCACGCCAAAGTCGCTGGCACGTCGCCGCGGTCGACGGTATTCACCGGATCAGCGTACGAAATATCGTTCGCCGACTTCCTCTCGCAGACACTAGCGCCAAGCCGGGTGATCCACCAAGGCGGTGCCCATGACGGAGGAGTCGATCTGCAAGCAACACTGGACCTCAATTCTGTGACGGTTTCGCCAGGCGACGCCTCACCGCCAAATTTCCCCGCTTCGGGCTCGACAGTGCGACTCTTGGTGCAGTGCAAGTGCTGGGAACGGGCTAAGATGGACGTCAAGACGGTCCGCGAGCTCAATGGCACTTATGCTAACTATATCCGACAGAACCAGAATAAGACACAGGCTATTTTGATGTTTGTCACACCAACAGGGTTCACGCGAGGAGGGCTGGCCATGTTCGACAGCAGTCCCGTGCCGATGATCTTTGCCAAATTTGCCAAACCTCAGCTGCGGTCGCCGTCGCTGGACCCGTTCAAAGTGGAGAACTACGAGAAAGGGAAGGTGGAAAGTTTCTATTGCAATATCGCAGCACAACAATTGCTTGACGGAACTCAATGGAAGCAATACTTAAGCATAGCTATACGTAACCAATAGCCGATCAAGCAGGGATCTGGCTTCCACGCTTGACGGCGTCAATCTCACCAATGTCCTTGAGCCACTGACTCAATCTTGGGAACTGCTCCAGCTCCTCTAATCTTGGTCTGTTGACCCATGGCCAGGAAACAAGGTCGGCAATGGACAAATGGTCGCCCACCAGGTACCCGGTCTTGTTACGGGTGAGTCTCTCCTCCAACACGGAAAACAGTCTCACGGTTTCCTTGCGGTATCTGTCAATACCATATGGCACTTTTTCAGGAGCATAGAAAGCAAAGTGGTGGAACTGTCCCTTCATTGGTCCCAATCCAGCCATCTGGAAAAACACCCATTCCAACTGCTCATAATACAAGTCTGTGCCGTATTCGAAGCTGTACTTTCTGTCCTTGTCGTATTTGTCACACAGATACATCATGATGGCAGCACTTTCATTAATGTGGGTGACTTTACCCTTGGCGTCCACATCAGTGAGGGATGGGATTCTGCCGTTTGGATTGAATTGCAAGTACCAGTCCTCTTTGCATTCGCCTCTGGAAATGTCGATTTTCCGCACATGATAGTCCAGCCCGAGAAGTTCCAAAAGAATTGAGACTTTCTGCCCGTTCGGAGTAGCAAGCGAGTACAGCTTTATGTATGGGGCCTCCAATCCAGATTCCTTGGGATCGCTTTCGTCGATAATGTAGTGGACCATATTTGAGTGGGTGATTGAAAGATAAGACGGATAAATTTGTCAGCAACTCCACAGGCTACCTCAAATCTTTTATATGCAGCTATTGTTGCTAATTCTTAGTGACTGTGGCTGATGGGTCGATTGGCGTAGCGATTTTTTTTATCGTCCCAAACAAGCTTGATATGGATATATCCCTATCTGTGCAGGAAACCAACAAGCTTCGGGCCCAGCTGGGACTTTCTCTGATTCCTGTTCCTGGCGAGAATGGCGGAATGGCTTCTGGTGCCCGCTCGGAGACGAAACCGGACAAGGAGTACGAGAACTTTCTCGAGGCTGAAAAGAAGAGCAAAAAGGAACAGACCTCGCACGATCTGCAAGATCGCATTACACAGACCAAGAGCGACCTGAAACGACGCCAGTTGGAGTCGGGGGAAACGCTTATTTCGCAATTGGACAAGGAGGATGTTGCTGACGACGACTGGTTGGCCAGTCTCGGAGCCCCAAAAAAGAGGAGTACTAAAAAGAAGGCGATGGTTCGAACACAGGAAGATACGCTCGAAGGTGTTGCCGTGGCACACGATAAAGAAGAGTATGGGCAATTTATAAATGAGAACGACGAAACCGTGTTCACATTGAAGGATAAGGGTGTGTTAGACGACGGAGAGGACGAGCTGGAGAGCTCCGAACTGAACGAGCGATTAAAGGTTAAAAGAGTTCTGGACGCCAAGTCGAAGAAGAAGGACGTCGAGGAGGAGCAAGTGGACGGGTTCAGAATAGGAGAGGTTGTTCCCAAGCCGAAACAGACGAAGAAACCGCCTGTTTCTTTGCTGTTGGATCTTGACGATGAAGCTCCTGTGGTTTCTGACTATGTTGCTCCTGTGATGAAAAAGTTGAAGAAAAAGGTGCAGAACAAACGGAAGAACTCGAACGAGGACCTGAAAGAGGCCGATTTCAAAAAGGTGAAGCTGATCAATGAGGATCTCGAGAAAGACGACGAGATCGAGATGAATAATTTCCTAGCTGCTTCCAGAAGAAGACGACAGGAGAAGAAACTGGTTGTGGCGCATGAGCAACCTACAGTTGGAGACGGCCAGACCGTGCTTGACGAAGATGCAGAGTTTCTGGAAAACCTCAAGCCTGTTGCTGAAGACGCAGTTCCCGAAGTGGAAGCAGATAGCGTGCCAGCACAGCCAAAGGTCGATTTGGAGTCGATCTCCGCAAAACTTGATGTTCTCCACGACAAGGTGGACGATAACATGGGCATTGGCAGCGCTTTGAAGCTGCTTCGTGAGACTCCTTACGAGAAGTCCAACACTTCCCAGATTAATCTTGTTTATACTGACGACGACGGAAAGGTGCTCACCACAAAAGAGGCGTACAAGTACCTTTCGCACAAGTTCCACGGGCACAGGAAATAGATACATGTATATTGAGCATAGCAAAGACGATCTTCGCTTACGATTGAGTTGGTGAGTAGAGACGGTTGGAAAAAGAAAGCTCCAAAACTTGGAGCTGCAAAAAAATGGTTCCTAGCAGGATCGAACTGCTGATCCCCGCGTTATTAGCACGATGCCTTAACCAACTGGGCCAAGGAACCTGGAACGATAAACTTTGTAGTGTGCCGACTATGGCTTGCCAGACCACTCCGAAATGCACGCGAAAACGCGAGCAGATATATTACTTCGCGTTTTATGACTACTGATCAACATCTTGACAAGAAGCAAAAACTAGAACCAACGATGCAACCGCTAAAAGTTTTCCTGCGCTCCTCGAAGGCCAAGGCTCCAACCAGAGGGTCTGCACTGGCTGCGGGCTACGATCTGTATGCCAGCGAGAAAGCTGTGATTCCAGGCCATGGCCAAGGACTCGTGGCCACTGATTTGAGCATCATTGTGCCAGAAGGCACTTATGGTCGTGTGGCACCACGTTCTGGACTTGCTGTGAAGCACGGGATTTCCACTGGTGCCGGTGTTGTTGACGCAGACTACCGTGGAGAGGTGAAGGTGGTTCTCTTCAACCACTCTAGCAAAGACTTTGAAGTTAATGAAGGTGACAGAATCGCACAATTGGTGTTGGAGAAAATTGTCCAGGCAGAGGTGAGCGAGCTTACTGCCGAGCAATGGGAAGCAGAGACCACCGACAGAGGAGAAGGTGGATTTGGATCTACTGGAGGATTCGGAAAGAAATAATAAATAAGACTTGGATGCTGCGCTATAGAAATATAAATTTCAGTAGTTTGACCACAATGATGAAAACGTACTTGATTAGTCGCCAGAATTCGACAAAGATCCAGACGATCCATAAAGCCATGACGATCAGGTTTTCCAGACAGGAGTATATTAAGTGGAAGAACCATTCGTCGTTTGTGTTTGTGAGATGGTCTTTTTGTTCCTGGATGTTGCGGATTCTCAGTGTAATGGAGGTGTTAATTTCACCGTTGGTTCTGTCACAGTAGCCGAGCAGCTCTTCGATTTTCACAGACTTGACGTTGTTGAATTGGTCGAACCTATCAAGTGTGGCGTCCACCTTGGATATGACCTCTTGGAGCGGGCCAGAGACCTCCTGTATATGCGTTTGGTGGAGATCGAACTGCTGGAGCTTGGCCTCGATTTCCTGCTCCTTGATCCTCAACGCATCCTCCAGATGGAGCTCGTTTGTGCGCATCCGCAGCTCTGCCATCACAAGACTACTGCGCAGGTTTTTAACGTACTTCATCTGCTCCACCATCTCGCTGGTGCAGCTGAGATCGTCGTCAAAGTGCGACATGGCAAACGAGTCTGCAGACTTGCCCGTATGCGACATCGCCGTGAGCTTATCGATGCTGGAATTTCTGGAGTTCGGCACATCCAGCTCTTCGTCGCTCCGGAACGATCGTGTAGGTCCTGGCGTGCGTTTGAGACTGTTGAACCGGTAATGCTCCTGTCTGGCAAGAGAGGCTGAGCTTTCGTTGTTGCGTGGCAGCGAGTTGAGTCGAGGATCGTCGCCAGTGTCGTCGTCTTCCTTGTTGTACTCGCCATCAAACCCAACAAAAAGCTGCTCGTGGAGCCGTTTCAGTTTCCGCGACTTGGGAGGAGTCTGTTTCGTGCCGTCTACTAACGGATAGTACAGCTCTCCACGCGGGTTTTTCAGCTCATGCCAATGGCCCTCTCGCCAGATAATGTCGTTGTAGTATTCGTTCAAGTTGACCTGCCAGATGAGATGCTGGGTCCGGTATTTGCTGAACACCCGCGACGGCGGCTTGTAATCACCGAGGGGTGAAATCAAGAACTTGTCGTTGTACTTCTTTCTTATTCGTCTGTTTCTTATTATTTGCAAAGGATTGAACACTCCTTCGACTTCGGGAAATAGCGGGGTCTGATGGTCGGATTCATCAACATGGATGATTTTTTGGCTTCGTTCTATGCAATCGTAGTAGCTCTGGATTATGGTTCGGACTTTTTCTGCTCGTTTCCTAGAGATTTGGAGACTTTTGTTGTGGTGGTCCAGAACGCCTTCTTTCTGGAGCACGTTGAGCTTTGGTTTTGGATCGTTTATTTGGTCCGTATCGAGCTTCAATTCCTGGATCAGGCTCTTCCGGGTATTAAGTAACTCCTGGGTATCTTCTATTAACACCTCATATCCGCTTGAATCGTTGGTCAAAGTGGTGCTCATGAGACTGTTCTGCGATCGGATCTCATTCAGCCCGTTGTCGGACTCAAGCGGCCGATATTTTTTCAGCTTGACCGGCGTATCCAGAACAGATGTCATTGCATTTTATTACTAAACAGGCTTAATCGTCTTATTTTCTAGAAGTCCCACCCACGCACCAGAACTTGAATTAATTGTCTGTTGATACTTTTCATGTCGTACTACTTTGCCATCATTGGCACGAACGATAGCCCGCTTTACGAGCTGGAAATCGGTACTTACAAACAGTCCGGCGACGGGAAACCAAAGTTCCCTTTGGAAATCAAAGAATTACAGCAATTCATCGTTAACTCCTCTCTAGACATCTTGGAAGATCAACAGTTCAAAAACAACCAAATCTTCACCAAAAACCTCGACTCCTTTTACGGATACCAAATATACAGCTATCTCACTCAGGGAAACATCAAATTCCTGATCTCCACTAACACAAAAAACCAGGACGAGAGTATCCGCCAATTTTTGATTGAAGTCAACGAATTGTACGTGAAAAACCTCCTCAGCCCCTTCTACAACGTCAATGACCCGATCCGCAGCATCGGGTTCGACTCCAGAGTCTGCTCGCTCGCCAGAAAATACCTATAATACATTATAGTCCACACGTCTAATATACATTTACCCCAGCTCCGAAAACCCTTTTAAGAGATCCACAGACGAGAACTTGTGGCCCTCGTCGTCGTGCTCGATCAGCTGTGTCATCTTGGCGGAGATCTCCCGGATCTTCTTTTCTGTCAGCTCGTTCACAGCATTCTTTGACTGCTTCAGCTTGTGCACCATTAGCTTGATGTTCTCCAAAACACGCACCAGTCGTAATCTATCCAGCTGTTTCTGGTACGTCTCCAACACCTGTAGTTGGTCCGCGATCTCGCCCAACTTCCCGTCCACCAACGCCTGCGAGTCATTTTTCTCGGGTAACTCGATTTTCACTGGCAATGCCAGCCGACCTAATTCTCTCCACTGATCCTCCTCCTTATTAAGCTCTTCCAACTTCTTTTCGAACGTTTCCAGTGTCTGCAAGTTCTCCTGGTTGGCCCGGTTTGGTCGCACGATAATTGGTTTATTCAGGTCTGCATTGCTCCGCTGGTCGGTTTCCGAATCGTCGTTATCTGCCACCCACCAGCTCGTGCTAATCTTGCCGTCTGCAAGATCCCTGATGATCTCATCCTTGATCACGTTCGCAATGTTCTTCGCAGTGCTGTTCTTTTTCTTCGAAGTCTCTTTGGCCGCCCGCTTGGCACACCAAACCAGTAACTGTCTCATCTTGTGCGGATCAGGAAGGTCCTGAGAAATATGCTTGTAAAGCTCCTCGTCAGGGATCTCGGGGTGCGGCTCGGCCACAAATCCGTTGCCGACTGAAGAAAGTCGTTTTCCTCGGTTGCTCAACGATGACCGGCGCTTGCTTGTGTTTGCCGTATTGGAATCGACCGGTTTGGTTCGTGTTTGCGATAGCCATTGAGATAATGCGGACTTCTTTGGCTGGACTGACTTTGTAGGCTCAACAGTCTCCTCAACGATCTCCTCTTCTTGCTCCACAACAGGAGCTTCCTCCACAGCTGGCTTCGCTTTAGGTTTCCTCCCTCGTTTGGGCTTCTCCACGGGTTGTGCAGCTTTGGGTTTGGCTCTAGGTTTTGGTTTTGGTTTTGGCTTTGGCTTTGGGATAGTCTCCAGAGAAAAAATCTTATCATCTTCCTCGTCTGACCCTTCAATGGGATCTTCTTCTAGCTCGTCAAGTAGGGATGTCTTTGTGCGTTTGGTTGTTGGGGCAGTCACGCTTGGTTTTTGTCGTTTAGAGGTCTGCTTCTCTACCAACGCTTTTGGTTTGTTCTTAGAGCCTGGAGGCCTGCCCCGTTTACCTGGAGCTTTCTTGGGTGCTTGTGGTTGTGAACCTCTTTTAAAAACAAACCCGTCATCTTCTTCTTCAAAATCGTCATTTGTATGTGGCAGAGAAGATCTTTCGGCAGACTCCTGCGATAACAACTTTCCCAGTCGACCAGATCCAGTCTTCTCGAGCACAGAAGACGAATTCAGTTGTCCCTGAGATAAATCCTCACCTTTAGGTCGCTGTCTTCCAGACATTTGTAGATCAATATATTATATAAACAAATCGCGGTCCCCTAAAAAACGTGTAATGGTGCGTTTTCCTTCGCTAGAAAACCTGAAATTTGCTTTAAGTGGGTGACAATATTCAATTGGTCATGTATTGGAACCACCAATTGCCAATACGTTCGTGTTCAAGTATGTCTGTGTATGTTTTTACTTGTCTACTTAATTTTTAGCTATGGGCCCTAATATTTCTTATTGACACTATATGGTAAGTGACAGATAAATATACTCAATCTTATGCTTCAGCTTAGAAGTAGCCGTCTGGAGACGATGGTTTAGGAGACTTCAGCGGATCAGACGAAGACGAAACTGATCTTGAAGGTGTGTCGCTTCCTGGGAAAACATCCCCGATGGAGTTGGATGGTAAAATACCCGGGGTTTGTGGTAATCCAGATGGTGTTGGAAGCTTTAAGCTATTTGAGGACCCCATGGACGAGCTGCCGAACTCCAAAATAGCACCGTTGAGATTGGTTTGGTTGCTGTTGGAAGCGGCTTTCTTCAATTGCGCTTGGAGCTTCTCCCGCCCTCTAACAAGTCCTGTCTTTGACGGAACAGAAAGAGAAGATGCAGATTTCATGGATGTAAGTGAATTGATCGGAGAAAGCTGGGAAGCCGAAGCAGAATGGTGACCTCCCAAAAAGCTTGGCACGTTCGGTTTATTGAGCATGTTTGGCGATGTTGCTCGTTGAGCAGGTGGTTGTCTGGCTTGGGAAAGATGGGATGGGGATGATGGACGCAGGATCTGGGATCCTTGGGGCTGGCCCGGTGGAGTACTCTTTCCGCTCGAGACACGCTTGGCGACTCTTGGGCGCGGAGCGGTATAGTTGAAGTAGTCTCCAGGTTCTTCGGTAGCTCCTGTCTCGGAGTTGATCACAATCTTAGCAACACCATTGGACGCGTTTGGAGGCGACGTAGGAGTTGTTGAATGGATCGAGAGCCCTTCCGAGGCCTGGGACGTGGAACTTCCGGAAGAATGGTGTCGATGCAAGGCTGGGAAACTGGTGGAGGATGCAGGAATCGAAGATGTGCTTCCGCCTCTGCGATGGTGAGCAGCTGGGGCGGGTGTCTCCTGAGGAGATCCCTTCTTAACCGATTGGAAAGTCGGAAGATGCAATGACGAGGAGGAAATATTGTTGTTCTCCAGTTGAGCTTTCAGGTTGCTCGACGACTCGCCAGAAATCGAGCCACTGTCCTCTCTGAAAGAAGATGCTGCGTCACCGGCGGTGCTCATGTTCAACACAGATGGGGTGTACGAAGGAGCAATTGCAGCGGTGTTTGCCGGACTGTTTCTCTCGAGCGGGCTCTGTAGAGAACACAAGTCTGAGAGATGGTCGAGCCACATTGCAGTGATCTCCGGAGAAGGAGACTTGAACGTAAATTTGGTTTTGAAATCCGTGGACCGGTTCGAAGAAATTCTGATGACAAACTTGCGCGCGTCATCAGGAGATGCACTGACTTTCATGTCGTTCAAACTGTAGGAGTTGAGAGGATGTCTCTCTTTCTTCCGGTCTTCAGTTTTGAACTCATGAATGAAGTTGAACGTGAGCACGTAAAAGAACTTGGAGTAGTTCTTAAGATACTTGGACTTCTTTTCGAGGAAGCCGGAAAGCAAGCATGAACTAATGCGTTCTTTTTGGTAAGGGTATTGGACGTCTGATTTTTTTCGGATCTGCTTCACTTTCATTATGGAATCTTTGGCATTAACCTTCAAAAGGTTCTTTGCGTTGTCGTTGAGAATGAAGTAGTCCCAGTCGATACCGAAATCGTTTTTGAGGAACCCGTTCATGAACTCGCTAACCATGTTATCCTTGACAGCATCGAGTTCAGTGTTGATCAAATTGACGAAATTCTTCACACAGTTCTGGACCTCAGTGTACAGGATGTTCTCTAACTGAACTCCTTTATGCTGAATATCGTAATAGCTTTCCTTCAGCTGGGCCTCGGTGTACAGCTGGTCTTTCAATTGGAGGTCCAATTTCAACCGCAACAAATAAGGGTCCTTCTTTGGCTCCAATTTAGTAAACTTGAGATGGGTTCCAAGACACGTTGTTGTTTCGCCCTTTGTAAGCAATTCCACAGATGTGATGTAGTCTGCAAGAACGGCACCTGTCTTTGCGATTTCGTATTTGAGATCCGACGTCTTAAAATCATCCGAACCTTTCAAAGAAGCAATCTGTTTGATGGTTTCGTTGAGACTCTCCTTCAAGTTTTCCAAACGGGGGATGATCTTGAGGGTTAATTGGTTGTGGGTGATTAGTTCCTTCTCTGCGAGCGAACTATGGTAGTTCGAAAGGGTGGTGGAGATGGATAACACAGACAGATCACCAACGGGCAAGAACGATGTCTGGACAAACTTGTTCAGCATTGACTCCTGTTGGGCATTCTGTTGATCAGACTGAGCCATACTATTGTTGCTTAGTGATCCTCTGAGAGCCTTTGAAGCCGAGCCTTTGAACTTAAGCTTGCCGTTTGTTTGCTTTTTCAACAGCTCCAGATTCTCCAACATTGCCTTGTTTCCAAGATATGTTTGTTTTTTGAAGATACTGATCTCTTTGAAGTAGAAGATCAGCTGCTTGATGATCATCTTCCAGATCGAAAACCGGTTGATCAGCTTGTCGATTGGTTTTGGCTCACTCGTATTGGTCAATGGACTATAGTACGGAGAGTTGTAATTATCAGCCGGCAAGATCTTGGTGTGGAACGCAAGAAGCTTGTTGGAGACATCGACGAAGTCAGCCTGCCCAAAGTAGGTGCTTTGGGACTCGATGGAACCATCGTACAAGCTCTGAGACGCGCTGTCTGAGATGCTTGCCTCGCTTGTCATGTTTTGCCCACGGACTCTCGGCTCTAAATGACGAGAGATCTTCTGTATTCACTAACCAACCAGACGTATCAATAATGATGATACGGTTGAAGGGCGCAAATTGAACGAATTCACTAGAAAATGCCTAGTTTTATTGTACTGCAAAATATCGCTCCCTAAATTCCGATCTAGAATATATCCATCCGCCTGCATATTCAAAACTGGGGAGGGAAGGAAGGAAAAAAAAGCCCTTACACCGTAAAGCGTGAGTAAAGATTAATTACATAGTAAAGCTGTTCCAGAGCTTGGTGAAGCCAACGTTGGGGAACATCTCCACGTTGAATATCGTGATTGTACCTTGGTATCCATCCTCCTTGTCTTGCATCAACTCTGACGTTTCATCCGGTGGCTTTGGAGGTTCTATTTTTTTCTGCCAGAATATGAGGCTGTACATGATATATTGGCCTAAAAGTACCGCACAATCCAAAATCAAGAGACCTAGCCGACCCGTGGGTTGCGCTTCTCCGATGAGATTGATTAGCACTGAGTAGTATTGGAACGTCTGTTTCGATTGGTAGTATTCAATTGCATTTTTTGTATGAGAATTAAGATATGATGTCATCGATTCGAACGAGATGTGAGGCAACTGAGCGTAATTGCGGAAAATGAACAAGTGATCCAAAAACGCGAGGCCATTGATCACAAAGATTTCTACCAGAATCGTGGTCTTGAAGTATTTGTACTGGGTGCGAATGGTCTCCTCTGAGACCGGTTGATTCATAGATAGGAGGTTATACTCTATCCATTGGCGTAATGTGTGAATGTTTATGCTTGAGAGGAACAATTGTAGCGAGATTCTCACCACCAGCCTGAAAAACGATCGGTCGGCTAGATAGATGGCGATTAGTTCAAGTAAGATAAGGTTGTTTAGCGTATCTTTGTACTCGAGCTTCAGGTTGTTTCGAAGCTTAATCAGTTGCGGTAGCCCAGGATCCGGACTTCCCTGTTCATCAACAGCGTTATAAATGGCAGGAAACGATCCAGGAACACTGGAACTCATGATGTTTGGGGCAAAGAGAATATAATTTACTGTGATTCTGTCACTTCCTTGCACCAGGGAGATTTGATTGACAGAGCACCCCCCGTGCTTAAGGCCCGACTCGATAGTGTTGAACAACGGTTGGTGGGCATCGCTCTTTGCTGTTTCGATCGTGTCTTTTTGGTTATTCCCAAGAAATTCCGGCCAATTTTGTCAACTCCAAGTAAAGCCGTGTCCGGCAAAGCGTCAAGATGATCTCGACAAGGAGTAGAAAAAAATATATCTAATCTACTCTTTAATTATTTATTATGTTCAGGATTGGGAGACCACTTGGGCTGCAAACTATGCGGACAGTGAGTCCGCTGGTGATAGCAAATAGAACTCAAATATATCGTTCGATTCGGCTGTACAGCTCGAGCGAAAAGGACTCTGGAAAGAAGGAAGTTGTCAAATCTGATGGCCCGCCACCAGCGTTGACATTGAGACAGAAAATCATGAAGGAGGTCCAGCACTACTGGCATGGAACCAAGCTTCTAGGATACGAGGTGAAGGTGTCGTCTAAATTATTGATTAAGATGTTGGCTGGACATGAGTTGACCAGAAGAGAAACCAATCAGTTGACAAGAACCACCACGGACATCTTGCGACTTGTCCCTTTCTCGGTGTTCATTCTTGTTCCATTTGCCGAGATCTTGCTACCAGTGGCATTGAAGCTATTCCCAAACATGCTTCCGTCCACTTACGAATCTGAAAAAGACCGTAAGAGAAAGACCTCGAATCTTGCAAATACAAGGCAGAAGGCCTCGAATTTCATCCAGAAGACTTTCCGTGAAAGCGGATTGATTTTGCCAACCAAGATAGACGACGCTGACAAGGAGCTGTTTGTCAAATTCTTCAAAACCCTGAACAAAGGACTCAAACCGAGTCACGAAGAGTTGACGAAAATTGCCAGATGTTTCAAAAACGACCAGGTTCTTGACAATCTTTCCCGTCCCCAGCTTGTGGCTATGTCGAGGTACATGGGTATTTCTCCATATGGAACAGATGAGATCTTGAGATACCAGATCAGACACAAATTAATGAGAATCATCAAGGACGACCGTGCCATTGACTACGAGGGAGTCGAGAGTCTGAGTGTGCCTGAACTGAAAGTTGCGTGTGCCTCGCGTGGTATCAAGACCATTGGAGCTTCTCCAGCCCGGTTGAGAGACGACCTCAAAATTTGGCTGGACCTGCGACTGAGGCAGAAGATCCCTTCGTCTTTGCTGATTTTGTCGTCGGCGTTCACATACGGAGAGCATGCGGATGACTTTGAGAGTTACTACGATGCGCTACTGAGTGTTCTGACGTCGATTCCAGATGAGCTGTATAACGTTGCCAAATTGGAGATGTTCCAAGACGATGACGCTCTGAAGCTGAGTATTCTGAAAGAACAGGACGAGCTGATCAAGGAGGAGAACGAGCGGAGCAAGGACGTCAAGACAGGTCTCAAAGACGACCTGAAACTTGACGAGCTAGAGGACAAAAAGGACGAAACAAAATAAATAACATACCAACCTTGTGCATGCTTGGGTCTTACACAAGTTATATAAAATCACATGTAAAAGGCGCAAACCTGAAAGTTCAAGTCTTATTAGTTCAGTCGAACAGGTCGCTAATGCTGGAAGGCATCTCAACGATTTGAGTGGAGTAGAACTTCTCGATTTCTCTGAGCATTTCGGTGTCCTCTCTGGTGACCAAGTTGATGGCCACACCCTTTCTACCAAATCTACCACCTCTACCGATTCTGTGGATGTAGTTTTCTTTGTTGGATGGCAAGTCGTAGTTGATAACCAACGAAACCTGTTGGACATCGATACCTCTGGCCAACAAGTCGGTGGAGATCAAGATTCTGGAAGAACCGGTTCTGAACTCGTTCATAATGGTGTCTCTGTCCTGTTGACTCAAGTCGGAGTGGATAGCAGACACAGTGAAGTTGTTTTCGGTCAACTGTTGAGTCAAGATCTCAACCTTTCTTCTGGTGTTACAGAAGATGACGGCTTGGGTGACGGAGATAGAGTCGTACAGGTCACACAGACAGTCGAATTTGTATTGCTCTTCATCAACATCGATGAAGAACTGCTTGATACCTTCCAAAGTCAACTCGTCCTTCTTGACGAGGATTCTGACAGGGTTTCTCATGAACATGGAGGTAACTTCCAAAACATCTTGAGGCATAGTAGCAGAGAGCAACACAACTTGGGTGCTGGTTGGCAAGAAACGGAAGATGTTGTAGATTTGCTCTTTGAAACCGGTGGACAACATCTCATCAGCCTCATCCATGATGAACATCTTGATGGCATCAGTCTTGAAATAACCTCTCTCGATCATGTCGTGAACTCTACCTGGGGTACCAACAACGATCTGGGCACCGTTTCTCAAAGCTTCGATATCCTCTTGGACAGCCTTACCACCAATAGAAGCGTGGACAGTCAGGTCTAAGTGCATACCAATGGCCAAAACAACCTTTTGGATTTGGAGGGCCAATTCTCTGGTTGGGGCAAGAATCAATGCCTGTGTTTTCTTCAGCTTCTCATCGATTCTTTGCAATGCGGAAATGGTGAAGGTAGCAGTCTTACCGGTACCGGACTGGGCTTGTGCGAGAACGTCTCTTCCTTCAGTGATTGGCAAGATAGCTCTTTGCTGGATAGCAGAAGGCTGTTCGTAACCGTAAGCGAAAATACCTCTGATGATCTCTGGCTTCAGATTCAGCTCATCAAAGGTGTAAACCACGTTATCGTAGTTAGATTGGATCAAATTGGAGTCAACTTCCTGGATACTGTCGGAGGCCATGTTGTACAGTAAAAGTATTTGAAGGAGTAAATTTTTTTCAGATTATATGTACTAGATCCGTTCGGTGGATGGAAAATTTTTTAGGTAGGGTAACTGGAAAATGCCCAACTAGCAAAACCTTGCAACGAGCAGATGTTCTCCGTTACAAAAGCCCAGCAATGGTCTACTTACAAACAGTCTTACTACCAGGATCCACACAGTACACGTGTAGTAACCTCTCATCTTCCTATCTGTTTCTTATTAGTTTATACATTCTGCTTAACGGGAGTAAGACCAGACGTTCTTGAGCAAACCATCTTGTTGAGCAAGTCTGTTCAAGGAGTCATCAGCCTCACCTCTTCCTCTGATGTATCCACACAAAGCGTAGGTGGTGTAAGAGCCTGGGATAGCTCTTCCTTCCTCGTCAACATTGGCAACGTTGATCTGGACAGAAGCGTGGTCCTTGGATTTGATGATTCTGTTAGTGGCAGAGCACTTTCTTGGAATGTACAATTCAACCTGGTATGTTAGAATTCAAGCAAACGAGTCCGACATGGGCTTGGGCACAAAAAACAGCATTTTGCTTCACAGTATGTTGTTCAACAAACCGGTCATAAAACCGAGGAAGATTCCTTTGGAATCCGTTCTTTTGTTGTTGATATTGTTGCTGTCCGAATGTGCTGGCCCCGTCGTCTCTCATCTCTCAACACTTACGAGTTCTCCTTTGTCGTTTTCCATTTTGCTGTTGTATGAATATGTTTAAAGGTTTAGTTTTCTCTAAAAATTTCCGCACCAGCCAGGTGAAAAATTACGCCGCACTTTTCTGAAAAATCCACCAGGTGGGAATACGGGGAGGTGCGAGGTGTGGACTTTTGACAGTCACATCGAGTTTGGCAAGTATGGTAGCCAGCATTACAACAGATACAATGTGGTAGTGATACAACAGATGTCTATATTCAACAGTCAGTCCAATGCTAGTCCTAGATACGAAAACACCACGCCCATAGACACAGCCAGAGCTGCTATGCCGGTGTAAACACAGACCCTCACAATGAGATTCAGGTTGTAGCGAGGTTGCAAAGCAGCACAATCAGACATCTTTCTCAATTTGTCTGCCTGGCCCGCAAAGACACGGGCGTGGATTGGTTTCAGAAGTTTATAAATCAATGGCTTGGAAAACGCCTTCCAAAATGCCAGCAATCCGATACCAACCGCCAATCTCAGGCCGGTTTTGAAGTAGCCGAGTTTTGCGAGCTCGAACTTGCTGCAACCGGTGTACTCCAAGCGAGGGTCACGGAACGAGGAGATTGAGAGTCCCCAGTAGGCCAGATCAAGCCCGATCAGCACTCCGATGAATGCAACGCTGTCTTCGAAGCATGGACAGTGGTCTATTGGCAAAGGGTGGTAGTAGATCAACGAGTACATTATCGCAATCACACTGATCGGTGCCAGCATCGATCCGTTTGCCAGGAAAGTGTCCCACTTGGTCTTTGTTGCCCAACGGAACAGCACAACCAGACCTCCGATAGTTGAGCCGACCACGATGTCAACTATGCCATGCATTCCGCAATAAACGCGGCCAAAAACCATTGAAAACAAGTAAACAAAAAGCACAAGCAAAAGGATCATAGCTGTATGGGTGTTGATATGGTCCAGATTGGTAATTATGGCGTGGGAGAGCAACAAGAACACACCAAATGCGTTAGCCGAGTGGCTGGAAGGACATCCGTATTCCTCTGCGGTATAATGACTCATGGTCTTCCGCACTAGCGGCGGAGATCTGGGTCTTGGGAGACACAGGTAGTCCTTCACTGCACCGGACAGAAAGATGCCCAATCCTAGTACATAGACCAGGTCTCGGTATGGCAATTCGAACCACAACGGGACCGGAAGACACAGAACATAGAAAGTATGCGATCCCAAGTTGGCCGAATAAGTGAAGTAGATATCCAGCCATTTGTTAGCAAACGTCCGTTGAGCCTTTGCAAGTCGGGGTGTTTCTTCCTGGACAAATTTCAGAAGTCTGGACCGGATTCTGAACCGATAAGGATCCATTCTCGTGGTATAAAAGGACTCTGGCTGGAGCCCAGAGTCATTTTTGAACGTACTTGTTAGATCCTCAGTTGCCATAACAGAAGACTCTGAGCATTGCATCGAATAAATCAGACCAAGATTTTTTGCAAGAGAACGGTTGTTTTTGCAGTAAACACGCGCAGGGTTTTTGCCAAAATAATTAATCGTGATTACATAATGTCGATAAAGCTATTAAGATCTTACACTATGGTACAACATGAATCGTCACGAGAGTCCTTGGAAGACATGGAGGGTGCTGCGTGAACCGCGCTAGCGCCTCTGAAATGGCCCTTGCTGAATCGCTTGGAGTCTCTTGCAGTTTCTCTGGACGCGGCTTGGTGTTTGTTGTACACAACGTTGACACACGAGTTGAACAGTTGGTCCACGTTGTACATCTGTTTGGCCGAGCACTCAATGTGTGCGACAGCACCAATGCTTTTAGCAACGTTGTACGCCTCTGCTGGGGTAACCTGTTTTTTAGCGACGTCCGATTTGAGGCCTACAAGCACAATTGGGGTCTTGTCGCAGAACCCAAGGATCTCAGGAGCCCACACCTCTGGGATGTTCAAAAGCGAGTCCTTTGCGGCTAAAGAATACGCCAAAATGATCAAATTAGAGTCCTGGTAGCTCAATCTTCTGAGTCTCTCATAGTCCTCCTGACCAGCCGTATCCCAGAGATCCACCGTGAGTATGTGTTGTTTTGTGCTGTCCTGTAGAAATGCACGGTGGTTCTCGAAGATGGTTGGTTCATACTCTGTTGGAAAACTGCCTCGGATATACGACGACAACAACGAAGTCTTTCCGCAGCCAGAGTCACCCACAATGACTATTTTGAACTGAAGATCCGGGTCGGGGGTAGGCAGATCCGACTGCTCTAGCAAACGGAACTTTCCTCCGCTCGCTATGGGGTCCACATAGAACTTATCCATTTAATACCTTATGTTTATCTTGGTGAAATTTATGTTTATGCTTCCAATTTTAGAGAAAATGGTCGTGTGTATCTTGAAATCGCGAGATTTGGTACGAGTGGATTAAAAAGGGGTCAATGCAACCAAAGAATAGGACCTGAGCAAATCACTCAATAGAGTAAGAAACGATGCATGACGACATGGGCATTGTGAGCCGTGATACGGCGGACAATTGCACGATGCTGTTCAGCGAATGTCTGACATCTAGACCACGGCCAAAAATGGTGGTGCACGGATGCGGCTTGGCTGGTAGCATTTTTCTTAACTGACCTGGCACATTAAACATTTCGGTAAAAATATATATACTGCCCTGAGGACACGAGAAACTAATTCATTTGCACGACAGATTCCCATGTCCGCTTCAGATTATAAGCTCCCTGCCAACTTGGAGTCCTTTTCTCAAACTGAGGGTTCTCAGACCGGGGTGAAAGAAATTAAAATCGTGGTCATTGGAGATTCTGGATGTGGTAAAACCTCGTTGTTGATCAACTACAAGGACGGCAAGCCCGCCAACCATAAGGACTACGTTCCGACGATTTTCGAAACTTATAACTGTCTGATTTCCAGCGGTTCGTCCACGTTCAAGCTCTCGTTGCATGATACGGCCGGCCAAGAAGATTTCGAGGGCTTAAGAACGCCCATTTACTCCGACGTCGACGTGGTAGTTGCATGTTACTCCGTGGACTCGCAGCCGTCGCTTGCTAATATCATAGAGACGTGGGTCCCCGAGGTCCAGAATTACCAGCCTGATGTGCCTATAATTTTAGTCGGGACCAAATGCGACCTGAAAGCCGAGCTTAGCCACGACCAGCTCGTCACAAAGGAAGAGGAGCTCGAGGTGAGTTCCCAGATCGGCAAAACCGTGTTTGGCCACCTGCAAGCCTCTGCCATCACTGGCGAGAACGTGAAAAAAGTGTTTGATGTCTGTGCCAGCGTCATGGCCGGCAAGGCTCCGCCTGCTGCTCCCGCTACCGACAGGCCGACTGCCTCCAAAACTGCTCCTGCTACCGGAACAAAAGCATCGACCGAGGAAAAGGGCGGTTGCTGCGTGATTGTTTGAAAAATGACATAGCACCACTCTGTCCGCCGCGGAGAATCACAAACAGTAACACTGTGTGAAGTGAGTTCCGCCACTATGTAAGCAATACGTTAATTGTACTTTTCTGATTTGAACTCGTTATGATTGCAATCTCTCGTGCTGTAGTTGGTTGATAAAGGACTACACAGCCCGGATGTGTTTACAAAAAAATTTTATGCCAGTTGGACTAGTCCGTATACCTTTAAAAAGAGTTCTTATGCCGACCAAAGTTGTTCCTACTGTTGCTCAGAGTGGGCCTCGAAAGGTGAAAAGACACCGGGCCAAGAAACAGAACCCAGAGCCTACTTCTCCGCTTGGAGTGTTGCTGAATCATGAAATCCCCCAGATCTGCAAAGAGCACAACCTGACCCTTGAGCAGGTTTCAAACCCACTCAACAAGGTGCTGAACGATTCCGAGCTGCGCAAGAAGTACAACAGAGTGGTTGAGTCTGTGGAGATCCTCAAATACTCCTCCAACGGCGAGGGTCTTGCGTTGCTACCGCATCCAGAGATTCCAGGCGGAAAGCAGATCGCTGTTGTTCCGTTCGGCATGCCGGGCGACGTGGTGACTCTGCGCGTGTTTATGACGAAACACACGCATGTTGACACCGACTTGCTGAGTATCGACAAGTCGTCGGACTTGAGAAAACAGGACCTCATCAGATGTCGCTATTTTGGAGCCTGTTCCGGCTGCCAGTACCAGCCGATCGAGTACGAACAGCAGCTCGAGTTTAAACGCAACACCATTGTCAACGCATACAAGTATTTCGCTCCTCGGCTGGGTGTTTTGGGTAAACTGCCGGAAGTTGGTAAAACTGTTGCAAGTCCTTTGAAGTACGGGTACCGTACCAAGCTCACGCCGCACTATCAGCTGAGTCGCCACGAGGACGCGAAAACAAGACCCAACTTTGGATTTGGGTCCAAGGGCCGTCCATCCTGGCGCGAAGTTCCTCTCAGAGAGTATCCTGGAGAGGTGATGGATATCGAGGACTGTATCATTGGAACAGAGATCGTGAGACAGGGAATGAAGAATGAGCGTGCTCGTTTGGAGTCGCAAGCTGCAAAGGGCGAGATAAAGCACAAGGGTGCTACCGTCCTGCTCAGAGAGGACACTAGACGCAACAAGGACGAAGTGAAGGGATCCACAGACGAAATGGGTAAGCTTTCAATTTTGGAGCAGGACGACAAGTTCAAGACCTGTGTTACGGACAACAACGCGATTGTGAGCGAGTACGTGAACGGTCTGCGGTTTGATTTCGTTGCAAACGAGTTCTTCCAGAACAACAACTCGATTCTTCCGAAAGTGATCGACTACGTCAAGTCGAACCTGGCACTGGACAAATCCGGCGACGACTACCTCGTGGACGCATACTGTGGGTCCGGATTGTTCAGTATTTCGTGTGCGTCGTCGGTGCGCAAGTCTCTCGG
The DNA here is from genome assembly GCF_020536065.1 of Ogataea philodendri. Lineage (NCBI taxonomy): Eukaryota > Fungi > Ascomycota > Pichiomycetes > Pichiales > Pichiaceae > Ogataea > Ogataea philodendri. The sequence goes on from NW_025764099.1 coordinate 168,734, forward strand.
AGTGGAGATCTCTGCTCACTCTATCGCTTTTGCCAAGAAAAACGTGGAGCTTAACAATATCGACAACTGCGAGTTTATCGAGGGTAAAGCCGAGAAACTGTTTGAGAAGATCGACTTCCCGAAGGACAAGACGTCGGTGATTTTGGATCCACCAAGAAAGGGCTGTGACGAGGTGTTTTTGAAACAACTGGCCGAGTTTTACCCAAAGAGAATCGTCTATGTCTCGTGTAACGTCCACTCGCAAGCAAGAGACGTGGAATACTTCCTCACGGAAACAGAAAAGGGAAAGGACTACACCCTCGAAAGCATTATCGGGTTCGACTTCTTCCCGCAAACCCATCACGTGGAAGGAGTTGCGGTGCTGAGCCGTAAATGTTGAATGCGTTGGAAAGTAAATTAATGTATAAACTCAGAACGCAGACTTTAAAACAGAAAAAACAAATCCAAAACAACATGCCCGGACGTTCATCCAAGCTCAATAAACCTCCCAAAGCCATCGCATCAACGGAACTAGTATACAGCTGATAATAGCACATAAGGAAAACCTTACAAGATCTAGGCTTGAGTCTTGGCATACTCGCTCTTTTCGAGCTCGTATCTCTTCTTGTCAGCCTCAGCCTTGGCTTCGTAAGGAGCTTTTCCGGCCTCATCAAGAGCCTTCCACTTCTCACCAAGCAGTTTTCCAATTTGTCCGAAAGCGATACCTGGGTTCTCAGCTCTCACAATGTCTCTTTGCTCATTGGCAAAGAACATGTAAGCAGAGAGAGATCTCTTTGGGGCGTTTGGGTCCTTCTTCTTTCTAGCGGTTTTCTTAGCAGCCATTTTCTGTGTTTGTTAGTATTGTTGACTGGTCACCCACATATAAATAAACACGCGCACATATACCAGCTGCTGCTACCGCGTTTCTGTCAGGCTGGGGTATGTGCCATTTGGATTATTTTTCCCTCCACACCCAAAAGGCGCAGGCCGGGTCACCTTGTTGGGAAGAGCTTTGCACAGCCCGAAACTTCCCTAACAAGCTAGTTTGGCCCCCTCCTTCGACGGCGAGTAAACAGCAATGGCGGGGCGATCACGAGCCATTTGGGTGCTGAAGAGGCCAGGAATTCGTCACAGAGACGTAATAATCGCACCTCCCCTATTTGTCGCCCTGTGAATCCCTGCCCCCCACGCTACTCTGCCCTCGAGCGAATAGCCATTGCGGTGTGGCGGACGGTGAAACAGCAATCGAACCACCACCAATAGCCAATTGGCCTCCTAACAGAACCATCGTCGCGGATTCATCATAATGGTGTGCCATAATATTATTACTTACTATTGTTCGCTCCCAATTCAGTTAGCAGAGAAACAGTGCACTAATAATTTTGTAAGGAGGAAAAATAAATACAGTTTATAGGGGGAATTGTCCTCTAGTAAAAATTGCTTGCAAAAATTGTGAGAGACTTTTATTATAGGATAGTGGAGAAAATCGGAAATTTTACCCGGCCCTCTGTATTTTAATAAAAATGCATCTCTACACCAGCGAGATATTCACCTATAAAGTGCTCATCAGAACCAGCCCTTGGAATTGTTGCTGTAGTCGGCAGCTCCTGGGTACTGGTATTGGTTCTGGTAGTATGGGTAGGCCTGGGCGTTGGCAATGCCTGGCGTGGTGTTTCCAGCGGCCACACCGCCAATCTGGGAGCCAGCCAAGCCTGGTGCAGCAGCAGCCTGCGAGCCGCTAGCCTGTTGTTGGTATTGGGCATACTGTTGTTGCATCAGCATGGCTGGGTTGACCTGCTGTTGGCCAGCTTGAGCGCCAGCTGCAGCTTTGGCGGCCTCGTCGTCACCGCCGTTAGCAGTTGCCTGCGGGTTGCCGTAGATCTTGTTCTGGAATGAGTTTCCAAAGCTGTTTTGCTGCTGAGGAGCAGCCTGCGATGGAGACTGTTGAGATTGGTAGTTCATGTAGAATTGGTTGGCAGCAGGGTTTGGTTGGGAGTAGAATGGCAAGTAGTAGTTGAAGTATGGGTAGTACGATGCTGGCATGCCCATCATTGGGTTATTGATTCCAGGAGCAACCTGTCCGGTAGCACCACCTTGCACCTGAGAAGCCTGAGGGTTGATGGTGTTAGGCACAGGGGATTGCGAGTTGATCTCGTGAGTGTTGGATCCGGCAAAGGCCTGTTGCTGTTGCAAAAGCTGTTGTTGCTGGTTGAACAATTGCTGGTACTGTTGCTGGTCGTAAGACTGGCCATTGGCAGCAGCTGGCGACCGAAGGTAGTTGTTGAGATCGGAGAGACCGCCGTAGTAGTTCGACTGATCGTATGCCTTTGGTTGTGGTTGTTGCTGCTGTTGGGGTTGTTGTTGCTGGAAGTTGGTGTTGTTGTTTCTGTACTCCTTATTATATTCAGGTTGAGCAGGTTGCGACTCTGGCACTTTGGTCTCTTCCTTATCGTTCAAGGACATGGAACCGAACGAAATTCCGTCAACGGAACCAACCTGGCTGGTGGACGATGGAAGCACCACAGGAGCGGTCTGGGCAGCCTGGGCAGCCTTCTTGGAAGATCTTGATGCCGCTGGCTCTTTTGGTGGCTCGGCGACAACTGGCTTTTGTTCCGCCACGGTCTCTGGTTCAGGAACAACTGGCTCTTCTTTCTTTGGTTCTTGAGCCGGTCTTTTCGCAATCTTTGGCTTTGGTGCCACGGCAGCTGCCCAACTGAGCGGCTTGGAGTTCGGAGCAGAAGCTGGTGCAGAAGCAGCCACAGGCTCCTTCTTCTTGGATGATTCTTTAGTAGATGCCTTGGTTTCGACAGGTTTCTGTTCAATTGGAGCCTCAACAGCGACCTCTTCTTCCTTCGGAGCCACTTTGGTAGCCTTGGCAGGCTTCTGGGCTAGCGCACTGGCCCACGAAGAGCCATCAGAAGGTAGAGAGGAGGCGGGTTGAGGAGCATGAGCGGAAGCAGTGGTCGTAGCAGACGGAGCAGCCTGTTTAGACACCTTGGATGCGGAGGGTGTCGTATCTTTCTGTCTATGAACTTGTCTTGGCTTCGGGCCGGTGAATCTAGCCTGCTGGTGAGCTTTCTTCCCAGGTTGCACTTGGAACGAAGCTGTGGAATCCTCGTGCTCTTCGGCTTGCACAGCTTTCTTCTTTTCCTCTTTCTTGACAACTTGGTCCCATTTCTGTATCTTTCCCGTTAGTATACCTTCCGAGATCTCGGTTATGTCCACGTTAGCAATCTCTTCTTGAATTGTAACGAAATCTTGAAACGACCAATCTGGGAAAAACTCAGTCAAAGTCTGAAACTTCTGCTTCAACTCTGTTGATAGTCCGTTACTGCTCGAACTGTGGCTATTCTTCTTTGAACCGCCTCTGTATTTCGGATTGTTTCCTCGTTTGGATGTGTGTTCGGAGGAGGTGTCCTGCTGTTCCGACATGTTTATATATGATTATACAATGGACTTGTGATGACTGAACAAAAAAAAAGTATCTTCAGACTAGTATAATCTGTTAACGGCTTGGAAAGGCTCTCTCTTGTTCCCGGTAATTGTTATCACAAAGTCACGTCAAATAAATGGTAATTGCCATCATCTTTTTGAAAAATTCGACGAAAATCAGGTTGGGTCGCGCACGACCTCCTTTGGTGTTTGAACAAACAAAACACAACCGAAAAACAGCCAGCTTATTTTTTACACATCCTTACACCGGAAACTGGACAAATATTCTGCATCACTGGTCTTTCAGAAACGAGTTAACAGTAACCTATAAACTATAGTTGGTTTTCGGTGTGGAAGAACTCCAATGCCTCGGTAACACGCTTGGTCATGGTCTTCTCTCCCTCTCTGACCCACACTCTTGGGTCGAAGTACTTCTTGTTTGGCTTGTCGGCACCGTCTGGGTTTCCAACCATCGACATCAAGTAGTCCTTCTTGTTCAACACGTAGTCTCTAATACCAGTCAAGTAAGCATATTGACAGTCGGTGTCGAGGTTGACCTTCACCACACCATTCTTGATGGCAGTGTCGAACTCGTGGTGAGAAGATCCAGAACCACCGTGGAAGACCAAGAACAATGGGTGCTTGGTCTTTGCACCGATTTGCTTGACGGCATACTCTTGGTGCTCTCCCAAGATTTCTGGTCTCAAGACAACGTTACCTGGCTTGTAGACACCGTGCACGTTACCGAAAGCGGCAGCAATGGAGAAGTTTGGAGAAATTGGAGCAAGGGCTTTGTACACGGCAAACACAGTCTCTGGCTGGGTGTACAGCAAGTCCTTGTCTGCGCTCTCGTTGTTGACACCGTCCTCCTCACCACCGGTGATACCGATCTCCATCTCGAGCCATTGGTCCAGCTTGGCCATTCTGGTGAAGTATTTCACACACGTGGAGATGTTTTCGTCATCGTTCTCCTCAGATAAATCGAGCATGTGAGACGAGAACAATGGCTCACCGTGGATCTTGTAGTAGGCCTCGTCGGCCTCTAACATGCCGTCGAACCATGGCAACAGCTTCTTAGCACAGTGGTCTGTGTGCAAGATGACTGGGATGCCGTAAACAGGAGCAACCGATCTGATGTAGTGAGCGGCAGCAATGGCACCGGCAATGGAAGCCTTCTGTCCGTCGTTCTTCACACCCTTACCGGCGAAGTAAGCGGCACCACCGTTAGAAGTTTGCAAGATGATTGGGGAGTTTGCGTCTCTGGCCGCCTCCAAAGCAGCAACCACGGTAGACGAAGAGGTCACGTTGATGGCAGGAATGGCAAAGCCTTTCTCCTGGGCGTACAGAAACAAGTTTCTGACATCGTCACCGACGATAACACCTGTCTTTCTTTTCAAAAAATCCAATCCCATTGTGTAGTTTTAATATACTTGTTAGAAATAATTTGCAATCCCCTTGGTCTTTATAGTTCCACCTTTTGACCAGCTGGAAATTTCGATTTAAGTGGGTGACCTGACGAGAAAAAACTCCGGGGTACTGTCAGGCATGGCAGAAAAAAAACCGTACGTTTGCTAGCAATTTTCGCTGGAGGCTGGGTGGGTGCGGGCCGCTGCTCGACCCGCACTGAAAAATAGACTATTTACCCTGACCCGGAATTTTTTTGACTACTTAAGTGTTTATGTAAACATCTCGTGATCAGCGATTGGCCCACACAATCCTGCTGATCATCTGGTTTGCCAGCAAGAATGCATCAAAGTTGTTGTTGTGCGGCTCATCGTTGCGCAGAAGTTTTTGGCGCAGATTGCTAAACTGCTCTTCTTCGTATTGTTCGTGTAGCACCGAGCTGATTTGCTCCACTTGCGTGTTTTGCGGCAAGTACACGTCTCCGGAGTCGATCATGAACCCTATCAGTTTGGAGTAGCACTTTGGGTTTTTGATCAGACTCGTGACAAGCTCGCATTTGGTGTTGTAATTGTCGCTGTTGAGCTTCCCAATGTCCACCACAATCTTAAGCTGTCCATGGAGCTTGGTGTTCGTGTCGAGATTGTGGAACGCGTTGAGCACCTCGTTGTTGTTATCGCAGTCGCTGGTCCTTATTACCAAAAACGTATCGCGATTGCCGGTGGTCTCGACCTGTGCAACCGAGCCGTTTTTTGTGATGGTGAGAAAACTGTGGGGAAAGCTTGACGCAAAAATCGCCTCCTTCCCCTTCGAAACATGGTACTCGCTGCTGCTCGGGACCTCAAACCCGCACGGATAAGACACCCCAGACACAATTTCCCGGTGCAACTGGCTCTCCAGCAAAGTAGAGTCCACCAGCCCCAAACAGCACAGATCTGAATAATACTGGGGAGAAATGGTGTTGGACAGACTCACCGTTAATGGACAGTACTTGGCCAGCTCGTGCATGAGAGTTCTGCACAGAGGTAGTCCGAGCTTCACTTCTTTGGTTTCTCTGAGAGGATCTTGTGATTCCTCGTATGCTGTGTAGTTGGCTCTCATGGATAGCATGATGGAGTCCGGGGACAGATCGTTCTCGTAGATATGCTTGAGCTCTGCTCCCAGCTCTGCGGGTAGCTTGTTCTTTGCCTCAAAACTGACCTTGTACGATCTCTTGCCGGAAAGCTTGGAGATCCACTGGGCGCAGTGTTTGGACTGTAAAGGGTTATTCAACGTGGACGGCCCGGTGATGATCAGAAGCTTGTGTCTGTTCACGCGACGAAAGTCCTCCATCAGCTCGTTGACAGCGTCTCTGTATGCGAGGATCTTGGACGTGAGCTGATCGCTGATGGGAAACAGGTAGTTCTGGATCACCTCTGGCTGTGCCACCGCCATGATTCCGTGTTCTGTTGGGTTAGACTGAAGTCAGAAACACATACCTTTCAGCATCAGCCCTGAAGACGAGCTGGAGGGTGGTCGTTTGTCTTTCGAATAGGTTCCGTAGTCCCACTGGGGTAGTTCTGAGGAGCCCATGTTGAAATAGGGAGACAACAGATAAATTTAAAACGCCAGGGATTTAAATACGGACAAATTTAATTGACTCAGCGGATGTACTAATATTTACCACCAGAACATGTTCCTGAACCAAAGAATATCGTTCTAGCACGCAACTTCATCGACAGCTCTTTGGCAAACAGTTAACTTGCAACCCTGCCCCTAGCTCCTCGCTACCATTATTTGCACAGCCATCTTCAAAAATATTTCGCCAATTACATTATGTCCAGGAGATTCACGTCTCTGCTCACGCGCGTGAACAACAACGTGGAACTTGTTCTGCAGAAGTTCCACGACATTGTTGAGCTATCGTCGATTGAGGACAAGTCGCAGGAAACACAGGCAATCGAGGCTCTTCAAATAGAATCCAACGCAGCCACTGTGGTCAGACTCACCGAAGAACTACTGGCCATCACCAGACAGCTGAAAGAGGCATGGATTCTGGGACAGGTGCCCAACTCCATCGAGTCACAGCAGGACGAGCGACTGCTCCAGGCGAAAATGAACCAATTACTCGAAGTCGTTAGCACTTTAAAATAGTCTATTAATATTCATTCAATCATATCATAGAAATCGCATTCAAATTCAAGAACTATCAGGACATCCCCTTCATAATCCTATCTGCTCTCCCCGTTATTACTCAGTTTATTTGGAGGTGTCAAGAACGTATCTGCCGGCAATCTTTCCTTGCTCCATCAGCTCAAACACCTTTGGCAACTCAGACAGACCAACAATCTTGATTGGAGCCTTGACCTTTCCTCTGACAAAGAAGTCGACGGCCTCGGCAGTATCCTGTCTGTTTCCGACGTAGGAACCACGAATTTGGATCGATTTCACCACATGCTGGAAAACAGGAGACTTGCAAACAGCTCCGGCTGGCAGTCCAACAAGAACAACCACGCCCAATGTTCTCACATAGTCGCACGACTGGGCAATGGCTGCCTCAGAAACAGACACGTTGATCACACCATGAGGACCTCCGTTGGTTGCCTTTTGCACAGCAGCCACGATGTCCTTCTCCTTGGTGAAGTCGATAAACACCTCACCTCCTAATGACTTGACAAGATCACCTTTCTCGTCTCCTCCGTCGATACCCAGAACTCTCAGCCCCATGGCAGTAGCGTACTGGATAGCCAGAGCACCAAGTCCTCCACCTGCGCCTGAAATGGCCACCCATTGACCAGGACGCAACTCGGCAGTTTTTAGGGCCTTGTAAACGGTGACACCAGCACACAGGATTGGAGCCACCTCTGCAAGATCAGTTCCCTTTGGGATCTTGGCGGCCTGCACAGCGTCTCCGGTGGCATACTGCTGGAACGAACCGTCGTGGGTGTATCCGGACAAATCGGCCTCGGGACAGTTTGGCTCTGCTCCCTGTTGGCAGAACTCGCACCCCATGCACGAGCCATTGAGCCACTTGATACCGGCCAAGTCGCCGACCTCAAAGTTGGTGACGTTGGAACCTTTGGCCACCACCACACCGGCACCCTCGTGACCGCCAACAAGTGGGAGCTTTGTATCCAACGGCCAATCGCCCTTCCAGGCATGCAGGTCAGTATGACAAACACCTGAATATTTCACATTCACCAAGATCTCGTTCGGTTTTGGTGTTGGGACAGGGATGTCTTTGTATTCTAGAGGACCCTTGCTCTTTTCGAAAACAACGGCCTTTTGTGTCTTTGGGATTGTACTCATAATTGCAATTGGAAGCTGAAGAGTGGAAAATTAGATCTATTTATATTATTTGGAAGATCGGCTAAAATGACGTTTCTATTGAAGAAAAAATATAATCACCAGTTGCTTCTACTCCGAGCACAGATAGCTAAAATTGCGGGAAAACGCTGAAATTTTCCTGTTTTTCGTGCGAGGCGGGGGAGCAATGATGGAGTTGCCATATTATGTGGAGAGAGTATATGTTACAGTCGAGTAGCGCCCCAAACCGTAGACTACGCTTACCGCTCTCTATCACGGAAAAATGGCTCCCCAATGGGTTCCCAATACGGAATGCTGCACCACACCACTTGCTAATTACAAATGACCTGCAATCGATGCACGAGGCACTTTTCAGATAAATTCAGTTCCGTAATTTTGCGTCCATGTAACGTCACTACTCAATAATAGAGCTCAGTGCGAATGATGCATTTTTCGTCTCGATAATCATGCGACCGGCCGAAAAAAAACGGGTTCACTGCCGTTAATTCCCGTGCAAAGGTGTGGGTGTGATGTTTTTCCGTTGATAACAAATCTTTATCTATGGATTCGGAAGAGGTGTCGGGGGTTGACGTGACAAAGCTGCGTCGTACCACGCGGATCTCCAAAACGTGTCTGAGTTGCAAGCGGCGCAAGGTCAAGTGTAACTACGAGGTCCCGTGCGACAAGTGCATTGCGCGCAACAGGGGCCATTTGTGCAGTAGGGAGCCGATAATCGTGGACGGAATGGTGATCAATGGCGGCAACGACGCTCTCAAGGAGATGAAGTACTCGCAGGAGAACGAGGTGCTCAAGAGGAAAATCAAAGATCTCGAAAAAACAGTGTTTACACTGAGATCAGGCGATCCTGCATTTCAGACGTTGCAGAACGGCTCGTTCCGTGCAAATCTGTCGATATCCACGCTCGACAATGCTCTGGCGCCGGACTCCGCAGAACTATCCCGGAAGTGGGACAGCTATAGCGTGGTGATCAGCTTGCTCAACAAGGGCCTCGCCGACGGACTCCAGGACGACGATGATCAGAACTTTGACGCAAACACCGAGGAATGGTCCCGGATCACTAACAAGGAGCTCATGAGCAAGATCCGTCGGTCGGACGACAAGTCCGACGTTTGGAATTACCAGTTACAGATCATCGGACAGCTCACCAAACCGCAATCGGACCTGATTCTCCAGACAGCTCTCAAATTCACGTTTCTCCATAACGTCGTTGACAACTCCAAGTTTGTGCGCGAGTACGAGGAGTACTGGAACGACGACTCGATTGTCGAGAAGCATATCACTCCGTACTACTCCAAACATAGCAAGGAGTACCTCTTTCTGGCTCAGTACTACATGCTACTGTGCATCGGAGTGTACTACTCGGATGACACTTTGCAACCGAAACTCGGGTTCTCTGACGATCAATGGGACATCTACGCACGGGCGTTCTTTGCGTGCGGACTGGAGTGTCTTTTCCGCGGACGGTTCATGACATTCCCCAACATAAAGTCGATCCAGTTCTTCTCTCTGCTCAAGCTCTGCGCACACCCGCTTGGTGGCATCCATCTCCAGAACTGCCTCATCGGGACGATGTGCTACAACGCGCGCAAGCTTAACCTCGATAACGTCGAGGACAACCCGGACGACCCCGAGTCGCAATTCAAGTACCGGTGCTGGTGGTCGCTGGTCAACGTGGACTGGTACGAGGATCAGTTCCGGTACTCCTTGATCGAACCGGGAACGTTCTCAACCCCCAGACCGCGCCAGTGGCTTGTCCCGGACGCAGTTCTCGACTGGAACAACTACTACCAGCGGTTTGTCACAGACGTTGCAACGATCAAGAGAAACTACTATTTTGACGATACGGTCTTGAAGAGTGAGCTGACGTTGGAATCGCTGAAAAAAGCAGACATCGAGCTCCGCGTCTTGGAGATCACCGTCAAGAAAGACTTTGAGAACTACATGGACAACACAAGGCTGAACCAGGACGCAGACTTCTCCACCACTGTGGAGTTTCTTAAGTTTTTAACCGATTACATTATCCTGCAGGAACGGCTCGACGTCAACAGCAAGCTGTCGCGGTTCATGACGTACGACGAGTGGACAGACCAGTGTTACGAGCTGTGCTGCAATTGTGCCAAGTCGATCATCTCGCAGTATGCAGACCCAGAGGTCCCGCAACTGTTTAAGAAACCGTGGTTTGTATGCGAACTTGCAGTCTCGGCAGCAGTGTTTCTATTGGTGGACGCACTGCTCAACAAACAGTCTGCAGGACAGCAGAAGACGGTTGTTCTTCTTGTCCAGAAAGTCCTGCCCATTCTCAGCTCCAACAAGCTGATTGTGCGTCCTGCTATCCGTGGAATCTACGTCATCCAGAAACTCATCAACCTGATGGTTGGCAACCACAAGTCTGCCAACGGGTTCTCGCTCAGCGAGATCACCAAGACAAACTCCAGCAGATTGTCCCAGTCGTCAGCACCGCCTGTAACCCGCGCACCGGCAAGAAGGTCCTCAAAGTTCCAGAAAACGGCCCGCAAGCAGCTCACCTTTATTAATTTCTCTTCTGAGCCGTTTGTGCCAGAAAAACAGCCGGCACAAAACGTTCCCGAACGTCCATACGCCGCTCCAGCCATGCCAGCACCCCAGACAAACACCCCGGCCGACCAGGTCCCGCAGTTGCACGAGGCCATTCTCGACATCCTTGGAGACCATGGCTGGGATCAGTTTCTGGGGTCGATAGACGACTTTGCCATGTCTCTGGACGTTTAACTTGTACATTTTAGCAAAAAAATGGTTCCTAGCAGGATCGAACTGCTGATCCCCGCGTTATTAGCACGATGCCTTAACCAACTGGGCCAAGGAACCTACAACCGGCCAAATTTCCAAACGCGGCCTTACCACAACTAAAAATCCGTACTCATCATCGTTATAATAATTCTTTATACAAGTCGTTTCTGTAAAGCCATCACGTCTTCGATCTTGGTCAATGCCAGGTCGAGCAGGTCCTTTCTCTCTTGCAGCTCAATGTGCTTCTTAATCTTTGGATCCTCCTTGGCAAACTGCTCGATCTGCTCCGAAGTCAAGCTCTGACCCAGCTTCTTTTCCAGCTCCCGTGGGAAGCTGTAGTAAAAGTCGCTCAACAGCTCAACGTTCAGGAACAAAACTGCCGTCTGTGTCAGCTTCTCGGCAACAAGGTCCAAAAATACTTCGGGACATTTGTATTTGTTATCCTTGGACTTGCAACCAGAAGACTGTAAAAATTTCAGTCTCATATTCAACAAGTTAGACCGCTCTTTAAGAAACAGTGCCTCCTTTCCACGAAGCAAAAGACCGGGACTGAATCCAAGATTTTCCCTCGCAATGTTCTCGCCAACCTTATTGTTCTCGTTCTCAAGATAGGTGGTGATCTGCTTCAACTTGTTACCACCTAGCGTCTTCTTCAGCTCCTTGTATGCCTCGTTACACTGCTTCAGCTCCTCCTTGAGCAACATCGTAGCATGCTGTCTGCTTAACATCCATTCTCTGTCGTCAACCTCAATCTCGTACTTGTATGGCTTGATACAATTTTCAACCTGTTCGGCAGTGGAGTTGTACCGGGACGTTAAAACGGAAACAGCAGCGTCCTTGATCGCATTCTTGATCATTGGATGGGATCTTACATCGGTGTTATCAACAAGAACCTCAATCTCGGTGAGAATGGCGTCGGAAATGAGCGTGGTTGCAAGCCGACCAACTCCAAGCTTGGTCAGACTGGCTGTGGCAATTCCGAGCTTGCGGTGCCAGTAAGTATCGTTTGGCGGGGCACTTGCTAATTCTTCCAAAGGCGGCTCACTCTCCGTTTCCTTGCTCTTGTTTGGAGCTGGAGGCTTGTTCCAGTATCTCAACGCAATGGAATCCAGAACTTTCTGGTCAAGCTCGCTTCTCAACAAGGACCGAAGCTCCGGGCGTCCAAACCGTTCACTGAACTCCTTGATTGCCAACTTCAGGTTGTCGATTGTCTGTGCCATGTATTTTTCGCTGGTCAGATCTCGATCATTAAACTCAACTTTGTACCGGTAGCTGGCCTCCTCCAGCTCGTTCGAAACAATCACATGCATTGGCTTCAGACAACTTGCCATGGTTCTCTCCAGAACTCTCATAAGTTTCTTCTTCAACATTCTGGTTGTCACGGTTGTACCCACAAACGAGTCTTTGTTTTCTTTAAAATATGCTCTTTCAAAATTCTGCTGTGCAATGAACGCCTGGGATCCGCTTTGGCGACGGAACAGGGAAGTCGATGGAGGAGTACGTGTGATCACACCAACATAGCCCATCTTCAAAGGATATTTCTTGTTTGTGAGCATCTTTCGAGCAGTTTCACAGTCCACAAGATCCAGCTTGGTGATCACACCAATAGTTCTTTCTCCCTTCGGATCTGCTCTCTTGGCAGCTCTCAGGGCAGAAGAGTTTGCGAGATCCACATCGGCGGCACTAATGGCAAGAATCACGTTTGGCTCCTCAAGGTATCTATCGCACAACTCGCGAATCTTGGTCTTGAGAGTTGTTGGCTGGTCTGCAGCCTCGATCTGAATGTATCCTGGTAAGTCAACCAGAGACAGATCGGGAACTCTTGGAGACTTGATTGTGAGTTGGATAGGATCGCTGGAAACAGCGTCTGCGTCAGGAACAGCCATGTTGAGCTCAAAGAGCACTTTCTGGACCTGTTGGAAGTCGGTCAGGTTGAACATTCTGAGCGCTGGGAACTCAGCAGTTTCGGCCGCCAACGAGTTGTCATTCACCAAAGTCAGCTCAATCGGACGTCTGGTGACCATATTAGATCCCTTGGGCAGGAATTCTCTTCCCACAATCGATTCCAGCACGGAAGACTTACCACTGCTCTGCGACCCTATCACCACGATAGACGGCAATCTGAGCGCGTTGGATCCACCAATATTGAGCAAAATGCTTCGTATCTCAATCATCTGTCGAGTAAGGTTGAGCATAGCATCATCTGTGTTGTCCTGGACGTTTTCGTCGTCCTCGTCCTCATCTTCGTCGTCTTGAAGTTCTTCCTCGTCTGCGTCCTGGGATAACCCTATGGCAGCGGCAGCTCCAGATCCTCCAACAGTCAAACCCGTGTCCCCACCATCTTCGCCACCAGAAGATCCATCGGAGCCAGGAAACATGCCGTTGAAGAACCCTCCCACATTATCTGCCAGGTTACCAGCAAAATCCTTTGCGGCCTCCAATTGCGACTGTGTAAAAGTGGCGGCTTCGTCCACCTTGTACGCGACATAAGAGCCCGCAGCAGCAAGCCCGCCACCTAAGTAAGCTGGCACACGTAGAACCTTAGTGGCAGCCTTGCCCAGGCCAAACATGGAGAAATTTCTGGCATGACTAGACGTGACAAGATATGCGGCTTTTTGGTTCGCGCGATGAACCACAGAAAGATGTCTCAGAATCTGCGCCGTGCCGATTCTGGGACGCACCGGTCTGATAGGCGCCAGACCAACGGTTATTCTAAACATGGTTCTACCTTTTTAATCTTTTCCTTCAAAAAAATTATTTAAAAGCACATATTTTGCCCTCTATGGACGATCGGCGCGTCGGTGAGATCTGGATCACTGAGTTGCAAGCCAATCCAAATGCTCCTTGAAACGGCCTTCGCAGAACTTGGTACGCTGGGCAGGATCGTTCAGCTGCTCTCTGCTCTTCGTGTAGGCCAATTCGATGCGATCAACGCAAAGATAATCGTACATGACTTTCCAGAACTGATGCTCGTAGTTTCCTGGGATCTGGCCAGAACCAAGCATCTTGATATGTTCGTTACTATCGCGCACAACAAAATCGTGTAGCAGCTCATCGGGGAACAGTTTCGGGAAATTGCAGTGTGCAAACATGACGCTGTTTCTTTCGTCCGGGTTAAGGAAGTTGTCAATGTTACCTGCCTCAAACTCCTCATCAGAGTGCTTGTGACTGTCAATGAATTCCATGTAGTTCTCGTAGTCTCTGATTGGGTCATATTGGAGCATTCCGACTCCACGGTAGTCGCCGTTACGCCAAAACCCGTTGACTCCAACGTTTTTCTTGAGCTGGTAGAACTCTTTACCCAGCACGGTAGCAGCTGCTGGGAACGTGTCCTTATCGCCTTCTCCGGCAACACCCTGCGACAGGAGCGAGTAGTAGCCGTCTGGGCCGTAGGCATTGTAGTACAGCGAGAGCAGAACCACGTCTGCGTGATGCTTCTTGGAAATAAGTAACTGTCCCGATTCCGTGCTCTTGTCGGGAATAGCACCTTTGCGGTCATGGAATGGGATCAACGACCGTGCGTCCTTCGGACGGAGCGTGGACCATTGCGAAGGTGGATAATTGACTTGACAATCGCGGATTCTGATATTCTCAACAGGACAGTTGGCAATCTTGTAAAAAGTGGGACTGGTCGATCTCTTCCAGAAATCAGGCCAAAACACCATACCGTACTCGGTGAATGGAGCCGTTTCAAACAAACGACTCGTCACTGGAGCAACTGGAATGTCGTCACTATCCAACAACAGCAGGTTCTCAAACGACGAGGCAAGCAGAGCAATACCTTTGTACTGATACTTGTTAATCTCAATCTCTGACTCAAAATTTTCACCCAGCAGATCGGTCAGAAACACACACTTGGCGTTCAGCGCAGGAAGATACTTGCCGCAGAAGTCTGGCTCCGAGTCGTCGCGTCTTGGGATGATCACCTCAACAGGCAAGTCACCACCGTTCTTGCGCATGAGATCGATTGCAAGCAGAGTGAGCCACGAGTAGTTGTCACCACCAATCATCACCACACCGTTACCTTTGTAAAGACCGTCGGGGAATTTGATATCCCGGATGCGCTGTAACGCCTCGGCGTGACTTTGGGAAAATGCGTCCACGAATTCTGCGGGGAACTGGAAGAACTCTGCGAGGATGTCTTCTGTAAGCAGACTGTGAGACAGCGGAGAATCATCGCCTCTGTTGGAACGTCTATCGTTGTACTTTTCTGTAGGACGAACAGACGAAATAAGCTTAAAGATAGCTTTTATCACCTGGGCACGGCTCTTCTCGTATTCCTCCAACGTAACAGCGGGCTTTTTCTTCTTCGGTTTGTCCTTGGGCTTGGTGTCGACCCCTGTAGCCTGTGGCCCTGACAAGTTTGTGGCCACAGCAGCATGGGTGGTCGAAGAACTCTCAGGCGGGCCTCTTTGAATATTATCCAGAATTTTTTCCGGCTCCATATCAAGGGTCTGATTGGCACTTCTTAAAATATCCTTGATACGCGCATTTTCGTCGACAGGTGGCTCTCTTACACTGACCGAGTATACCAACACCGTGAGGACCAAAAAAATCAGAACGAGCACATACACCCGACGGATTCTTAGCCCCACAATTTGCATCGTGTTTCTTAATGACAAAGTGTTCAAAGAAATAAATATTTACAGCACGGCTTCATGTGCCGATCTATATTTACTATGCGGCTCTCCCTGAAAAACTCGTATTACGGACATTTAAATTTTGGGCTTGTAAGAAACGTGTAAGAAACGTGGGTTCCAACGGAAATCGCGTTGCAACACTCTTATTCAACCAGATCTAAATACATTCCAAAAACATACGCCACCCATATGATAATATACATTTTAAGCCCCAGGGCCCCAATTTGCCAAGGGAGCTTTTACAAAGCCAGAAAAAAAATAACTCGCACTGCCGCTGACCAAGCATTTACGTAACACGGCAGGAGTCTCAATTCATATCCTCATCGCTTTCAAACTCGTCGTCGTCGAAATAGTACTGCAGCCGGCTGGCAGAGCTACCTCCGTCGTCGTAGTAGCTGGTGTTTGCAGTAACGTCGCCGCCAGAAGTCCCGCTCCCGTTGTATCCGTTCCGCATGTAGTTTTCGGTCTCGTTCGATGGAGAGTTGTCTATCTGGACCGCTGGCGCGTCGTTGCTCTCTCCCAGGTACAGTTTGTACCCGTCTATGCCGTGAGAGAGGTTATTGAGGTCGAACGACGAGTTTTTCTCGATGCTTTTGTGCACAACGTTGTTGTCCCCCATCCATGTTCTAATGTTCCCGATTGGCGTGAACTGGATAAACCCTCCTTCAGGATGGTGGAATTTCGCATACTCGTTCAAATTTATGTTTTCTAGTGTTAATTTTTCACGAGGAATCGGACTCGAGGAGGATAACGACCCTTGCTTGACTTTTTTAAAATTGTCCTCGTAGTCAGAGTTGCGTCTCTTGGATCGACTCGGGGTCGACGACGCGCTGTACGAGTGGAACGTGTTGTTGGGGCTCGAGCCCTGGTTGTGATCGTTGTAATTTATTGTGTAGTGGGACAACATCGATGGATACATCATGACGCGTAACAATTTGGAAGCAGACGTGGACGCTCTCTGTCAGATCCAACAACAAACCCGTACCTCAGCAAGCTTGATGCAATAATTATTTAAAAACCTGAGGCGCGGTGCTTTTGCTCACTTCTCTTCCTTCACACGATCTCTCGTGCAATTTATACCCACGCTAAAAAGAGTTCGTGTCTGACACAGTCCGGGCAAAAGTTTCACCAACTATGGCAACTTTGAAATTTTTTTTTTCCTCTTTTCCTTCGGCACACCCGTACACGGTACGGCTGTGTGAGTTCTGGACCACATTTGCAAATTGCGGCAGTTTTTTTCCTCTGTAAAAACTCTCGTCATTATAAAGCGGTACTAATGGATCTTTCTAATTTATCCTCCAATCTGCCACTTTCGCACCCGCTCGATGACGAGTCGATCGACCAGATCAACAGAGACCTGTCCAACGAGTTCAAGCTCGGAGCCCGCTCCATTGCCGCCCTGTACAGACTGTCTAATGCGAAGAACTCTTTGTTCAAGGCAAACGGGTATTTGAGCTGTTTGAACGATATTTTGGACGTGATCGACCACGATTCCTCTGTTACGACTCTGGACGAGCTCCGATCTGTTCTGGTGGCCAAAAAGACAGAACTCACCGGTAAACAGGAACAAGACCGAAAACAAGACCAGCAGCCAACACCCACTGTTGAACAACCACAAGAGATCCCGCAAGACTACAAGTTCCAATTCGCCTCAGATACCCCTTCGCCGCGGTTCCCGCCCAGCAAACTGCCCCTGTCCATCCAGCACACTAATACCAAACATATCCATAGCCATAGCTCGCCGCAGCAGCTGTCCGATAGGGTGAACAAGCTTAAGGAAACGTTCAAGAAAGCTACAGGCGAGCTGAACGACGACGATTCCGACGATACAGAACACAACGAGTCCGACGAGTCCATGAGCGTGGACGATGGGCTGAAACGTCGACTGGCCGATACCCGCTCTACTAAGAAACTCAAATCCGATCACGACTAGCATATAGCATCTTAATTTATTCATGACTGTAGCCTGCTTCCAACTTTTTGATACAATCCGCGTATCTCTTGCTTGCACTGTAAGACCCTGTGCTTCGACTGGACATGGATCTGTCCATACTTTCGCTGAACACCAGTCTCACCAAGTTCTTGCGTTCCTCAAGGTTGAACAGTCCCTTGGAGCCCTGCTGGATCTTCTCCAAGATCCCTTGCTCCGTGCTGTTGAACATCTCGTAGTATGTGGTGCTGCGCCTGAAGTCCACCAGCTTTGGGTCCTCCATCACGTTTCTCAACATCTGCTGCACAACACGGATGTCCAGGAACATCTGTCGAACACCAAACTGGTTCATCTTGATGATTCTATTTGACTGCGACACCAGCAGATGATCGATCAACGATGGTATGCCGCACAGGATCTGCTGTTTCTGGTCTGGACCCAAAATCGAGTCCAGCACGTTGCTCGTGGCAGCAACCTTTTTGTTCAGACTGGTGAGCTCAATGTCAATCTCGTCTGCCTCGGACTGCGGCATCCAGATGTTCTTGCTCAACATCGAAGTGATATGCCAAAAAGCAGTGCCCTGGACGCTATATCGAATAAAGAGCTTGATTTTCGTGGTGATGTCGCTCAGGTTTTTCACAATCTCGTCAAACTTGGCAACAGAGTCTCCGCTCAGCGCAAGGAACAGAGCCGAGGACGGTCCGTCGATCGTCGACATGGTGTTCTTATCCATGAACTGCCAGTTGGCCTTCAATGCCGTCATGTTGGAGTCGCCAACATCCAGCGGCTCCACCTCGCGCTTGACCTTTGGAAGCCACTCCAGAGTCAGCTCCAGGCTCGCAAGCAAATTCGCTATAGGCTCGAACCGCGTGTTTGGCTGCGATAATGCTAATTTGAACAGTTTGCTGCCATCTTTCAGCTGCTCGGCGATCTCCTCTGGAATCAGCTCCAACTCTCCTTTCAGAATACTCGAAGAAATCTTGCCAAGTGAAGCATCACTCAGCCAGTGCGACACCAAAGAAGTGTGAGATCCAGTAAGCTCAGATGGAGCACACTCCTCAAACACCGATTGGTACTTGTTCACCATCTTGTTCATCATGCGCAGGATCACGTGCACATACGGTCTTCTATAATACATGGATGTGCTGAAAATCTGGAACAGGTGGTTGAAAAACTGCTGGAACGAGGACCCAGACACCGCAATGTGGTCAAACTGGTAAACCAGTGTGTTTTCGAGCTGGGTCATGAAAATGACGTCCATAAACCGGTTGAAGAACTTGAGCAGGCTCTTGTCGTCGTCTTGTGGGAAGGCGTGGCTGGCTCCACCGACAAAGAACAAAAGCTCTTCGATTATGACACTCATGTTGAAAATGTTTGGAGTGACAAGAACGTCTCTTTTCGAGTTTCTTTCGTCCTCAATGAAAAAGGAGCCCTTCTCGCTCTTCACCGAGTCCAATTGTCCTGGGAAAAGATCCTCCAAAACGTGTTGAACATCGCCGGCTGCAAGTAGCTTGTCGTCGAGCCGCAACTTGGCAAATTGGATAATTGGCTGGGATCCGCTAACAACAAAGTCTTTTGGAAGTCTCGAATATGGATGCGATTCGTCAAATTTGGCTGCATTCTCGACATTATCCAGCAAGCTCTCGTCAACCAAGTATGCGACCAAGATGGAACTTAGTTGTTTTTCCAAAGCAAGCCAAACTTGGTCAAAATCGTAATTGTGGCCGTTCACTTTGGAGATCTCTAAGATGGCCCGGTGGCTCTGCAACAGAGAAAGACATCTCTTGAACAGCATCGAAAACAATTCCTGCAAAATTGAACCACTCATGTTGTTGAAGAGAGAGAAATCGAAGATGTCAAACTCGGTTGTTTTGGACAGCTCCATTTGCTCTGGATACTTGATGCGCACTTCCTCTGACGACCGGTTGATCATCTGTCGCACCTCGTCCAACGCTCTTTCGGAAAGTATATGTAGACACTCGTCGAGTCTTCCCAGGTCGTTTATGATCACCAGGTACTCTTTAATGAGCTGGAAAGTTAGAATGTCTTTGCCTGGAGAAGCACCTTCGTCGATGTTGCCGTTGATCTCCGTGATGAACTGGTACAACGGGTCGTTGATCGCTCGAGAAACATCATCGATATCTGTGGTGCTCATTTTCAAAAGACGTGTATTGACGTGTTCGTCGTAAACAGTACGTCTTGTTCCGTCGATCTTGAAGTAGATGAGGCCGTTGATCTCTTCCAAAATGGCCTCGAATAAGGTCTGCGACTGCGACTCAAGGGTCTGCTGCAAAGAATGCAGCGACTCGATTTGCCACAGACCCGACTGCTCGGCCTGCTTCGAAGCCGAGCTTACCAAGTCCTGTGCCTTTTTGAAATTCTTTTCGGCAATATAGCTGTCGATCTCGTCCACTTGCTCTGTGACCTCGGTGATCTGCTCCAGCACGTCAATCACGTCCCCGTTCTGTTTCTGGCGGTGATTCAACTCTCGAAGAACCTCTGACGGCGAACTCATCAGCGCCGACGCGGCAGCCAGCTCTGTCCGGACCCGTTCCAGGTTCGACTGCGACTCCAGAATCGTCTCGACGGTGATCCCGTACGATCCGATACTGTCGTTGAACGCCTCGAAATGCTCGTTGACGGCGTGTTTCAGGATCTTGTTGAACCGATCCTTCAGCTCTAGAAATTGGGGTTGTTTATAAGCCATTCCAACAGACGAGCTGTCCAAAAGAGGCATCACCACCTCGAGCGGATTGCAGCCCTCTCTGGCCAATTCGGGCCATTCCTGCTGGATGTGCTGTAAACACTCCTCAAGCTCGCTTAAACTCGCGTCCATCAACAGCGGTAGATCTCTTGGTGTACGTTTATTTATTTTCTCTACTTTTTCGTAACTGTTAAAATACCACATCCTTGCACCTTACAACTTGGCAAGGACGGCCTCGTACCCACTGTACTTGACCTCCTTGGCCCGCTCAACACCAACATAGGTGACAATGCCATCCTTCACGATCAATGCATACCGCTGGGTTTGGTAGCGGTAAAATGGAGAGCCGTCTTTGACCAGACCGAGCTTTTCACTGAACTGGCCGGCCGGATCTCCACAGAATTTGATATCGCCTTTGGTGTTACCTAGGGCCTTACCCCATGCGGCCTGGACAAACGCGTCGTTAGTGGTCACCACCAAAACTTCGTCCACGCCCTTCTGTCTCAGATCCTGGACGTGTTTGACAAACCCTGGGATGTGGAGCTCGGTACACGTTGGAGTGAAGGCGCCGGGAGCAGCCACAATCACCACGGTCTTACCAGCACAAACTTTGGCCAGATCCAGCTCTGTTGGCCGCGCAATTGAGCAGATGTTCTCGTTTTCCGGCGAGTATGGCACGTAAGCAAGCTTAACGTCGGTTGGCAGTTTGTCAGAAACCTTGATTTCGCTCATTGTATAAAGAAAATTAGTACTCCTGGTAAAGTCGAACTAATTGCGTGCTAAATATTCTTGGTTAGATGCACTACTTTTTGAAGAGTCCTTTATATACGATAATCTTCCAGTCTGTCCAAAGCGGTTTTGGTTTTCATGGAGACTCTTGTACTGAGCTCATAGTCGTCTCCTCCGTATGCCTGGGACTTTTTGAGCCAGTTTTTCGACTCCTCTAATCCGTCAACTCCTTGGACCTTCCAACAGAAAAGAGCTTTTTCATATAATGCTGTTGGATAGAGCCATGGGTTCTCGGTCAACTTCAGCAGCTTCTGGTCAACATCGACCACTCCTGTCTCTGTAATATGGGTCATGACTAGCTTGTTCAAAACTTCAACTCCCTTCTTGATCTCGCCAAGCCGTCTTAGCGCAATCGCCTGCAGAGTGTATCTGATCATGGCTTCCTCGGTGGACTCGTTAATCTTGCTGTAAGGCTTGTTAGTTTCCGGGTTCTCCAGATCGAGCTCCGGGTCCTGAATTGTATCGGCCGAGTAACCAAGTAGTTTGATCGACAACTTCAGATGCTCTTCGGTCATTCTGTTGTAACCGTTCCAGAAATAAACCAGTTCGTGGATCAAAGATGTTCCAATACAGTCCAAAAAATGTAGACCAGTTCCTTGCTGTGTCTTCTCGATCTGTTTCATCTTTCTCGAAATGAACTTCTCAAAAGGCGGAATTTTGGATTGGAACTTCTTCTTTCCAATCAACGAGGGAGCAGCTTTCAAATGTTTCTCTGCCTGTTCTTTGTAATAGTCCTTCTTTGTTAAGTCGACCTTGTCCTTCACGTCACCTTCGATGTTGTACCCGGTGATGCACATCCGGTAGCACTCCAGATAGCAAGCACCAGCGAAATAAGTGTAGAGACAGTGCGAGTAGGAATTGATGTTGACCAGCTCCAGAAATTCCTTCGCGGCACGCTCGAACTTGTGCATGTAAGCCAAAATCAAAGCGCGATCATACCCAAGAAGCGCGTCCACTTGCTTCATCTCTGACTTTTTGGCGCTGTCCATGAGCTCAACAGCCTCTTCTAATTTTCCCCGACTGGCAAGCATCCGCGACTCCTGGAGTAGCCACAAGTTTCCATGCGGGAAAAGAGCACGCGCGTGCAGCAGGATTGAAACCAGTTTCGGTCCCGGGTGCAACAAGGTTGGCTCGCCGTCTCCAATGCTGGCCAGTTTCTCCAGCTCCATTTTTTGCTGAATCTTTTCCTTCTTGCTGCTCTGCACCTTGACAAGAACTGACGGGCTCGTCTGGGACTCGAGCTTGTGTAGCTCCACGGTCGACGGAAGATCGAAGTCAACGTCTGTGAACTGGAAAGGTCCGTCGTAGAAGACTAGCAACGCCAGCAGACCAAGCCCTCCGTGGATATTTCTTTCCTTGGCAGCCTTCCAAACCATACGGAGGCCGTGTTCTCTTGATCCTTTGAAACCAACCACAGATAAGACTCTTCCGATAGCTGGTGGAATCAGAGAGAGAACCACTTGCAATATACCAAAGCACAAGTTCACTCCGGAATGGATGAACTCGTCGATCGTGGGAACGTCTGAGTTTCCGTACTCGATGGTGATTCCCTTGGTGTCGCTACTTTCTCCGTTCTCTGACTGTTTGTATCCCAAATTGTGTCTTAATGACTCGGCAACCGGAGGATTTCCAATATGTTCGCCATCAATTCTCGCTTTTCTGATCTGGTAGAGTTTCTCGAGCTTGTTGATCACCTCGTCGTCCTTGAGCGACTGGTCGCTGGCCAACGATGGCGCGTCGGCAAACTTCTGCGACGACGCCACGCTTGTGGCAGACGAGTCGCTATTCAGAGACATGTTGCTCATTCCGGGAACGTTTGCGTTGCGCTCCATTGCTTTGCTGACCTCGTCCAGCGTGTGATAAGCGCGTCTTAACTTCAACAGGGCCTTAGCACTCTCAACAACACTCTCACTAAGAAGCATGAGCAGCGCACTGAGCAAGTTTGCCTCCGCATAAGTCACTGCCCATTCGGTGCCAGGCGGATAGATTGCTGAGGTCTGAATCTTGTTCTTTTCTGCAAACGTCTTCTCCTTCCACGACATGCTCTCTGCCTGGACCAGAGCATCATTGGCCTTCTTCATGGTTTGCGCCTCAAATCCCAAAGTTGCCTCGATAAATTGAATAACACCAAAGGCCAGCTGTGTCACTGGAGACTCGTCGTGGTTCTGTAACAACTTCAAACCCTCGCTGGACCGATCGTCCAAACAATAGTCCATCGCCTTGAGCGCATTCTCGTACTGGAGTGCCTGCGAAATGACCCGCGAAACCTTCTGGTCCTCAGTCAGTTTGCCTGAAGATCTGAGCCCTAAAACCTGTAGCATTGTATGTTGATCCGTTTGGCTCCGGAAAAACGCCGCGTTGAGTAATGTCCTTGCAAATGATCCCTGGAGGTCTTTGGATCACTGTGACGTGTATATATCCACTACCGAATGAGTTCCAAAAATTGGCGCAGGTGTACAAAAAGATATTCTATCTGCACTGTCCTCACGACCGTGGGATTTGATTAGTGATGTGTGCTTATGTAAGCGGAAACGAGGAGACGAAACCACGGGCCAAGACTTATTAATAGATACCTTGGAAAAGCACAGCCTTCCTGGGAGGGAGGGGTGGAGAACAATTAGTCTTACATACACGGTCACTGGAACGTTGTGGCGTATTCAAGGTCGTCGGCATTCAAGAAATCCGAGCCGGCGTCCAGAATCTGTCTCCACACGTTTGTCTGCTTGGCAACGGGCCACCACGGAGTATCCCAGATTCGGGTGTAGATTCCCTTGCTGTGTGCCTGGTCGATTGCCTGTGTAAGGAGTTGAGTCTGGTTCGAGCTGAGGCCGTCCACGCTGTCGACCTCGCCAACGAGCGACTCCAACGAGCCCGAGGCGATTGGCGAGATGGTAGCACTGAACGAGTCATTCAGTCCGCCGAGAACTCCGTCAAAAAACACGTCTCTGGTGGTTGCGTTCTGGACGTACTCGAACGGTGTGTTCCCCGTGCCAATCACCGTAACCGGACCTTTGGTCAGGGTGTTGTTTGCGGCGTTGTAGGAGGTCAAGTAGTTCTTTTCTCTCAATGGCTCCAGAGCCTCATACACGAACGGATACGTTTCCGTTCCCTCCGTCTTCATGTCCACAAACAGATACAGCGTTGCAGACGAGTCGGTGTCAAAAACTCCGTTCACCGAACTGCTCAGCTCTGTGTGTGCATTTTCCGGGTTAAAAGCCTCGATCAACGACAAAATAGGGTTCACATACAAGTCCGCAAACGTTCTGTCGGCGGTCAACGAGGCTAAGTTGTGTCCCACATAGATAGTGGAGTCGTTAAGCTCGGGGAAAACCCAAACGTCTGCCTCGATGGATTGAACTCCAAGCGTAACAGCACTTAAAAACGGATACTCTCTCCAGTAATCGTTGTGAGAATGGATCTTCTTAACGAACACATCCTTAGTGAGCTCGGTCGACAACGTCGGTCTCACCAACGGAAGCTGTTTGACCGGGGCACATGTAGCAAGGCTTGCTAAAACCAGTGTGAAAAATGTAAATTGCATAGTGGTAATAGTTTAATGAAAACGAAGGTAATTGATGCTCTTTTATAACGGACAATGCGGATCTCTAGTACCTCAATGTTCCCACGTGGTTTGTATTCAGAATCACTTTCCCATTACAAATAATCTACAGTATTCTATTCGGCTCAATCTCTATTATGCGCTGACGTAATCTGTGGGGACAGGGACACAATCACTTTACCGTAAGAAGTAATTGTATTTTCCAACCTGCTGACGAGAATCGTAATCTCCGGAAGCTTTGAAATCCCACGTGAGCTCGATGTCGAGCTCTCTGTTGTTGGTCTCGTTCGGTCTGGAAGCCAGCGAGCCCTCCACGGTTTCGCCTTTCTTCAAGTCTAAGACTTGATCAAGATAAAAAATGGTCTGCTGCCAATGGGTGTAATTGACATGTGGGCCGGTGGAAAAACACACCTTATTCTGTGGCTCGTCGCTCGGAAATTCAATGTCGAACCATGCAACCAAAGCGTGGGCAGAGTCGTCTCTAGTGGCTTTCAACCGGAATTGCTCGTGGAAAGCCAGGTCTTCGATGGTAACGGTATTAAGGTCGAACTCGATGAGCTTGTAGTGGTTTGTCACCACAGCCTTGTTTTCCACGGTCTCGATTAATGGCTGGGACATCACAAGCGGAATGAACTGGGAATAGTCGAATCCGTAAACGTTTTCCCAGTAGAATATTTTTTCATCCTTGTAGCTACCGTCTTCAATAAGAGCCACTTGGATGTTGGCCTTATCTGGGAAAATGAGTCCGTCTGGCTTCAAGTATCTGTCTCTAGCAACCAGAACAGTGTCCAGCATGGATTCGTACAACAAGAAGTAACCCATCCACTCGGAAATGATTATATCCACCTTATCGTATGGCATCTCAACGTCCTCCAATTTTCCTCTGAGCAGTGTGATCTTGTCGGAGAATCCATTAACATCGACGATTTTCTGGGCCATATCGATGATATTGGACATGTCCACAGCAATGACGTGCTTGGCTCCGGCTCTGGCCGCAAACATGGACAAAATACCTGTTCCACAGCCCACATCAAGAACGATCTTGTCCTTGAACAAATTTCTGTTCTTCATGATTGCATTCCGGTACGAGAGCGTACGGACGGTGTCTTTCAGCATCTCCTCATGGATCCCGAAATGGTCATAAGAAGAGAAATAGTGCTGCTCGGAGAACGGCAGAGCCTTTTTGTCGGTTGCAAAGGTGCCAATCGTCATTAATCAAGAAAATTACTTTTTTAGAAAATTTTTGCCTGGCTGTGGAGTTGACACGGTAAATAAGGAATGGTGTTTAGTAGCAGTGCAGCAACCCAGTTGAATTACGTGTGCTGGGGTTTGGCTCTATTCCGATTACAGTTTTGCTTCAAAGAACAGTTGGGTTAACGAGCGCACCGTTTCTGTTCAAAGTACCTTTGCACCCTGTGCTCCTGTCACAGATCCAATTCTCGGTTACATAATCAGGATATTTTTAAACTAAATTCTCAGCCTGCAAACAGACAAAACACTAGATTCAAATTTAGCCCGTCACTATGAGCACAGATTCCTCTATAGCTGCACGGGCAGCCGTCAGAAGACAGTCCGCGCAGCCCGCGTCGGTGAGTGAGATTGCTGCGCAGGCCGCAAGCCGTACTTTCCTCAAATCCAGCTCTCAGACTGCTCCACGAAGCTCTGCGAGCAGTGTTGTATCTGTGCGAACCAAACCTCCGTCGGGCTCAGGCGCGCCTCCCCGCGCTCCCTCGTCCGCGGAAGTAGTCAAGAGACCTTCAACGCCAAAGAAACACGATTCTCATTTGACATGGGACTCCGTCAACAATTCCAGCTCTTCGGCAGCTCTGGCCGCTGCATCCCTCGTTGCCAAGTCCAAACCGGCATTAATGGTTTCCACAAGCTCCACAAGCGCAACCGGACACCCCGATAACTCGCTCGCCTCCGCAAAACAGCAATCTTCTGCCGCCCCCTCCCCTACGATTCAGCCGTTGCGATCTCCAAATTTCGCCGCACAGGCCCCGACAGCGCTGTCCGCAGACCTCCATCTGGACCCCCTGTCCCGCAGTCCGTACAACTCGTCGCCTAACCGGTCTGCAAGATCCTCCGTGCATAGTCTAAACTCTTCTTTGAAAGAGGAGCTCAAGCTGCTCTCTCCTCCGAAAATTGCCAATGGCGGATCCATCAGCAATTCCAACTCGTACTCGTCTCTGTCGCTGCCAATGATTTCCGAGGATGAGGACACAATGTACATGTCGGGCACGGACGGCCAGCAGTCCAGCATCGACGAACCGCAGGACACTTCCCGGCACGTTTACTACCAGCTGGCTGGATCGTCCACGGCGGGGTCGCTGGACGTCGATCCCAACGAGTCCAGGAACAAGCTCGCACGTAAGCCACCGCCGAAACTCGATACGACCATGGAGCCGGCCTCTGCGGTGGAATACCAAGCAAACACTCCAGTTAGTGCAGAGCAGTTGGAGGACGACCAGACGCTGCCCCAGTACCCTGTTTCGCCCATTGTGGAAAACCGGATGCCGCACACACACCACGGGCCACTCCGTGGTGCGCACGGCAAGAAATTCCAGCGGATGCTGGGACTGCAACGGCTGGACTCGAGCCAGAGCGTGCTGACCACCTCGGACACCGACCAGCAGCTGCGTTTCAAGACGACTCTGCGGAAGGAGAAAAACTCCAAGAAGGACTTTGACGAGGCCAAGCCGTGGAAACACCACAACGACGCCAACATCGTGAGCGAGGAGGAGAAGAAGCGGTACGAAGGTGTTTGGGCAGCCAACAAGGGAGACTACATCGACAACGACGAGGAGAGCGTTGTTGTTGTTGACCCGAGCCAGCAGGCGTCGCTCAAGATATCTGGACTGGTTGTTCGGGAGCTCTGGCGGCGGTCGCGACTTAGTGACGAAGTGCTGGAAAGAATATGGAACCTTCTGATCGACCGCCGCAGACGCGAGTTTTTCGGCCAGAAAGAAGGAATAAGCGAACTGAAGGACGAGCTCGAGTTCGACGACGGAACGTTGACCAAGGAGGAGTTCATTCTGGGCACCTGGCTGGTGGATCAGTGTCTGTACGGAAGAAAGCTACCGTCGAGCATCAACAGCGATCTGTGGGCGAGCGTGGAAACGCGCGCAGGCATTATTGTGAGCCCCAAGCGACGCAAGAACAGACGCAAGACAGGAAAGATGCTGAAAAAAGTCGGAATCGTCTAAGTGCCGGATACGGTTCTCGAAATTTCCAAGGTGGAAATAATTTATTGTTTGAGTGTGGAGGTGGAAAGTTGAGAAACCAACGTTTTTTTCCTTTTGATAGCCAATGTCCAGCATTCTCAAGCTCAACAGTATCAAGCCGCTGTTTGACCGGATTCTTGTGCAGAGAGCCAAGGCCGCCTCAAAGACAGCTACCGGTATCTACATTCCGGAGAAGAACCAGGCCAAGCTTTCGTTCGGCACTGTTATTGCAAACGGACCGGGCGTGGTGAACGAGAAGGGCGACCTGGTCCCCACCACGGTGAAACAGGGAGACAAGGTGTTGCTGCCTAGCTTTGGTGGCTCTCCTGTCAAGGTGGAAGGAGAGGAATACCTGTTGTTTTCCGACAGAGAGATCCTGGCCAAGATCGACGAGTAGGCTGTTGGAGCGCCCCTGGACTGTATATAGCCGCTGCTAAATGCCGAGGCCGCTGGCTGGTGTTATGTATGTAAGTTTAAATTGTGCAACATCAAGGCTGTGTTTGCTCAGCTTTTTAAAATTCTCTATATTTATCTCCCTTATCTTCTTTGCGAGCATTGCTTGACCCATGTCGTCCAGCACATCCACGCAAAGCGCCGCGCCGGCCATGCGGTTCGCCCAGTTCAAGCTCGTTTTGCTAGGTAAGTTGTTTGTCTTAAACGGGTTGTTTGCCACTAACAAATAGGCGAGTCTGCGGTGGGCAAGTCGTCCATAGTACACCGATTCGTGAAGGACTCGTTCACCGACATGCGCGAGTCCACCATCGGAGCCGCGTTTCTTACACAAACGATCCAGATCGACCCAGCAACCACAGTCAAGTTCGAGATCTGGGACACTGCCGGACAGGAAAGATACAGGTCGCTCGCGTCGATGTACTACAGAAACGCACAGGCCGCACTGGTGGTGTTCGACATCACACAGGAGTCGTCGCTCGACAAGGCCAAGTACTGGGTCAAGGAGCTGCAGAAACAGGCCAGCTCCAACATCGTGATTGCGCTTGTTGGCAACAAGCTGGACCTGGAACAGGACAGGAAAATCAGCAGAGACGAGGCCCAATCGTTTGCAAACGAGCTCGGGCTCATGTACGCAGAGGTGAGTGCGAAAATAGGCGACCACGTCAAGGACTGTTTCCGGCAAATTGCTCTAAGCCTACCATTGGAGGAAAAACTCAGCCAGCAGACCCAGCGCAGAAAACGCACCATCGACCTCAACCAGAGACCCAGCACCAACGAGCAGCAGTGCGCCTGCTAGTTCCGCGCCTGTAATGTCATTCTTGCTTCCTTAACCCTGATTACGTAACCAGTAGCGGAAATTCGCCAATCATACTTCGCGAGAATAAAATTTATAATTTTCTCTTTCAACAAACAACCATGGCTTCCGTTACCAGCATCAAAAAAGCCGCCGATTTCGTTCTCGCCAACCCGGCATTGAAGCGTATTGCTCTGCCAGCCGCCAAGGCCTTCACATATCTCTCTGGATACAGAGAAGTTGGATTGAGGTAAGTTTACAACAGAGTGTTGTTACTAACGTTTTAGACTGGACGACCTGATCATTGAGGAGAACCCACTTATGCAGACCGTTTTGTCCAGATTGCCAGCCGAGGAGTCGTATGCCAGAAACTTCAGAATCATCACTGCTCATCAGCTCACCTTGTCCGCCAAGGTGTTGCCTCCTTCCAAGGTGTTGAAGCCAGAGGAGGACATCCGGTACCTGCTCCCATACATCCTCGAGGCCGAAGCTGAGGCTGCCGAGAAGGAGGAGTTGAACAACATCGCCAAGGCTTGAATATATAGAGTCAGAATACATTATTGACAAACTACATCACTAGTACCCAAACTCGTCGTATTTGGCCCGGTCATCGTCAGAGCCTAGCGGGAACCCGCACTCTTGCAAGATGGTGCCTATGCCGTGATGCATCACCTTGTTCTTGACCTCCAGGTCCTTCATCGTGAACAGCCCCATGAATCCCAGGCTATTCTGCCACACCCCGTCGAAAAACGCGTGGCTCCGCGGAATAATCATCATCCAGTCCTCCATCATCAGAAAGTTGTAGCTGATCTTGGTCGAGTCCAGGCCTTGCTCTTTGAACACGTTCAATACCCGCTTGAATAAATACATGTACATCATGGCCAGACTCGTGCTCTGTTCCTCTTCGGACGCAAACTTGCGTGGCAGCTTGAGCACAAAGTGCTTGAACGTGAGCTGTTTGTTCATCAACGGCTGCTCAGACCCGTCCAGCTCTCTGGGAATGAAAAACTCGCTCCCGGCAACCAGCGCGTCCTGGTAAACCTCGAAATTCGGCGGCAGCTTCATGAACTGGATGTGCTTGTGGAATTGAGAGTACCCGGACTCTGGGCCCGAGTTGAAAAAAGCGAAAAACCTCGACTGCGACGTATTGAGCTGTCCCAGAATTGTATGCATTAATTGGAGCTCCACCGGCTTCAGAAGCGTGTCCTGCTGAACAAACTCCTTCGTCACCATCAGAAAGTGCTCCTCAATGTTGGGAAACTTGTTGAGAATCAGCCGGTACTCGCCAACAAGGTCCTGAATAACCGTCAGCTCGGGCTCTGGCTTCATGAACGGGTTCTTCTTCTTCACCTGTTCCAGCTTGTCGCTCGAAATCTTCTCGTCCGATCCGGGCTGCGTCGGCCTGTTGATCGGCCGCTTCGACAGCCCTTCCACAATCATCAGCTCGCACCGCATCCCAGTAGCCTCGTCTGTGTATTGCTCGTGCTTGCTAGGAGCAAAAACGAGCTGGCCATTTTTCAAAGCAGCGGAGAACTTCTCCCGCACAGCTTCGGCCAGTCCAAAAGTCTCCAGTTCCTCCAGAGTCTTGATAGTCGCCATTTGCCAAAGATTCGTGCCACGTGAAAACGAACCGCCTGTAAACACCTCAATATTTTTTTTCGCGAACTCGTCCCTTAAATTGCGTTCTCGTCGTTCACATACGTAAATCCACGGAACATCTCTTGCATCGACGGAGAAAGAACACTGTTCACCGGAGTCAGCTTGGCGGCCTGCGACGTGAATTCCTCGTCGAAGCACTCAGGTTTGCGCGGATCCTTGATCTCTGGAATGAAAGGCGGAGTCACCCGAAGGTTGATGATGTCATCAAAGTTGATGTTGGCAAAGTATGGATGAGCCATGATCTCAAGAGCATCGGCCTCGCCAGATCCAAGACGCTGGGCAGGGTCTCTCGTCAACAGTCTTTGCAGGATGTCAACGGCCTCCTTCGACATGTTGATCGGATACAATGGCTCGTCTGTCAAAATGGCGTTGAAAACTTCGTCCTCGTCTTCTCCCTTGAACGGAGACTTGGTCAGCAGCATCTGGTACAAAAGCACACCGAACGCCCACCAGTCAACCGCCTTGTCGTAGCCTTGCTCCTTCAGGATCTCGGGAGCCATCAGCTCAGGAGTACCACAGAAAGTAGACGTCTTCTCACCATACCACATGTTCTCCTTGCATAATCCATAGTCACCAAGCTTGATGTGACCCGTCTCGCTCAACATAATGTTATCCAGCTTCAAGTCACGGTAAATGACACCGTTCTCGTGCAAAAACTTCAGACATAGAAGAACCTCGGCAGCATAGAACTGTGCTCTCTTGAGCGAGAATCGTTTCTGTTGAACGTGCCACATCAAATCTCCACCTGTGATGTACTCCATCACAAAGTAGACCCGGTTCTCGGTCTGGAAACACTGGTGCAGGTTCAACAGGAACGGATGTTTACCCTTGTTGGCAATCAAGAACACACGTTTCTCAGACTTGGTGCTCTCGACTTCGTCGTTCTGGATGATAAAATCTTTCTTCAACACTTTGATAGCACACAACTTCTTGGTGTGAACGCTCTCGGCCAACATAACTTTACCAAAATTACCCTTTCCGAGAACAGCAACAAAGTTGAAGTCGTCAAGTCCGTATCTGTGACGGTGACGGCGCTGTTTGGAGCGGTGGTGAGCAACAGCACCGTCCTTGGTAGACGGCCGTTTTTCTGTGACAGGCTCGGTCGCAATTGGCAACGGTGGAACCTCTTTGTTTTGCTTAGTCTCTGCTGCTGGGGCAGGGATCTCTGGAAGCTGTCTATCTTCGTATTTGTCTGGAACAACGTTCTTTTGCTGTTTCTGGTAGGCCTGCTTCGTGACAGCAACATCTGGATATGAATGTTGCGATGGAGCAGACTCGACTTTTGTTTGTTCAGACGTCAACGAAGGAGTAACTTTGCTTGAAACGGTAGCCAACGTGGCAGAAGATTTATTAGTGACGGCTTTTGGTTTTGGAGTCTTGCCAACCTGGGTGGACTTGATGGCAGAAAGAATCTGGCTGGCTTTCTCAATGGACATACCACAGAAGTCCGGCACAAGATGCGAACATGTAGCATGACAGAAAATACCACACTCGGAACACTTTCTGATATTCTTTCTACCCCATGGAAGAATGTAACCACAGTGACAACACCACTTGGTACCTCTGTTGGCAACTGGCTCAAATCTATGAGGAATTCTGTGGTTGAGTTTGGTTTCTTCTGAAGCAGCATCGGCACTGGTTCTAGAAATACATTTATTAATGACATTCTTGTAGCACTTCTTATGGCACAGGAAACGGCAGTCTTCACATTGGAATCCAGTATATCTGAGGAAATCGCCGCAAACGGCACAGCACATGATGTTGTAGAATTGTTTTTGAACGAACTTGTGGCCGTGATATTCGAAGATCTCCTCTTTTCTTTGACGAATAGCACCATGACGGCCCAATCCGCCACCAAAGGCGTATCTCTCACCCTTTTGGTGTTCGTTTGCTTTAGTGAATCCAATTGTCACCAATATCTGTCCTGTTGGCTCCAACTCGAACCAACAGGTGGAAGAAACAACTTTAGTGTCTGTAGTTGAATCCTCTGTAGACTCGTTGGCAGAAGCGGAAGGATCTCCTTGGGAATCGGACTTCCCGCTCAAATTGGAGGTGGAAGAGCTGACTTGGCTCTTTGGACCTTGCTGTAAAGCAGACCCAATCATCCAGTCGCCACCGCCCCTTTCTTGAGTGACCTTCTTCCGACGGATCTCCTCTGCAATGTCGGAAAGAGGCAGCCATGCGAGCCCAACAGGAACGAGATGGTCTCCCGACTTGTCGTAGACTGTGATTGCCGCCTCGTTGGCTTTTTCGACGTCGATCTCAAACGTCTCGTTCCAGCGGTCGTTTCTTGATCCCTTGGTACGACCACGCTCGACATCGTCGATCTTGATCGAAACAATGGACTCCGGGTTTCTGGTAAACATCGGCGAGGCCATGTGGTCGACATTACGCACAGTAGACACGGTGATTGACAAAACGCCGGTCAGCGGGTTTTTTCTGAAAGCGTTGATGACGGCGTTTTCACGCGCCACGTCGTCGATGTCAATGTACATCGACTGGTACTGTTTGAGCGCCTTACGCATCAGCTGAAGCTTGCGCTCACCCTCGATGCGGCCGTCCGCGGCGGCGGCAATACTGCGGCGGTCTCCTTCCAACTGATACAATTTGTAGATCTTTTCGTTTGCTTCTCTGTACTGCTCTTCAACCTGGATCTTGAACTCAAGCTGCTGCAACATGTACTGTATTCTGTGGCCGAGCGACGGACACTCGTATTTCAGCAAATCCAACACAGTAAACGTTGGTTTGTGGATTTGGGGTTTATTTTGAACGACATCACCGCTCGCGGGAACAGCGCTCTCCGCAGAAACAGACTTGGCGGACGCCACAGACGTGTCGTTGTCACTAGCAACGTTCTTCTGAATCCGCAGTTTCTTGAGCGTTTGTTCCAAATATTCAATGTTTTTCTGGGCCTCTCTGATGGAGGTGTTGCATTTCTGAATCACCAGCGCATTGGACGTCTCTTTGCGCAAATTGCTAGCTCCAAGGGCAATGTTTCTCTCTCTCTCAATCTTGCGCAAAATATCCGTAATCACGGGATCCTTTCCGTCTGACATGGTGAAACGCCAACTCTTGTTGATCTAGATCACCGTAAATCAAGAACGGTAAATATTAATGTAAATGGTTCTGATTCGTCGAATCCAGAGAGAAATCCAAATAGCCGCTGTTCAAATCAGCGAGATCAGCAACTATCAACGATTTAAGGCGCAATATTCGGGCAATTTATTGTTCCCCTTGTTTTCGTTTATATTACGATAAATAAAAAAAAAACGCTTTCAACCCCCTTCGGCTGAAATATTGTGTTTTCATCTATGTATAAAAATAACAAAAACAGGGAAATCTAGAAATTTTCAGCCAGACCCTTTTGCACATCCGTACACCGTAAATAATTCTTGAAATCGCTTCACTTACTGTTGCAACGACAGTCGCATTCGGGTACTGGGCACACGAAATGCTTCGAGAACCACTCCTCGGCGTGGCCCGCATGCATTCCGTGGTTGCATGACAAACAAAAACTGAACCACTCTTTGAACTGGGTCTCCAGTGTGAGGTTATCGTTAGCGGTGCCATTGTCGACTCTGGTAACCTCCTTAGGGATGGCTATTCCCTGAGTAATCAGACAGATAGCGCATCGAGGTAAGGGATGCCCACAGTGGGGACATGTGTGAAGCGGTAACTCCTTTTGTAATGCCATTCCGCTTTTGAAATTCGGAACAGGTTTTCTTTTCTGTGAAATGTTCTTATGACAGTTGGTGCATTGCAAAAACACCTGGCGAGCAACAGGCTTCGTCTGTACCTGGCCATTCATCCGTTTAGACAGTTTCGTCCTTGCCACGTCGAATTTAGCACGAACATGGAACAAGTTCCAGCTGTTGAGCAAGTATCTGTAGCTTTCCACCCAATCTTCCACTCGCTGATCATTGAAGTATTTCGGACAGCCGTATGATGCAATCAGACAGGCGCTTTGGACGTCGCTCGTCCGGTCGACAAAAGATTGCAACAAATCAATTCCTTTAGCTGTGACACCTGTTAATATTATTCCTTCAATCTCTCCCCGATTAATCACACTTTCAGCGAGTCTGGTGAGGTAAATGTCCAGCTCATTATCTGGAAGAAACCGAAGTGCAACTCCTAGTTTCTCTCTCAAAGGCAAAAACGTGTCGTCCAACACGTCCCACCAATTACCATCGGCAACGTATGCAAAAATCACCCGCAAATACGGGTCTTCGAGGTCGGAAGCCAGTTTGCGGCACTGGTCTTTCCATGTTGTGTTCATTTGCGAGTCCTTGAATGCAAAGTATCCGGCAATGGCTGTCGACATGATCCGATACGATTCCTTTTTGGAGCTTCCAAGGATCTCTATGGCACGGCCAATATCGCCGTGGAAAACGGCCCAGCCAGCCGCGCGCTCGTAGTGCTCTTTGGCAATCAGACTCTCATACTTGTTTTCCAGCTCTGACGCACTAAAGTCCCAGCCGATCACGTGCATCGCCAGTCGTCTGTGGATCTCTTTGCGGTTTCCTCCCTCAAACCCAATTAATGGAGCAGCCAGTGTCTTTGTTTCTAGGTTCCGTCTGTTAATCATGTTTTTAGCAGCAGTGAACAACTCTTTGGAAGTGAAATTGCCAGTGCCGTTGTATCTGTTTTGTTCTGAAAAGCCTTCCTCCATGTGCCAGATACCCAGAATTCCCAGATATCCAAAGTCGAAGTTTCCAGAGATCATCTTTCCCGACGAAACAAGGTCGTACGAGATCGAGATCCACTTCCAGGCGTTCCTTAGCT
The DNA here is from genome assembly GCF_020536065.1 of Ogataea philodendri. Taxonomy (NCBI): domain Eukaryota; kingdom Fungi; phylum Ascomycota; class Pichiomycetes; order Pichiales; family Pichiaceae; genus Ogataea; species Ogataea philodendri. The sequence continues at coordinate 204,151 of NW_025764099.1, forward strand.
GTAAAGTGGTCTCCAGCCAGCTCATATTCTCCAAAATGGTGATGTTACTGTCTGCGTCGGCCCCATAGTTCAGCAACGCGCGTCGTCTGATAGTGGAACAGATGTCGTTCTCCAAGAGTGTTTCTGACTTGAGTCCCATACTGTCTCTGATATCCTCGAACGGCGACTCGTCGTCATCTTCGTCCTCGGGCTCGTCATCCTTGTCGCTCTGGTCTTCGCTGGTAGATTCAGACGAATCCGGCGAGTCCACCGACTTGTCCTTCGAGTTTCGTCTCACTTGGGGCTCCTCGTCAACAATGTCTTGCACCATTTTCGAACATGTGCCCTGCGGACCACTGAAGGTGAGATCGTTGAAAGAGTCAAAATCTGTGCTGGTGAAACTCTCCACAACATTCATCATGTAGAGACTTCCAGATTGTCTCATACAAACGAGATCGATTCCCTGGGGTGAGTCCAAGCTTGGACTGTAATCAAACGATATCACACGCTCGTACTTGGTACGCACATCGTTCACACGCGAAATGAACAAAGAGTCGGACGGTTTGGCAACGGCTGCAACCAACGTTCCCTCAGATCGACTTCTTGCCACCATGCTCTCGAAACGTGCAACCTCCGACTCCAATGGCGGAACCAGTCCAATCTTCCATCTTCTGACAAGATCTCCGTCAAATAGTGCTCCCAGCTCGCCCTGGTTTACAGTGGAGTATCTGTACGGAGAGCCGCCCGACTTGCGCTGGTCACTCAACAGCTTGTTGAACATCAACAATGGACCCTCGTTTATGGACCCCATGCCTTGGATCTGCGGGACCTGCGACATTTCGCCCAGCTTTCTGCGGTCCCAAATGGCCAACGAGCCGTCCTCGCTGGCAGAAGCGAAAAAGTGGGGGTTGAATGGATCAACGTTCACATGAAGCGTGCATTTGGTTCCGAGCTGGTAAACAGGCTGGTTTGACCGAACATCAAACTCCCGTAGCAGCTTGTAACTGCCAGAAATGATATTGTTGTTTCCACAGAAACTGAGCGACGAGACACTCTCGTTCGGCACAAACGAATTGATAGGCTGTCCAACGTCATTCTTTCCTGTTCTGGAATAGCTCTGGAGATCCCAGATTTGCACAGAATGATCCTGACGGCCCCGATCGTAGCCCAAAGCCACCAGGCCGTTCTCTCCAAACGATATAGCATTACAGGACCGAGACTGGCGCGGTTTCAGTGTCACAACCGAGCTCTGCGGCATAGTGATATCGAAAACGTGCGCAGACCCGTCCAATTGGCCAATTCCTGTAAGTCCTGGCGTCTCCTTGGAATATTGCAAACACTGGATGGTATCAAACCCTCCTCTATCATAGACCTTTTTTATCTCGTCCTCGGCGGATTCGGCATCCTTATTGGTCTGGTAAATGGCCACTGTCTCTCCCGTCGGTGAGACTCCCAGAAACCGCTCCTCGGCGCCAACGTTCCATCCCACTGCCCGAACAACACACCCAGACATTAAACAATACAGAAATAAAGTTCAAAAAATTACCTAGATTATCTAATCAACTTTTATCTTGAGATGCTCTCTTTGGAGATGTTGGTGTTTAAGCGAAATCAATTGGCCGTCATAACCGGTCATCTCATCAAAAATGGCACCCCATTCGTATTCTCCCTTTTCCAGGAAAACCACCCCGAGAATCAGCTCGCGGGACTCGTTTGGCTGGATCGGCTCGTGAATGCTAAATTGCAACACTCCATTGTACAGGATCTTCTTTTCAATGGAAGCAGAAGACGACCGACAAATCGGAACGTGACGTAGCATTCCTGAAATAGGGTCCAGATTTCTGTTGATGATTTTCAATCGAATTGAATAAAACTCGTTCAGTTCAAGAGACTCAGGATCGACCTTTTTGTCTTGAGTGTCTAAAATGTCCAGCACCAATCCGATCTTCTCAACTTCCAGTCCGCTCACCATCTTGGAAGAGAACCGGATACTCCGCAGATCGATGATTCCAGCGCGCCCGGCGTAGATCGAATTGTTGTTCGTCTCGGAAATCTGCCACCGAGCACGTAAACGTTGCAGTAGCTCGTTTCTGTACCAAAAAGCGTGCTTCACAAACCTCTGTTCCTGCTCTGGCGTCTTGGTATCCAGGATAAACTGCTTGTTGCGCAAACTTGGGATCCGTTGCTCCAAATACTCAAAGCTGAAGTTGATCCGTTTGATAGGAATCAGAATCCGCGCGTTCTTCTTGTTCGAAAGCGCAATCTTGGTGCAATATGTATCTTCAGGCGGATCTTCAATAGCATCGTTCGATTGCTGGAACTCTTGGTCATCAGACCCTTCAATCAAACACTGGAAAACAACCTCCATTTCCTCGGTCCAGGAGTTCATCAGGTCCAATGCCAGCAGACAAAACTCCGACATCTGATGACCCTTGGCCACCATCTTCTCCAAATACTTCCAGGTATCGCCCTGGTTGTTTTCAGAAATTTTGGTGCTCGAAGAAAGCGGGATAATGTCGCATCCAACAAGCTCGATACTAGGATAAACCGTCACATTAACCGGGATGACCAGCTTGCGGAAAAACGTGGTTGGAAGGGCAGGCTTTCTATGCGAGTACTCAAAGATCAGTTGCGCTTCCTTGACTCCACGCTTACCCCAAATCTCCATCTGAAGTTTAAACTCGCTGTGTGCTTCGATTTGGACCAGATCGGCCTTGTTGAGAATCTTGAACGGCTTTTTCTTGATGAGATAGTACTCGATCTCGTACACTTCGTTTGGAGGCAGACCTTTGTTTAACAAAAGCTGGTTCAGCGGCTCAATGGTGGAGTCCAAGAACTTGGTGGTGAGCTGGTTGAGCTCAACATTGGAAGCATTCTTTAAAACAATCTCGAATCGCTTGCACTCTCCTTCCAGTAGCATAATCCATCTGTTAGGCAGTTTCACGTCTATGAGGCTGAGAAGTGGCTGCTCGTAGAGAACTGGAACAGTCAGATCCCTGGTTTTGTACTGAGCCAGCTGATTTTTGTTTGTTGCAGGTATTTTCTCGTACCATTTGAACGTCTGTTGGTTGCAATTACCAATCACCGCAGAAACCCCGGTGATTTTCAAATCTCCATGGTTCAAAGGCACGATAAAAACGGAAACAGAGGTATGACTGCGCGGTTTGAGAATGATCGATGTATTTGATGCGCTTGTTCCTCTGGTTTTATAGTTTAACTGTGTTTTAACCGGGAAGTTGTCTGTTGCAATTTGAATGCTTTTAACTTCAATTTCGAACGAATGCACGTTCCGCAAAGTAATAACCGCTTCGCATAGCTCGTCCTGAATCAATTTGTCTTTTTGGTGAAGATCGATGTTCTGAACAAGATAAATGTCCCAAAACTCGTAGCTTTCTTTTGCTTGGCACAAAATACCAAAAATGTGGGTTTGTTCCGGCTCTGTCATCATTGAATGGAAGTCTCTGAGCAGAATCGAGCCGTACTTGGTTGCCTGGACCATGTTTCCGATATGATGAGAGAAATTGAAGATGGATAGTAACACTTTCTTTTGGATCAGATTGGGAACGGACTGTTTGCCAATTCCATAAACCTGGGCCACAGAGTCGAACAATTCGTTCAAATCTCCATCATATGTTCCGAATTTCACCATCTTGTGCGTGAGAACGAGGTCCAGAAGTTTTGTGACCAGGAAAGCACGTTTTCTGTTCATGTTGAGCTCGCCGTACACGTGGATCATCGAGTTGTAGATCTGAAGCTGCTCAATTGGCGAGAATCGTTCAAACTTGTCGTCGAAGATCTCACTGGCAATGCTGCAGATCAACTCGCTGCTATCCTTCACGCTTGTAGAGCTCAGATAGTCGATGTATCGAAGGTTGGACTCGCACAGAACAATATGGGGAGCATAGTCCTGCGGCAGGGTGAGGCTTCGTTTATAATATGCAAATGATTTGTTGATAGCCCTGACTATCAGTCCATGCACGAAATCCACCGAGTACACGGCGGTCATCGGCTGGAGTGCGTTGAAATTCGCCGACTGGAAGGACGGACGAGGAGATGCAATTGGCGACGGCGAGGCTTCCTTCGTTGATTCCAGCAGGTTCTGGATCTCCGGGGGCAGCTGGAACGCGGCGTCAAGCTCGATGAAAATGGCCATGCACAGAGCAAGGCCTTCCAGAGCAGATGCAAGCCATAAATAATCATTGGCATAACGCAGGTTGTTGATGCTCTCGCAGAACTCTGCCAGGGCACTTTTCAAGTTACCAGCAAGCAGATAGAAGTTTGCGGTGAGTTTTTGTCTTCGGCCTTTTGCTCTGTGGTTTTTGATCTTATCCTGTAAATCGAACGAGCTGGAAACACGTCTTTTCGACGACCCGTTCACGTTACTGCCGCTGTTCAGTGCCGGCGACCGCAGTGTCACGTGTTGGTATGCAGCGACATGGACCGACAGGTTGCCTAGAAACAGCGACGTGAGGTCGCAAATCACGGTTTCTATGTTGTCCATATTCTCGTCCACCACAAAGATCCCCTCCGGTTGGCTTGCCAGGTGCTTAGGGCCGCCGAAAATGATCAGATATTGTGATAAAATGATCGGATAGCTCGACTTTAGCGTGTTCCGCAGACTCTGGACGTCCTGGTCGGCGTCTGTCCACTTGACAACACCAATGGCACAAAATACCTTGCGGAACGGCTCAAAGTCCAGCAGAAACAATTGGGACGGATCCTGGTCCTGCGTGGTAAAGTCGTACACCAGTCTTCCCTGCGGGTATGCTTGCGGGTTAAATATGCCGGCACAGGGCATCACATCAACAAGTCTGATTTCCGCGACTCGTCGCAGATAGGATAAACAATGCTCAAAGTCAGACTTGTCGATGTCGCCCATTGGAACCACCTGTGCCTTGATCCGTGCGGGTACGGTGAAGGAGTAGGCGTTCATGGGTAGTGTCCGGGGATGCACGCGGTATGAAGGAATGGAGGTAAGAACAGAGAATAATTAAAAAAACCGTTTTGCACCAGCCTGGAAAACTGGTTACCAAAAAAATGGACGAGTTGGGAGTCGAACCCAAGACCTTTCGCATGCTAAGCGAACGCGCTACCAACTACGCCACACGCCCAATATAACGGGGGAAAAGAGCCCAAGAGAGTTTCGTAATTGTGTGTGAGATATGGACGAACGTTCCCGGCAACGACCGTTGGTGCTACTGAGGATTTAGGGGTGAACTTTACAGGTTAGACATCACCAAAAACATGTTCCATCAACAATTCTCGGTTACGACTCAATCGCCGTACCCAGACAGATCAGTCCCCTTTTTTCTCAATTATCAACAAAATTTAATTTCGATCTATTTTTTATTCACCAATGGACCTCAACATCGACTCTCTGGTGACTGTCTTGACCGTAGCCGCCGGAAAGGAGCGCGGAGCCAACCAAAAGGCATCAGAGAACCAGCTCAAGCAGTGGGAAACGGTCTCCGGGTACCATTTTTTGCTCCAATCGGTTTACCTCAACGTTGAGTACCCTCTGCAAATTCGCTGGCTGGCGGTGATCTGTCTGAAAAACGGCGTGGAAAAGTACTGGCGGTCGACACGAGTGAACGCCATCTCGAAAGAGGAGAAGTTCGAGATTAAACGGCATTTTTTCAACCTGTTGGACGAGTCCAACGACCAGCTGGCGATCCAGAATGCCCACGCTTTGGCGCGTGTTTGTCGGTTCGACTTCCCCGCCGAGTGGCCGACGCTGTTCGAGGAGATTGCCGGGCTTCTGGAATCAAACTCGAGGAATATTGTCAAACTGCACAACCTGTTGCTAATGACGAACCAGATCCTCAAGACACTGGCATCTATCCGGATCGGCCGGGCAAGGGCAGCCATGCAGAACAAGGTCACAGTGGTTGTTCCGCACCTGGTGCAACTGTACAAGGGCTTCTTCAACCACTGGACCTCGGATGGTAGCTTCAACACCGCCGTGATGGAGGTCGGGTATCTGTGTCTTAAGAACCTGAGACGGGCCATTGTTGACGGGTACGAGTATCCGCACCGCGACGCTGTGGTTGTCGAGTTTTTCCAGCTGTCGTTACAGCATTTCCAGAAACTGCTGCTGTTGCACGAGAGTTCGCAGCTGCCGTTGCTGGAACGGTACTTGAAAGCGTATGTGAAGCTGTACACGAACCTGGTTAACGACAACGTTGTTGCTTTCGTGATGATGCCCGACTCGTACCAGATTTTCATGACGATGCTGTCGTTGCTGGAGTCGAAGGCCAGCGAGATCTACAACAGCGAGGAAAACGAGTTCTGGGAGCAGCTGGCCATCAAGATGGTGTCGAACCTCAAGAAACTGACCGCGTTCGGGTACAAGAAGGGTGCGGTCATGCTAAAACAGCGCAACGACCAGTCAGAGGTGCGCGGCGCGGCAGAAATGGTGGCCACGCAGTTCTTCAACCTGCAGCTCGTGGAACACCTGGTGGACCTGCTCATCACGTGGTACATGAAGCTCCGTGCATCGGACCTGGAGTCGTGGTCGATCGAGCCCGAGGAATGGGTCAACGAGCAGCTCCAGGTGAGCTGGGAGTACCAGATCCGGCCGTGTGCAGAAAACTACTTCCAGGACCTCGTGAGCTACTTCAAGCCGCAGCTCAGCGGGTTTATTCTCAGAAAGATCGAGAGCGTGCTTTCGGACGACTCTGCAGACATACTGACGAAGGACTCGGTTCTGGCGGTGTTCCAGCTGAGCGCGAACGCCATCAGCGAGAGTTGCAACTTTGACCAGCTGTTCCGGAACTTCTTTCTGCCCGAGGCTCTCAAGGACGTTCCGTTGGAGAACAAGCTGGTGAAACGCCGCATCTGCTTGATTGCCAGCGAATGGATCCCGATCCAGGGCTCCAAAGAGACCCGGCTCGAGATGTACCAGCTGATCATTCAGTTTCTAAAAGAGTCACCCATCAACGACAGAGTGGTCAAGCTGACGGCGGTCCAGACTCTCCAGCATCTTATCGACGACTGGGAATTCAGAAAGTATCAGTTCCAGCCGTTTCTTACCGAAACCGTGGCTGGGCTGCTAGGACTGCTGAAAGGCCTCGAGTTCACCGAGTCCAAGATCTTTGTGCTGAAGGTGCTATCGGTGCTGATTGAGAGGACCAACCCGCTGGTTTCGGAACAGGAACTGCTGCAGATCATGACGATGATCCCGGCCATGTGGGACGAGTCCAACAACGCGAACGAGATGATCGTGAAGAACTCGTTGATGCGCGTGCTACGCGACCTCACTATAGCTCTCAACAGCAACAGCAACAAGACCTATCCGATAGTGCTACCGTTGATCGAACTGTGCTGCACTCCGGGCTCAGACCTGTACGCGTTGCTGTGCGAGGACGGCCTGGAGCTCTGGGGAGCCGTGCTGAAACATCTGCCAACCACGGTAGCAGTTCCGGACCAGATCATCAACCTGTTCCCGTTGACGGTGTCTGCGCTGTCGAACTGGACAGAAATCCTGCCTACGGTGCTACAACTGGTGCGGTCGTATGCGATGTTGGATTTCAAACTATACGAAACGGAAAAGGGTCTCGAGATCCTCAAGATCCTGGGCGGATACCTAACCTCCATGAGAGACGACTCGATCTATCTCACATCGTCTCTGATCGAAACACTGGTACTTCAAAACCAGGACTCGGCCCAGGTGGTGGAAAACATCACCGAAAGCGGCCTGTTTGCCGAAATGGTGCAATATCTCACCAGAGAATCGCAAACCCCCAACTGCGAAATCAAAATGTCATTGCCCCTGCTTAGACTGGTGCACAAAAACCCGGTCCAGTTTCTGGGCCTGTTGACCAGAGTCACAGACACAAATCTGGCCACCAAGCTCAACTCGCTGATCGAGTCGCTCATTAACTTGCTGAAACTCGTTTACGACTCAAAGATCCGTAAACTGTTTGTTCTTGCTCTGTTTTCGTTCTATGACCCAGCCATCTTCAAGGAATATTTGCCAAAAGACCAAAACTCAGACCTTGACTACCAGATTCAGAACATGTCGCCAGAGTCGGCAGTTTCTTTGGTGCTGTCGACAAACTTTAGCAACATCCTGTTCCTGGCCACCCATCTTTTGGAAGAGGTGAACGAAAACGAGCAAGGCGACTGCGAAGCATATCACAAGCCGTCGTCTTACGAAGACGACGACCTCACCCTGATCGAACAGGACCAGGACGAGACCAACGAATACGCGCTTGAGTACAAGCTGCCTCCGTCTGCAGAGAAACTGCGCTATAACGAGCTGATATTCAAACTAGATCCGGTGCACAGGATCAACACCAAAGGTCTGATCAAGTACAAGATGGATAGCCTGTCGGGAATTAAAGGGTATCAGGGGTTGTTGGCGTCTGTGGACGGCGAAACGCTGGAACAGCTGCAGATGATGATCAATAAATAGCGCAACTAATAGACTAATTCTCGCTTTCTGACGACGTGTTGGACGGCCGGCTGTATGGATGTGTTCTGATTGGCCTGGACGAGCTGTTGCGTGTAGGCCCCCCGGAGCCGGTCCGTTCTGACGTTGGCGGAGTCTGCTGTGGTGCGGGCGACGGAGAGGCTGCTGCTGCTGCTGCTGCTCTTGTTGGGTCCTCGGGACCGGTACGTCTTCCCATAGAGAAGCCTTCTCCCTCTGTTGGGAAGTTTATGGCGGGGTCGTCCAGAGCGTAACCCATTCTGACGGGACCAGACCAGCTGATCGGCACAAAAACTTCGGTCAGTGCTATCGGATAGAACACTAAGTTGGAGTCCGGGCCCGAGGACTCGGTCATTTCCGGAGCGATCTCGCGACGACACAGCGGACACGACACGTTGCTCTTGAGCCACTCGGTGACACACGATTTGCCGAAGATGTGGCCACATTGGTTCAATTTGACAGCATAGTGTGCGTTTTCGGAGCTCGGGTCCTGTGCCGCGTGTTTGTGCTCGATCTCCTCGCCCGGATGGTATGTGATATGATTGGTGCCTGTTTGATCTGTCGGGAAAGGCACATCAGGGTCCGAATTGTCGTAGCCGTCAAACATACGGGGCAGATCAGAGTCCGACAACTCTGGCTGGTCTGGCACTTTCTGTTCGTCCAGGTCCTCAAACTGGTCGAAACAGATCGGACACTGTCGTTCTGATTCCGGCAATTGTGACAGCGGGATCGGCTTGAGCGAAGCAATGGCGTCTTTGGAAGCATGTTTGTGTTTAGAAGGTCTGTTAAGGATCTCAACGAAATTGCGCATCATAACGGCGATTGGCGACTCTGAAGAGCCGGAAAAAGGCCCTGTTCTGTTGGAATCGGACGGAAACACATCAAAGGCAAAGGAAAGCCCCGGAGTGCCGCCCAAAAACTGTGGGGGAGGAATATTGTCAGGATTCATTAAATCACAAAGAATTATTTATCTTAGTAATTCAGTTTGATTTCTAAATATTTAGTAGTGTCGACGACTATTCTAGAAAAAAAATGGAACCTGCTCCGGTCGAGAGAAATAATAAGTGGTGTCGACGCGTCGACAGCAGCAATAGGAAGTATGGCCTACCATAGCTGTATTAACTAAATAGTTGCGAAGGAGTCGGCGAATGGCAGAGGCGAGGAGCAAACTATAAGTATTGAGCTCTGATCTGGTTGGCCATGACACGCTCATTATCGGGCAAAATGTCGATTTGCTGCGGAGTCAGCTTCAAAACCTGGACAATCAAACTGGCCTCCTGCTCGTTAATATGCATTAATTTGTTAATGGTCTCGCGAGGTAAACCAAGCCAATCCGGGTTGATTTTCTCCGGATTGATAGGAGACGGAGTGGTTGCAGGAGCTTGCTGAGTGGACACAGGAGATGGAGTGGACTGGTGCGAGGTGGGGTTGAACGGAGAAAACGTAGCCGGCATGGCAACCGGCTCGCGCGCAGGCACAGAAGCCTGTGATGGCGCTGCTGGAGTAGCAGCGGCAGCAGCAGTACCGGCCTGCGGTTGGGCAGACATCGATTGGTTGATCACGTCGAGATCAACCACACCCATCAGTAGCAAGGACTGTGCAGCAGCCACGGCCAACTTTGGGTTGGAGTGCAAGATCTGGGCAGCCTCGGTGTAGTTTGGCGAAGGTCCAGACACGATGAGTTTCAATTTCGCCAACAGTTCGATCAAAATTCCGGGTGGAATAGTAGCCAGGATTTCAGAAACCTTGTCCTTGGCGTAGATCGGCTGCTGAGACTGTTGCGGAAGAGGCAGGAATTGGGATGCCATCGACAGGTTGGTAGGCATAAATTGCGAAGATCCGTTAGACTGGGATCCGGAGCCTGATTGTTGTCTGTTGAACTGCTGGACAACGTTTCCGATCTGAGTCATGTCCATTCCGTTGGAGATCATTTGGCTCACCATTTGCTGGAGTTGCGGGTTCGAAGAAATGGTGGCCAACATGTCGCTGTTCTGGCCTGCAAATCTGCTTCCAAACGGATTATTAGCCGAGGCGGAAGGAGTCGAGGCAGAGGAGGAGGACGAGGCACCAGAAGACGGAACAGGTTGCTGGTAAGTGTTGTACTGAGGCGGCAGATTTGGGTTGGCAGTCAGCATCTCTTGCGGTAAAATCACATTAGAAGGAAGGAAATTCCGGGAGAGCTGGAGCTCTGGCTTTTGTCCCGGAACAGGGTTTCTGAGTCCCTCTTTAGAGAGTTCGATCCTCAGTTTTTTGCGGCCCTCGATCTTGATTTTCGACAAGATCTGCAGAGCCCGAGTAGCGGCGTCTGGGGTGGCGTACTCAACGAAACAAAATCCCTTGTTTTTCGAAGCGTTGTCCATCATACAACGAACATCAACAACAGGACCCGATCCACAGACAACAGACTTGATGATTTCAACATCCCAGTTATATGGAATAGCGCCCAAATACAACACGCACGAGCTGTTGTTGGAAACTTGAGGTTGGGGCTTGGTCGACATGGTGAAGGCTGGCTCTATGTACAAATTGGCCCGCCAAGGATCCCCTCGCAAAAAAGTATCCGCGTTTGCAATGATTTCTATGTGTTTTTATGTGTAATTACTAGTGCGTAGTGTTGGATGTCAGTACAGGTAAATGTAAACTTTTGTTTCCTAATTATACATCTCCTTTTGGGTTCTGACCTTCAAACTCTTGTCACTGGTATTTGTTTAACTGAAAAATTTTTTCGACTGAAAAATTTAGCGAGCTTTTGCGCGTGGACCCGCCGAAACGCAACCCGCAACAAAGTGACTGTCATAGATTTTTCGTTATATGCTACAAATACATTTTATACCGGTTCTGGATTTCGCGGTATAATTGCTGCTGGTCCGGGGCCACCTGCTGGATATCGGCCTCGGACATTGCACAGATCGTCCGGATCGCCTGTAGCTGGTCCGGGTCCAGCGCGGCCAGCGGGTTGTCTGCTCCGGTATCGGTCGTGGTGGGGGCAGCTGCCGGAGCCGAATCTGGCTCTTTTTTCGTCTCCACAAGCAGCTCTTTAATCTGTTCCGTCGAGCTCAGCCCAAGACTCATGGACGTCTGCACCAGCGCAAACAATAACTGTGGATGTTTCTCGAGCAAAAGCCCCATCAGTTGCGGATTGTTCTCAGACATAATCTGGGCATCTCTAAGTAGGTTGCGTAGTCGTGTTGGCTCCAGAGTGCCCAGAGCAGCGTTGATCTGGTTGTTCAGACTCTCCATGCTGCCGTTTGCCATGATCATCCCCGGAGGCAAAGGCGGGATCTGTTTCTCCAGCTCGGCCAGCTCGCTAGATCCCTGTGTCTTGAACGTGTTGATCACCGCCTGCTCGCTCGAAAAATTGCACTTCAAATACCTGTTGCCTATCGCATAGTTGTTGAGGTTTCGCACGGCCGATCTCGCGGTCTCTAGGTCTTGGTACTCGATGAAGGCATACCCTTTGGACTTGCCTGTTTCTCGGTCAAAAAGAAGCTTTGACGAAACAACAGGCCCCACTGACCGCGCAATGTCCAAAATCTGGTCCTCCGTCTGGTCAAATGGAATCCCCCCGATGTAAATCACCCGACTCGGCTCGATCCCCGAGTAGTTCTCCGCCATAGACATCCACTGTTCAAACACTCTGGTAAAAAAAACTGCAAATAAAACTCTCTCCACACACACCCTTGCACCGTACCTCACCAAGTTTGTTTATGTTCTATTTCCTCAAATCAACGAGTCTCCTCATTTAATTTTACACATGTCATTTGCCGTTTCTCAAGTAGCAACCAAGCCGTTCACCGACCAGAAGCCTGGAACCTCTGGGCTCCGGAAGAAAGTGAAGGTGTTTCAGCAGGAAAATTACACCGAGAACTTCATCCAAGCAGTGTTCGATGCCATTCCAGAAGGCGCTGAGGGCTCCACGTTGGTTGTTGGAGGAGACGGAAGATACTACAATGACCACATTGTCCAGGTGATTGCCAAGATCGGTGCCGCTAACAAAGTCAAGAAGCTGATCATTGGTCAGAACGGTATTCTGTCCACTCCCGCTGCCTCTTTGATCATCAGAACATACGCTCAGGGAATCACTGGAGGTATCATTTTGACCGCCTCCCACAATCCAGGTGGACCAAACCACGATTGCGGAATTAAGTATAATCTCGGAAATGGAGGCCCTGCTCCGGAGTCCGTCACCAATAAGATTTACGAGGCCTCTTTGAAGCTCGAGTCCTACAAGATCATCAAGGATCTGCCCGAGGTCGATCTGGCCCAAATTGGAACCAAGTCGTACGGTCCTTTGGAGGTGGAAATCATCGACTCCACGGCTGCTTATGTCACCATGATCAAGGAGATCTTTGATCTCGACTTGATCAAGTCATTTATTGCCAAGAAATCTCCTCAAGGATTCAAGATTCTGTTTGATGCATTGAACGGCGTGACTGGTCCGTACGGAAAGGCTATTTTTGTCGACGAGCTTGGTCTACCATTATCTTCGATCCAGAACTACGTCAACAAGCCCGACTTTGGTGGATTGCACCCAGACCCTAATCTCACGTACGCCAAGACTTTGGTGGACAGAGTCGACTCGGAGAACATTGCCTTTGGCGCAGCCTCGGACGGTGACGGAGACAGAAACATGATCTACGGCGCGGGAGCCTTTGTCTCGCCTGGAGACAGTGTGGCAATCATTGCCGAGCACGCCAAGAGCATTCCGTATTTCAGAAAGAACGGTGTGCACGGACTTGCCAGATCGATGCCAACGTCCGGTGCACTGGACCTGGTCGCCAAGGCCCAAGGCTTGAACGTGTACGAGGTTCCAACGGGGTGGAAGTTCTTCTGTGCTCTGTTTGATGCCAAGAAGCTGTCCATTTGCGGAGAAGAGTCGTTTGGCACTGGATCCGACCACATCCGGGAGAAAGACGGGTTGTGGGCCATTGTTGCATGGCTGAACGTTCTGGCTGCGTTTGAGAAAGAACACCCAGACGTGGACCCTTCCATCGCCAACATCCAGACCTCATTCTGGAAGAAGTACGGAAGAACGTTCTTCACCAGATATGACTACGAGGACTGCGACAGCGCGGACGCTTCGAAGGTGATTGACTTTTTGCAGGCCAAGGTGGACGAAGGAGCCGCTTTCGTGGGCACCCAAATCGGTTCGTCTGGCAAGGTTGTCGAGTCAGCCAACTTCTCGTACACCGACCTGGACGGCTCTGTTTCGAGCAAACAGGGGCTCTACGTCAAACTGGACTCTGGTCTTCGGTTCGTGGTAAGATTGTCTGGAACTGGTTCGTCCGGAGCCACCATCAGACTGTATTTGGAGAAACACTCGTCGGACATCTCCGATTCGAACCTGGCCAAGTCCGCGTCCGAGTTCCTGGGCCCAGACGTGACCAGCGTGGTCAAGTTCCTCAAGTTCCAAGAATACATCGGCAAGGAAGAGCCAGACGTCAGAACATGACCCCTGTTATATAGTGCAGAGAATTATATTGGCTATATTATTACGATGCTCAGTCGGTCCAGAGTCTGGCCTTGTGGTCTGCTCCCGCGGTGAAGAGCCATGCTTGCGACGGATGCCAGCACACGTTCAGAACTCCCAAACTGTTGATCACCTTGTGGCCGGTCAGTTTCTTCAAAGGAACCAGCAACGGGTTGTTCATCAGGTCGTCGTAGACGGTGCCGTGGAAAACGTGCACGGTTCCGTCGTCGGCAGCAGAACAGAACAGCGGCAGACCGCCCTTGTGGTAGGCCACCGCACGCACAGCCTTGTCGTGGTACCGCAGGGTCTTATAAGGCGTGGAGCTGAGATCCAAATCGTGCCACAGAACACGCTTGTCGTACGAACCGGCCAGAATATGGTCACCGCCGCGCGGATGGATATCCATGCACGAAAGCCATCTGGCGCCCGGAAGCAGCTTCTTCTCCAGCTGCTGCTGCTGCAGATTGTAAATTCTAATGTACCGTTGCGACATCACCACCAAAATCGGCTTGGAAGGATGGAACTTAGCGTCCATCACGATTCCCTTGCTCTTGTTGAATGGCGACTGCGACGCGTGACGCGAGAGCTGGTGGATCAGAACAGACGTCTTGTGGCCTCCTTCGGGCGAAACAGTGACGAAATAGTCGCCACGACGGTGCCAGGACACCCGCTTGAACGTTCCTGCAGAGGAACCTCCCTTGGAAACACGGATGACGGCACAGACGCCGTTTCCGACCTGCTCGGAGCTGGGCTTGTGCCACACGGCCGCCGCGGTCTTGCCCGTGTTCTCACCGTCCTCGCCCTCGACGGTGTCGCTGCCGGTCTTGGCGTAACCCCAACCGTCCTCCACTAGCAACTTGGACCGGTTTTCTGTCTCGAAACCGAAAACTGGTGGCACAACTAGGAAAATGGTAGCACCGCAAGTGATGGCCAGCAAACCAACGTCCGATTGCGGATTCCACTCGAGGGCCTCCACATGGTCCTCCTCGTCCTCAATGATCTCGTACTTGTACAATTCGCGTCCAGTGAGCACCTCCCAAACACGCACAGTGCCGTCGTCAGATCCGGTTGCCAGCCAGTTTCCGCTAGGATGGACGGAAATTGCCCGAATCCGGCCCGTGTGGCCCTCGTAAACGGTCGACGTGCGCACAGGGAATGGTCTCAGGTCCTTTGGCGATGGAAGCTCCGGGATCAACGACTCAGGATCAATGTCCAGTTTCTGCTTCCGCACACGAGGCGCAAGATACAGGTCCAAACACCGCTCGAACCGCTCCCGCACACTCTCCTGGTAGCCAGGAACCTTACGCAGGGCCCCGTACTTCTGTGGAACAAAGTTCTTCTCTCTCTCGCTAGGATCCATCTCCTCCCACTTTTTGCGCTCCTCCTCGCTCATCAAATACTCTTCTGGCGGGTTGTAACTCTCCTCGTTTGTTGGTGGGGACAGCTTCGGCGCACGCAACGTCATCACGTGATCCTGGGTGTTATCGATGTCTGCTCCCCAAAGGTCGAAGTTGAGTTCCTCCTCCTCGTCATGCTGCTTCTTGAGATGCGGAGGAACAATGCGGCCCTCTCTGATAGCCTTGACGATCTTCATGATCCGTTTGGCCTCGTGCTTGGACGGAACGAACCGTCTCTTTGGCTCGGGAACAGCCGTCAGCGGCATGACCTCCGTCTTGCTAGTGAACCACTCGATGGTTGGCTCGTAGGGGTTGATGGTGTCGTCTGTGTTCTCGTTCTTTTCGATTTTTCTGATCAGCTCAAGCTCGTCGGCAGTGATATTAAGCGACGAGCCTGTTTCTTTGTCGAGCAAACCGGTCCACCCTTCGGGCAAATCGATGTTCTCCAGTAGCTGATCCAGAGCAGACCCTTGGGCCGGTCTCATGATTCTCTTTCCGTTGATGTCGTATCCAATGTGTGGGTACTCGTCGTACGCAGAAATGGGCACGTTTCCAATTGTGTTGCTCTCCTCTCTATCAGAGTCGTCAGAGTCGTACACCGGATTGATTTCCGGTCTGAGTATCCGCTCCGAACCATCGTGATATTTACTGCGCACTTCCCCGTTCGAGCTCGTCGAGCTCAGCGTCCGAATCTTGATCCCCGAGAGTTTGTCTGTGATGGACGGCTCCTTTGGCTCGTCCTCGTCCTCGTCACCGCTCGAACCCTCCGCCAAAATTCTGTTGAACTCTGCGTCAGAGTCTTCTTCCTCTTCTGGCTCCTCGTCAGCGCTCTCAAACTCGTCGCTTTCGGAGTCGTCCAAGAGTCCATCCACCTGGATATCGTCTTCGGACGAGGAGTCTTCAAATTCCTCCTGCTCCTGCTTGCGCGACTCGATCTGTTCGCTCTTTCTCTTCACCATGCTAAGATCGAATTTAAAAAAAAAAAATTTTGAAAAATATAACTGTTATGCATGCAGGAGCACATAATCAGAAAATTGAAAAAAATAAGCCCAACGCGGGGCTCGAACCCGCAGCCTTGTGATTAAGAGTCACACGCTCTACCGATTGAGCTAGCCAGGCTTAATACATTGGTGTTAGTGCCCCGGTTGGATATGTGGTGAGTAATGTATAACTTGCACAATGTAGCTATGGTTCACCACACTGCAAAACTTGCAGAACGAGGAGAAGTTATACCACAAGACATTACAGGTCGTACCCACAGTTATACACTTCCTGTGCATAAGTCCACCCTCCCTGCTCTGCACATAAGTAGCTTCTCGCGAGTGAAAAAAAAATATGTTTCGGATTCCCAAGACTGTGTTTCGCCGGTTTGCCAGTTTCCAGGCCGGCCAGCCAATCCACGAGACCAGGCCGCACCTTGTCCGGTCTGGCGAGCTGACCACCGGAATCAGTGCCATGGAGTATTTCAACAGACGGCACAGACTCGCAGAGCAGATGCCCGCACAGTCCTTGGCCATCCTCCCAGGAAACACCGTCAAGTACGCTTCCGGGGCCGTGTTTTACCATTTCCAGCAGAACAACGATCTATTTTATCTGTCAGGATGGCAGGAGCCGGATTCAGTGCTGTTGTTGGAGAAACCCAACGATAACCCAGATTCGGTTATCTTCCACATGATTGTTCCTCCCAAGGACGCCAATGCAGAGTTATGGGAAGGTACACGTACCGGGGTGGACGGCGTGCAGGAGATATTTAATGCTGATCGTGCTACAGATAACCGCAACCTACACAGCTATTTGCGCCCGTTATTGAATAACTACAGCAAAGTGTTATACGATTTCGACTCCCAGAAAAAGTCGTTGTTCAACAGGGTGTTCAGCTCAAGAGATAAGCCGCCGCCAAGCAGAGAGACAATAGAGACTCTTCTGCGTGAAGCAAACTGCCAGATTAGTTCGCTGTCCAAATACGTTACAGAGATGCGGAAAGTGAAGTCGAATGCTGAACTTAGAGTTATGCGTATGGCAGGTAAGATCTCTGGAAGAGCGTATAACCAGGCGTATGCTAAACGGTTCCGCAGCGAAAAGGGTCTGCATGCGTATCTGGAATACCGGTTCATTTCCGGCGGGTGCGACAAGAGCGCATACATCCCGGTGGTAGCAGGAGGCACCAATGCCCTGTGCATCCACTATACGCGGAACGACCAGCTGTTCAAAGGCGACGAGCTCGTGCTGGTGGACGCTGCCGGCAGTCTGGGCGGCTACTGCGCGGACATCTCGCGGACGTGGCCCGTGAGCGGAAAGTTCACTCCTGCACAGGCAGAGTTATACCAGGCCGTTTTGAACGTCGAACGCAAGTGCATCGAGCTGTGCACACAGCGACAGGGTTTGGGGATGTCTGATCTGCACGACGAGAGCGTGCGGTTCATGACTGCGGAGCTGCGAAACTGCGGCTTCCACGGTGTTTCCAGTTATGAGGTTATGCGCCACCTTTATCCTCACTATATTGGCCACAATCTGGGGCTAGATGTGCACGACGTGCCGGGCCACGCCCGCGGAGCGTCGTTCGTGAAGGGCCAGGTGGTCACCGTCGAGCCCGGCGTGTACGTGCCGGACGACCCGCGCTGGCCTAAACACTTTCGTGGTCTGGGTATCAGGGTCGAGGACGACGTGGCCGTTGGCGACGACAACTACGTCGTGCTGACCGCAGAAGCCGCCAAGGAGATCGTCGACATCGAGACGATCGCCGAGCACGGCGTCACCACAAAGCTCGAGGACGAGGTGGTGGACGTGTGGGCATTGTAAATAGTAATCATTCAAAAGCTTCCCGGACCATTTTGTTCACCTCGAGCGCGCGCATTTCCGCGACGACCGACTCATTCAGCGCGTTCACGTGCTGCAGGACGTCCTGCTGGTCGTTGGCCGGAAAGAACTCGATCACGTTGCACGACTCGTCGATCTTGACGCGAAGCTTAAAGAGCATAACCAGTTTCACCAGCTCCTGCTTCGACGTACCGAGAACCTGCTCTATGTGGTCGAAACTCACTCGTTTCATCATCGACAGGTAGAACAGGTCGATCTTGTGGTGGAACGTTTGTCGCCAGAACCGGAACCCTTGCGACAGCTGTTCGTCGTGGTCGAACTCGTTCTGGAATGTGTCCAGGGTGGTTTTGAGTTGTTTAAACCGGCATTTCTTGTAGTCATTGACCAAAGTTTTCAGCTGTATGTCTGCGGCAAGCGTCTCTTTGAGCAGTTCTGTCCACCGCGAGTCCAGATCCTGAATCTTTTCCACCATCAGAATCGAAAAACACACCGTTCGAAGCAGATAGTCCTTGAAAACCAGCTCGTTACTATAGCTGTTTCTCAACACGTCCTTGGCACACACCCCGCTGATCGCCGGTTCCTGCTCCAGGCGGAAATACTCCTCCGCAACGCCCTGGTAATCGCTCCCCAGGAAATTAGCGTACAGCAGGTACCAGCGACAGTTCCAGTACGCTATGGCTTCTTCCGGGTCCAGAACACGCTCGTCCACAGCCATCTTGTCGTCCTCATCGCTCTCGTCGTCCCTCTCGAACTCCAGCGCCTGTTGCAACTTGCGACGCAGAAACAGCCCGCACGTTGCCAAGCTGCCGTCGTACGCCTTGTAAATAATGAACTTTTGCAGCTCGCGCAGCGACCATTTCTTCGACAGCGACGATAACTCGGGCCCCAGACTGTAGTAGAAGGCGGCGTTGTCGCTGACGGAGTCGCTGGAGCCGGTTTTCATGAGGATATCCACGGTCCGTCTGTGGAGCAGGTCGAGGATCTGCTCGAAGACGGCATCTGAGGGGTCGTGTTTGGCGATCTGGGCGATCTGGTCGTCGTAGGCAACGCTGTTTCCCTGTTCCAGTGAGTATTTGGCGCGAACAGACTCTGGCAAGAGGGCAACAAGCGATGGGGTATCCTTATAATTCTGGTACGGAGAGTCTGGTTTGCGGATCAATTCCAGCAGATCCTCAATAACTTTCTGGGTTATGTCGAAATTCTGACAAATATACGCCAATCGTTTGATATAAAGCGGACCAACCTCGTATTCAGTGACATAACGGTCAATGCACATGATTTAAAAAAATTGAAGCCAAAGAAAAAAAAATATAGTGAAAAAAACATGTTTCCACCTTTCAAAGGAACGCTTGTTCTTTTTGCCAGCAAAACGAAGAACCGGCTGGCGTTTGCGGTGAACGCCAACAAAGTGCCGCTGGACCGCGCGAGGCTTGAACGGGCGCAGATGCTGCGATTGCGGGAGAAAAACCAGACCCCTGTCTCTAACGACGCTGCCAGAAAACTGGTTGCCAAAGTGCTGGAGAAACCCGTTGCCGAGAACGTGCGGATCTCCGCAACGACGCCGTTCACTGAGCACGAGATTGAGAAGCTGTTTCGCGTGCCCAACGAGCGGTTCAAGTACAACATTTTGGGAATCAACGGCAACCAGCTGTCGAACTCTGTCACGGTGAATAAAAAGACAGAAGCACTGCTGGAAAACGGCGACCTACCGCGCGCGATCGAGCTCGCCCGGCTTGCGCGAAACCAGGGCATCTTCTCCTTCGGCACGATCTTCCACTACCTCGCCAACCGGGGCAAACTGAATAGGTTGTGGGACTTATTCAATAAGGTGAAAAAATGGGGGCAGCGTCCGGACGGCAGGATGTTGGCGGTTTTATTTGCCGCACACGCCAACGCAAAACACCCCAAGTCGTCCAAGGCGCTCGTTACCAAAGCACAGGCCATACGCATACGCGATTTCCTTGAGTACGAGGCGGCCAAGCAGAAAAACACCGTCGATATCAGACACGTGAACTCGGTGCTCAAAGCATTGCGGCTGGCTGGCTGTTCCGACGAGGCCGTCGCGCTGTTTGAGAAAGTGCCCGCCATGAAGATGCGCTACGACTCGTTCACATACACAGAGTACTTCAGCGCGCTGCGACACACAGAGGACTACACCGCTGCCATAACCAAGGCAGAGACGCAGTTCAGCCGGCTGCAGACCCAGAAGACGAACGTGGACGAACGGCTGGTGCAGGCGTACTCTGCGCTGTTTGTGTTTGCGGACGACGTGCGGCTGCGCGAGCGCGGACTGCTCATCCTGCGCAAGTGGTTCAACCTGTGCGACGAGTCTGCGATCGAGTTTGAGGCCGGTCACGTGACGGACCCGTCCGCGCTGGCAAGCAACAACAGCCACCCGCGCGTGGTTTCGCCTGAAGTCGATCTGGACACCGTTCTGCTGGCCAAGTCCGACATCAACAAGCGCGGCGTGCGCATGAACCCGTCTCCGCAGACAGTCAAGCGCCACGGCATCCTCTGTAAATATTTCGAGCTCTCCTAATAAATAATAGCCGCACGGCCACGGTTTTGGAAATTGTGTGCCCCGGAATAGGCACATAGTAAAAGGCAAGTTGCTGCCGATTACAATTAACATGATTTTCCCCCTGCTGGTGTTTTTGACGGTTTCCGCAGCGTTCCCGCTGCTTGGCACCGAGTCCCGGCTGATATCCACCTGTCCCAACGAGGTGGTCAAGGTCAGCACCCACGGCTGGTGGAGTTTGAAGCTAAACGATATTCCGTTTATTGATCTGACAGAACAGTATCCGGAGGTATATGAGCATCTGGAGCACGGCGAGACAATTCCGCTCGATCTGGAGAAACCGCACAAGGAATATGAGTACCCGCAAGTTTCCGAGTTCCATTCCAAGGAGGTGGCCAAATTGGTGGCAGAGATCGACTCCGCCAAGATATACACCGTTTTGAGCGAGTTCAGCTCGTTCCGGTCCCGGTTCTACAAGTCCGAGCTCAACATGGAGTCTTCTGCGTGGCTGTACGACCAGCTGATTGGCTACGCAGCCAAACACGATAATTACAACCTCGTTACGGTGAACCATCCCAGCTGGCCACAGCCGTCGTACATTTTGGAGATCCACGGCTCGGGGAACCAGAGCACCCGAGCCACAGCCATTCTGGGCGCCCATCACGACTCCACAAACCTGCACCTTCCCTACTTGTTGCCTGCTCCGGGCGCCGACGACGATGGTTCCGGAGTGGCTACGCTCCTTGAAACAGTGCGCGTGCTATCTGAAAATGACATTACTTTTGCTAACGACATTGAGTTCCATTTCTACGCCGCAGAGGAAGGTGGACTGCTTGGCTCGGGCGCCATTTTCAGCCAGTACCGTGCTCTGAACGAGAAGAAGGTGGTCGCCATGTTGCAACAAGACATGACTGGCCACACGTCCACCTCGCTCGAGAAAGGCTACCCGGAGCATTTTGGGATTCTCACCGACTCCACCTCGCCGAAACTCACCGAGTTCTTGAAAACCGTCATCGACCAGTACACCAGCATCCCTGTGTTTGAAACGTCCTGTGGGTTCGGGTGTTCCGATCATTACAGCGCTTTCCTGAACGGCTATCCAAGTGCAATGGTGGCAGAGGCCAAACGGGAGTTCTGGAACCCGCACGCCCATACGATCAGAGATACCATCGACAAACTCAGCGTGCTGCACATGGCCGAACACGTGAAACTGTCGCTCGGGTATGCGTTCGAGCTCGGCCAGTACTCGTTCGACGACCAATAAAAATATCGTACTGTTTGGTCATTCCACCAATGTCAAGGATTCTTCTTTATCTTCGTTGTAGAGCTGTGTGTTGGTTTTCACCTGGTAGCTGAGAATCAGCGCCCCGATGCAGATGATTCCGCCGAGTCTGAAGATCCAGCCGAGCGAGTTGTCAAAGGCGTCTTTATCGTCGCTCTGGAACAGTTTGAACACCAGCGATGAGCCCAACGACGAAACCATCTGCGGTGCCGAGACAAAGACGTTGTGGATCGCCAGCAGAATTCCCGAGTCATACACCACATGGTCGTATTTGGCCACCATGATCCGCGACGTGTAGAAATCGGAGTCTGGGTCGAACAAAGTTCGGTCCGAGTCGGCGGAAACTGGTCTGTTTTGCTTGCGTTGTTCGTCGTAGATTTGAATAGCTTTAATGTCCTTGATTCTTGCAATCTCCTCGCTGATCAGCGCAAACGGAATCCACACCGCACAGCCCCAAGGAATGCCCAAAAAGCCGAACAGCACGATTGCCTGGACCGAGGTCGAGATGAAGAACGTGGAGAGCGTAGACACGATAAACACCACGTGCGAGTAGATCCACAGCTGGCGCATGTTGATGAACCGGTGGTTTTTCAGTTTTTCCACCAAGGTCGGCAGCACAAGGTCCACGGCGAGCGTCACAACGGCGTGCACCAGCAGCGCGAGAGTCCCGCGGCGAACTCCTTCGTCGAGCAGCTTTTGTCGTTCGTCCGGAGGCAGGTTCAACGGGTTGTTATACCCGTTTTCGTAAAGATACAGTTCACCAACGTAGGTGGAGGTGTAGAAAAGCATGGGGAAGTAGCCGATCCAGGCGAAAAACTCGGCATAGCACACGATCTTGACCTGCTGTGGCAGTCGTCTGATCGACCGCAGAACCTGCCAGAAGAACGACTTGACTGCGGTGAAAATGGTGGCATGTTCCTGGTCCACGCCCATGTCCTTGAGTCTGCGTTCTGTCTTTTTGCGCTCGAGCCGGATGGCCACGTCGTAGCGCGGGTTCTTTTCCTTGATCACAAACACCGAAATGGAGGTCAATGCGAGCATGATGATGGCCACGAGCCAACTGAGCACTTTAAACTGAGAATTCCCGAGCCAGGGGAACAGCGAGCTCAGTTCCAAAGTTCCGAGCCAGAAGCCAACAATGTTGAACCCGCCGATCATACGCGCAGCCCAGGCGTTGGCGATCTGTTGCTGGACGCTCGGAACCACGTCGACGATCAAGGCACGGCATGAGGCCTGGATCACGGCTATGGAGAAATCCAGCACGTATATTCCGGCTGCGGCAAACGGGACCGTGTACCCGTTGATCACGTCCGGGTCCTTATCCTTGACGAACCAGCCAATGATGTTTGTGGAATGTGACAAATACAGCAGAGACACGATTGTTGCTAAGCAACCACCCATGATAAACGGTCTTCTTCTACCCCAATTGACGTTACATTGATCGCTCAAAAGACCCACAATTGGCTGGCCAAAAGTGCCCGAGAGCGGGCCAGCAAGCCAAATAAGCGCCAAAGAGTGTT
Source organism: Ogataea philodendri (assembly GCF_020536065.1). Classification (NCBI taxonomy): domain Eukaryota; kingdom Fungi; phylum Ascomycota; class Pichiomycetes; order Pichiales; family Pichiaceae; genus Ogataea; species Ogataea philodendri. The sequence continues at coordinate 227,565 of NW_025764099.1, forward strand.
TCGAAACCCCCAACGACAACAAAAATGGTGTGGCTTCGCTGAATTCCGTAGACCAGGCCAGTTGTAGGGCTCCGACAATCAACGTCAGCAGCATGATGTACCCGGTTGACCGGATCGGATTGTAAAGGTCAGACATCTCTTGTTCGTATTCGGGATCCAAAGTCAGCGATAACGACTGGTCTAGCAGGTTTTCGTTATCAATTGGTCCTTCTGTGCTTTGTTCTGTCATAGCAAAAAATAACCATTTCAAGTAAACTTTACACCAGAACAAATATTTTATAAATACGCGTATGGTCGATAGAAAGAGGACCAGAAGTGAGGAGTTTGCCGATGAATTTGACGATTACCGCGCAGCAACAGACCAGTTCTGTACACAGACGCGATTTCAGGACTATTGCGACGCGAAAAAGGTCCAACTTCGTCGGATCACGTCGGAACTACATGGTAAGTACTGCTGTTGATCTGGACTAACAAGCAGACAAGACCGTGAGCATGATGATGGACGCTAGTCGTCGACTGGCCAGAACTGAGCTGGACTCGATAAAATCCACGTGTGACGAGCCAACAGGGTCCGCTGACATGACCGACTCTGCACAAAGCTACTCAGACACCTCGTTCCACCAGCGGCCGTACTGGCCACAGCCGGCCCGTCTGGCGAAAACATGACTTGCCGCCAGTCTCACACGCCATCCACCACAAAGACCGCCATTGTGCGTCAATCGCAGATCCATAGCCTGGCTCCCACACCGCTGCTGCCTTTTGGGCACATAACCAAAAAAATAAGCTTGTTTTTATTTTATCAGCCGGAATCTTATCCCGTTACCATGACGACCTACGAGAAGATAGTGAAGGGCGCCACGAAGATCAAGCTGGCTCCGCCGAAGCCGAAGTACATCGAGCCGATCTTGATGGCCACCGCAGAGGGCCAGAAGTCCGAGAAGTTTCGGGTTATCATGCGCACCTTGGCACTCCGCCTGGATGATACTGCGTGGTCCATTGTGTACAAGGCGTTGATTGTGGCACATATCATGATCCGCGAGGGCGACGAGGACACCACGATCTCGTACCTGGCGAAAAACCCAGACATGCTGGAGTGCAGGAACATTGCAAAGTCCGGAACGTACATTTCGAACGGAGGAGACCTGAAAACGTTGAAGAACTACTCTAAATATCTCACCACCAGGGCCAAGGAGTATGCCAACGTGAGAATTGATTACATCAAGCAGATCAAGAAGCCGGCCACCTCGTGGTCGTCCAAGGAAACCGGCTCGAGACTCAGAGCATTGAGCGTTGATAAAGGGCTGCTTCGGGAGGTGGAAAGTGTCCAGAAACAGGTGGACGCTCTTGTCCGGTGTCGGTTCGAGGAACGGGAGGTGAACAACGATGTGGTGATTTTGAGTTTTAGAATGCTCGTCAACGACCTGCTTTCCTTGTACCAGGTGCTGAACGAAGGTGTGGTGAACATCCTGGAACATTTCTTCGAACTGAGCAAGTACGACGCAGACAGAGCGTTCGAGATCTACAAGCATTTCACTAAGGAAACAGAACAGGTTGTTGGCTTTCTAAGAGTGGCCAAACATCTAGAACATATTACCAAGTTACATATTCCTGTTATCCGCCATGCGCAAACCGGATTGACCGATTCTTTGGAGGAGTATCTGAACGATCCTAATTTCGTCTCTAATAGAAGACAATATTTGGCTGAAAAGGAGGCCAAGCAGAACGGTCAGCCGGTTCCAACTCCAAAACAGTCTCCCGTCAAGCAGCAACCAGCACCTGTACCAGCACCAGCACCAGCACCGCAACCAGAACAGCCTGTTTTCCAGCAGCCTGTTCCAGCGCAAACCATCACACAAAGCCCTACAGAGGGCTTGGTTTTCCAGCAAACAGGCTTCAACCCGTTTGCTACAGGTTTCGTTCCAATGCCAACTGGGTTCTCCAGTCAGCCGGTTAATGGCAACTTCTACGGACAGACTCCGTCTCCAGTTGTTCCACAGCACACTATCCAGCATCACACTACCCTGCAGCAAATCCCAGAGGTCCAGCCTGCTCCTAGCTACTCCCAGTTCCAGCCGCAGCAGGGTCCTTCTGTCAGCAGCGTGCCTCCGCCAACGGTTGGCCCAGAAACGCCAATCACTCCGCAATTGACCTCGTCGTTCACTGGAGCGGGTTTTGGAGGATACACCAGACAGTCTCCGATCAAGCCCCAGACCACGTCGTCACTGAAGGGCAATCTGAACCGCCAGTCGACGAATCCGTTCTCTGTGGAGCGTTCGAGCTCGAGCAACAATCCGTTCGCCGTCAAGCCTGACACCGATAAACTGACTCCTACAGAGACGGGCACGAATCCGTTCCGGGCGCCAATGGCGTCGCTGCAGCAGCCGCTTAAAAGCCAGCCCACCGCGGGCGGACTCGAGAACCTGCCGACGATCCCTGTGTTCAACGAGACCAAACAGGAATACCAGAGACAGCAGGTGCACCAGAAAGCGGCGTACGACCTCCAGCAGGCGGCACTACAAAAGGCGCAGCAGACTGGTGTGCAGACCCAACTGACCGGTTTCCAACAGCAGCCAACGGGTTTCCAGCAGCAACAGACGGGTTTCCAGCAAACGCCAACTGGCTTCCAACAAAACGGTCAACAAACGGGCTACCAACAACCTAACGGCTACCAACAACCTAACGGCTACCAGCAGCTCCAACAGCCCCAACTCCAACAACAACACACCTACAATCCGTTTCAGCAGACCCAGACCGGTCAAACCTACAACCCGTTCGGTAGCGGAGTCTACAATGGCCCAAACCTAATATAAGTCATTCAACATAGATTTGCGAGTCTGAATAATTTGATTATGCGTTTTGGACGTTCGGGGTGTACTCGCGAGCATTGCCCGAGCCTGTCTCCAAATATCTCTTGATCAGCTTGTCCTGCTTCTCGTTCGGAGTGTAATAGTCGGTCTTATAGTTGTGTTGTCTCTGTGCCTCTATACGCTCCTGGTCCAACTTGGACTTGATGGCGTTGGCAAAGGTCGGTCTTGCAACCACTCCGCTGATTGCCAATGGAACTGCAACCAGTGAAACACCGCCCAGAAATTGTAATGGAGTAACTGCCATGTTAATTATATGTAATGATACTTGAGTCGTTGGAATTGTACTTCTACAACCAGTTTACCGCCTCTATTTATATTACTCCCCGATCGGGGATTGTTTGTAGTGGTGATGGGAATTGGTGGCCCCACCAGATGACCGCAATTTTGGTCAGGAGATTTTTCCGTGGGTGTGATCACGGGTGGTGTGTTTTTCGCCGGAAAAAACCGTTATTTTTTTTCCTCACGCCAAGGTAGTGTACACCCTTTTTCTAGACTTATCTGTGGACTCGGCGACCGACTCCGTAAAGTCGTGACTGTGATGATTACTCCACTGGGTCTTGAGGTACGTCAGGCCGCTGATGTTGTACCCCACCTCTGCGGTTGTCACACGCAGCATTCTGCGCAGCTGTTGGCGGAGCTGGTCCAGGTCTTGGCGCAACTCCTGGTCTTTCTGACTGATCAGCTCCATGGAGTTGGACCGGATCAGAAAGAACAGCGTGCGGCAGATGACTGAAATCGAGGTCAGGTTCTTGTTGAAGTTGGCGCCGGAGGTCCACGTGCGGATGAACCGCAGCAGCTGCACCGTGTAGAAAAATGGTAGCACCACCAAGGCGTCCTCCAATTGCGACGCCTTGATCTTCAAAAGCACGTCCAGAACATAGTCCTCCGCAGAAACGTTCAAAGCCTGCAAAACAGGGTTCACAGAAGGCTCCACGGGCTTCTGCGCAGATCGTTTCAGCTTGAACGCCTGCAATTCGCGCTCGTACTGCTGCTTCTCCTCCAGACTCTTTCCAGCAAGGTCCAGAGCCTCCATCAGCTTCTCGCCCGCCTTGAGCGTCTCCATGGTCTGGTTCGACACCTTCGCAGCCCCGTCCTCCTCGTCCTTCACAGGCTCGTCCCCGTCCAAAGAGGCCAGCAACTCGTCTTGGTACTGCTCGTCCATCTCCTTTTCGCGCTCCTCCTCGATAAACACCTGGTCGTCCGTCTCTTCCCAGATCCTGATACTGTGGTCGTGCGAAACAGATACCATAAACTCGCCCGAATTGCTCACCGCCAGACTCCACACCTCCGAGTGGTGGGCCGCCAGCTTCTGCACGTTCTCGAACTTGATTCCGTCCCAGTACTTGATCAGACCGTCTTTGGAACAACTGAAGAAGTTCTTGGACTCTGGAACAAACTTCACCTTCATAATTGAGTCCTGGTGTCCAAAGATCGACTTGTGACAGTCTCCGAAGTCCAGTCCCCAGATTCTGATGTTCTTATCGGCAGAAGAGGTGATGATCAGCTTGGAGTCGAATGAAATGTCAATCGACAAAACGGGAAGCTTGTGTCCGTACAAACTCAGGAAAAACTTGAGCGTGTCAAAGAAAAACACCTTGACGGTGTTGTCCAACAGCGAAACAGCAAGATACTTGGAGTCTGGAGAAACCTTAACACTTAGAACGTCGTCGCTGACCTCCAATGTTCTGGTATGGTTCAATTGCAGAATATTGGTGTATCTGTTCTCAGTTCCCGGAACAAGCTCCTTTTCCACTTGAATTTCCCAGAACTTGACCGTCTTGTCGGCAGAACCAGTGATGATGGTTTTTCCGTCAGGAGTAAGGTCAATTGCCCAAACAGCTTTGCTATCATGAACATCGTCCAACGAATGGAGAACAGACGACGTGGCCAGATCCAGCAACTTCAAGGACCCCTCCTTGGTTCCAATGACAACCAACGAGCCTCCAGGAAGAAACCGTGCAGACAAAATATACCCAACTTTGTCAAAAGACCGAATACATGACTTGTTCTTGATATTCCAGACCTTCAGCTCGTTGTTGGATCCCGTCACCAACAGCTTGTCGTCGTCGGAAATGTCAACAGCACGAATATCTTGTCTGTGTCCCAAGTTGAACAGCGAGTACTTGTCTTCGGAAATCTTATCAACAGGCTTGTGTTTGCGAACAACCTCAGGAATAGGAACGGTGTGATAAACCACGGCATTATTAGTCAGAGTCGTCACCACATCAATCTTCCGGTTGTTGGTGATACCCCACGTACAAGAACGGACTTTGAATCTGTCAGAATGGATCGTAGTGAAAGGTGCAACCAACATGTCGATCTTAGCATCGTCCATAGCGCGCTGGATATCCTCAGGACTCATACCTTTTTCTTTCAAACGGGCTTCTCTTCTAGAAGAAGCCTTGCTGATCTCTTTTTCTGATCTGAAACGGAAAATTTCAACCGTTCTGTCGGTGTTGGAAGCGTAGAAGAACTCGCCCTGGTTGGTCATGGTGAAATCAATGTCTGTGCACCGGCTCTTGCTCTGTTTTGTAACATTGCCCTGTTCAACCAGCTTTCTGTCGGGGCTGGTCAAGTTGATCGTCCACACCTTCAACTGAGTGTCCATGCCAGAAGTAACACAAAGCTCCTTGGTCGAGCTCAACCCCAATGCCCAGCACTCTCCAGTATGAGCAACGTGTGTCTCGATGCACTGCTGAGACTTCAAGTCCCACAGCTTAATCAGCCCATCCTTCGACGTGCTCACAAGCCAGTCTTCCATCTCGTCGGTGTCTGTGTTGTCTTCATCTATCAATAATGCAATTCCTGTAATCTGATCCTTGTGGCCTTTCAACTTGAAAAGTCCAGTCTCGCCAACAAGGTCCCATATAATGATCGTGGTGTCTCTTGATCCAGAAACAAGCCGTGTACCGGACCGATCAAATTGGAGCATTGTGATGGCACTCTTATGTCCCGAAAACTTGATAATCACTGACCCAGACGTCATGTCCCAAATCTTGATAGAACCGTCGCTGTAACCGGCAGCCAGAATATTCGAACGGGGCTCGTGCTCGAGTCGAACAACATACGGTGGCGCAGATTGTGTTGAGGAGTCCAAAGACCCCGGAGTCGTTCCGTCCTGGAGACGTTTGACCAACTCTCCGGTCTTGATATCCCAGATGAGAATGTCTTCTAAACCGCCTGTGACGACCTCCCCGGTAAACCTCTTGGACGTCTCGTTCCCGATGAACACCGAGTTGGATTCGGATGCAATCACACCCATCCAACCGGCTTGCTCGTACCTCTGATACGACTTCACCATATTTAATCTGATCAATATTTTTTTCAAATTTTTTTTTCACTATGCGTGAAGACATCCGTGCACCACAAGACACCTTCAGGAGTCGGTGAGCCATTCGTGGAACTCGTCCATGAGCACGGGCCACGACTGCATTTCGTCGTAGTTGGACAGTTTAGGATCTTCGTGGTATGTTTTAAGGAAAGGATACAGCATGTTCCATTGGTCTTTGGTGATTCCCTTGTGGTCTTTGATTTCAAGGAACTTGATAAAAGTGTCGAGTTCTTTCTTGTACTCTTCAGGGATCATGAGGTTCCAGTACTCGATCGCAGACTCGGTTGGAACGTTTCTTTGGTTCTTTTCCAGAATGAATTTGTAAGTGAATTGGTACACTTTCTTGAAGTAGCTCTCTTCTGCCAGTTTGACTGCGAGTTCGTTTTCAATGTAATCGTGCATTTTCTCAATCGAGTTGGCGCCCACTCGCGACCAGTTGATCAAAAACGGGTCTTCTTTGAAGATCCCCACCGATGGTGACTCTAGAAACTCGGCCAAGGCAAGAATCACTAAATCCTCCGGCTCGTATCCCAGGTCGGCAATATACCGCACGGTTCCATCAATTCCAATATACGGTTTCCCCAACACATCCAAACTGTCCTCCTTGTACTTATTAAACACACTCTTGACCTTGCTGTCAACCTTGATCTTTGCGTTTTCCTTCACCTTTTTAAAACCCTCAGCCAACTCTGGACGGGTGAAAAAGTCGTTGATCGCGTACGTCACGTTCTGCTGGTTTCTTCCCAGAAAGAACGACGCCATGTCCTCAGACTCGGTTCCTGTGATTTCAAGAAACTTCTTAACTTTAGCCGACTTGACAGACATAATATCCTATTTAGATAAATTATTTTGTTTATTTATTTATCATGTCTTTGTCTTTAGATGCCCAGAACTTCTTTGAAGTTTTCGCTTCTAACGCAGTGAGTTTTGTTCCGCACGAGCAGGACGATCCGTCTTCGAACGTTTCGTTGGTGCTGGACTGGATTGGCGAGTTTCTGAGCGTTCAATCGTCGGATCCTGTTGAACCACCGCTGAGGATCAGAAATGCCCTTAAAAACGTTGGGGCCGGCAACGAGCATCTTTTTGATGGATTCTTGAGACTTGTGAGATCGATATTAAACAAACAAGGCCGGGAGATTGCAAAGACTATCGACTCGTCTCCAGAGCCGGTCTCGGGTCTGCCCCATTTGTTTGAGTGGATCGTCTCTACAAACCAGAAAACGCTCTATTGCACATCGCTGATCAACCTGGTGTCCGACCAGATCAAACTCGTCACACGCTGCTCAAACGCCGTGTTTCGCAAAACAGCGTTGGACCCTTCAGTCTGGCGAAACGTACAGACTTGGTACAGAGACGGTCTGTTTGGTAAATCGAGCCCGATCCGCCGCGAAGACTTAATCCAGACCACACAGATCCTCAACAGAATATACCTCGGGGACGAGATGAGCCAGTTGGTGACAGAACTGTTCAAGTGCGAAATCAAGTCACACATCGGAACGCAATGCTCTTTGGTCTGGAACAAGCCGCTCCTGACAGATCTGTCTCATTACACACACCAGATTCTCACTCCAAAATTTGTTGATCTTCTTCCACCCTCAGACGCCGACTGTCTGACAGAGCTAGTGAAGAACGAGCTGGTTAGACTTAGAATCAAAGAGATCTTTGATATCGTGGTTGACTATCCCGACTCGACTTTTGCATTACAAGAGCTACGCGAGTGCATGACAACAGCCAGCCAGCAGACACAGCTCGTCAACACATTCATCCATCTTGCTGAGAAACGGCTGCTCCATGCCGGCGTGAGCACCATCGACATCATCAAATGCTACATATCGACTATCCGTTCATTCCTAATCATTGACCATCGCGGTGTTCTTCTGGACAAGGTTTGCAGACCAATTCGGTCTTATCTGAAAGAGAGAGAAGACACTATTGAGAGAATAGTGTTTGCATTACTAGACACATCGTCCGAGAACAAGTTGATCGAGCTTGCCATTGAATTGCGACAGTCAGGCACCAAACGACAACTCACGCACGAATTGGAAAGAGATCTCAACTGGACGCCCGATCCGGTGGACGCGTTACCCGATTTCCGTAAAGGGGTTGTTGAGGACGTTGTTGAGTCGCTGATCTCCATCTTTGACACCAAGGATGTGTTTATGAGCGAGCTGACCAAGGTTTTCTCAGAGCAACTGCTAAAGATCACCAATTACGATGTGCGGGAGGTTTACACGAAACTACAGCTACTTAAGTCGAGATTTGGCAACTCAGAGTTTGGGTCATTGGACGTGATGATGAAGGATATCATACTGAGTCGCAAGCTGGACAAGGCAATCAGTTCTGCACACGTCCACTCCTCGATCATTTCGCATCTTTACTGGCCCGAGCTGCCGAAACAGGAGTTCAAGCTTCCTGAAAGCATACAGCAAAGCCTGAAGAACTATGAGGCGCAATACAGAAACCACAAGAAGGGCCGCAAGCTCGACATTTTTCCTGCGCTCAGCACAGTGGATATGGACGTAGAGATTGGCGGTACTACAACGAACTTCAAAGTTTCTGCCGATAAAGCATCTATTCTCTATTCATTTTTGGATATGCCGCCAGGGAGCGAAGTGAAACTGGCTATTATTTGCATGAAGCTGCAGATGCCGCTGAAATTGGCCAACGACGGGTTGGCGTTCTGGGTGAAGAACGGGGTGCTAGTCTCCTGCGGATTGAACACATACAAGATTAATGAGTGATCATTTGATTTCCACAGCTATGATCTTCTGAACGGTGTTCAACACGTCGTCGGTGGACTCGTCCATGTGGTCATAGTTAGGAGTGGAGAACCGTTCGTTCAATGCCTCATCCAGCAGGTGTCTGAGTTTTGTAATTAGAACACCGTTTTTGCACCATGTTCGAATTGGCAGCCAGCCTCCCATCACTACTCCAGGAGACGAGTTACCCGAGGAGCTTGTGGTAAGGTCGTATGTGAGGGAGCCACCAAACAGGAGGACGGCAATGATAGAGACTGGAGTGACGTCTCTAAGGTACAGTTTAGTGGTTGTTTGGGAAGCACCGTATGCGACAAAGTGCGAAGACAGGTTGTTGGACTCGCTAGCTGTGAACACAACGTTTCCGTTCTCGTCCTCCACGAGCGGTTCCTGGACATTGGAGCTCGAGTTCTTGATATGGAACAAGGTCGATGACGGGTGCAGGAACGCTCTGGTTGCCGGAAGCTGGTCCTGGTGGTTTCCCTTGACGAACTGTTCGTTTCTGATCCAGAACTTGATGTTTTTTGCGTCTGGGTCCAGCGAAATGGATCCAGAAACGCTGGAGATGTACTTTGGATCGGGATACTGCACTCTGGCGATCTGCGGGTACGAGGACGAGCACACCAGGGCGGTGATGATCTGGTAATTGGTAGCGTTCCTGTTCAAAGGTTTGAAAGCAGCTGGAGACTTGTGGTAGTCCAAAGGAATGAATCCCAGGTCCTGCAACGCAGCGATGTATTGAGCTCTTGTGGACTGGATCTCGTTCATGGTCATGTAAGAGAGATAGTTTCTTTCCAGCCACGAACGGGCTTCCTTTGGTTTTAATTCCTGGTACTCGTTGAACGCGTTGAGAATGGCAATATGGTCGCCGTGGCCGCTAGCAAACTTGTTCTGGACCCGTTTGACCTCGTCTCTGTTCTCCATCTTGACCATGAACGGATTACCGGTGACTCCAACGGCAGCCAGCGTCAAACAGCTATCCAGACACTTGAACAGGACTCCAAATAGCAACAGTTTACCAGACTTGAGGTCTGTTGGTAATGTTGACAGATACGACCCCAATTTGGTGAGATTGTCGTTGTGGAGTGCTCCCATTTCTGTGAGCAGCTGTTTGGAGCTTTCGATGTTTTCCTTTTCTGGTGGGTCGAGACCTAACTGCAAAAACTCGTGGACATTGCCAACACCCATTGATTTCACCACCAGGTACAGATTTTCAAGCCTGGTACGTTTAATTTCGGGGATTGGCTGTTTCCTCATCAGTTTGGTCTCTGTGTCCTTGGTGAACAGCTTGTAGCACAAGCCGGCTTGAATACGACCAGCTCTTCCTCGTCTCTGTTTGCATTCTGCCTGGGACGCCCAGGATTCCACGAGCTTGCTGGAGTTGGACCCGGAATCGAAGTGGACGCTCTTGACTCTGCCGGTGTCGATGACCACGACTGCGTCCGGGATGGTGATGGAGGTCTCTGCGACGTTGGTGGAGGCGACCACTTTACGCTGGCCAGAAGGAGGGTTTCTAAAGATGCGTTTCTGGTCCTTGGAGCTGAGGGCAGAGTGCAACGGCAGGGCCCAGAACGGTCCTTTGATTTTGGCCAGACACTTGTTGATTTCCATCACTCCCGGAAGAAAGATCAGGATGGATCCCTTGTTGCCCTGTCTGGTGAGGTCCTGGTCGACTTTCTCCACCAGAGCAGCAATGAGGTCGTAATTGATATTTCCGAGCTCGAAATATTTCGAGTCGGCTTTTGGCTGGATCTCCTCGCCGTTGCGCATGGTCACTGTGAATTGCAGCGAGTCCAGAACGTTATCGAGGTAGAAGTCCTGGATGGGGAACGTTCTTCCCTCGATGTGGACGTGCGACACGCCTGAATGGAAGTATTTTTCAAAAATGGAGATGTCTATGGTAGCAGACATTAGAACCACTTTTAGTTTTGGATACAGCGTCAACACCTTCTTCAGCACAATTAGCAAGAAGTCGCCATCGACAGACCGCTCGTGCACCTCATCCACGAAGATGTAGCCGAGATTCTCGAAGAAGCTGTTATTTGGCTGGCTGTTCCCTATAACTCCCTGGATCATCCGTAGTAGAACTCCCGTAGTGGCAAACGTGATCCGTGTGTTTTTAGACGTTTTGTTCTCTCCACGGATGATGTACCCGATCTCGTCGCCGCAGGTGGACACTCTTTCGTCGGAGATCCGATCTGCCAGTCCAATGGTGGATATTCTTCGTGGCTGAGTGCAAACAATGTTGGTGTTGAAATCGTTCTGTTTGTTGAGCTCGTCCAGAATGAACTGGACAATCTGGGTGGACTTTCCAGACCCTGTTTCTCCTGTGATAAGACAGATTCGGTTGCTGTTGATGACCGAAACCAATTGGTCTTTTTTGCTCCATGCGGGCAGTTTGGTCCGTTTTGCAACCATCTCCTTAAACCCAGAACCAGCAACTTTCGACTTGTACACGCCGGCGAGCTCGTCCAGGTCGCGTTTCTGTTTCGCACGGCCGCGTTTGGCCGGCCTATGACTCTCAGAATGCTCGTGGTACTGGAACTGTTTTCTGACAAACGGTTTCACCAACGAGCCCGGATTCTCCACAATCGACAGGATATTATTCTCCAGCCAATCAACACAGCTGAATATCAACGGCATCCCCAGCAATCTATCTTCAACGACATGGAGCAGCAGCTTGGAAACAATTGCAATCTTCAGATAGTTGGCCAGCTTGTAAGATGAATCCTTGACTATCAGATGGAGACCAGGCAACGACTGTGGGTAGTTGGTGCTTCTATAAACTTTCAACGCCAACAGTCCCTGGTTGATTCCTTCAGGGTTCAGCGAGATCTCTGCGATGTCCTGCTTGACGGCCACTTTGTCCTCGCCGTAAATGGCAGTCAGACTTTCGAGCTCCTCGTTCCAGATCTGTTCCGACTCGTCTTCTGTTTCTGTTTCTGGCGCATCAAAGTCGATCAACGTTGACGTCAAGTAGACACCGAGCTGGACTTCGTCGTAGCCACAAATAGAGATGGCCGTCTCCACCTCGTTCGAACTAAATCCACCTTCTCTAAGTCGTTTGACCATGTTCTCTTTCTTGAAGTCCTTGCTGATAGTAAGTTCCACGTTCGAGTCCTTGCTGTTCTTCGCAAACAACGGCGGCAAATCGTCCTCGGGAACGTGGAAAATCAGCCATTCCAGAGCATCCGTGAACGTTCCGGTGTATTTGAACGCTTCCTCAACATGCGGCTTTCTAAAGCCAAGACTAATCAGCGACTGGATATCTCTGTCCACATCCGCTGCCTCGATTTTCTGCTCGGACCACTCAACATGGTGTCGAATAGAGTTCTCGATCAAAACACGCGTTTCTGGTTTCAGATCAATAAACACAGTGCTATCCCAGACTTTTCGAGGAAACTTGACCTGGTCCTTAACAACCACCTCGGACCGAACTTCCTTGGGCTTTGGCCGTTTAACTCCAATGGAAATCATTGGTTTTTTCGTCCGCAGCTCGGCATCCTTCTTCGCTTGCTCCTCCTTCTGTTTCTTTTCCTGTTGCTTACGTCTCTCTAGCACAACATTAAACGGATCAGAACAGTACTCTTCCTTGGCTTTGCCAGGATTACTCTTGACCAATGCCTTTCTCTCTGCCTCCAGATCCGACCACAGCTGCTTGTGGTTCGTGGGAAGCACCATGTGCAAGTTTTTGTCCGAAGCTATGCGATGAAGAGCGTACGTTGCTGCATAATGCCGGGCCTCCAACGCTGTTTCCTGAGGCTTGATCAACGGACTCGGATGCATGCGAACTTCAATCACTTCCTGTGTCTTTGGGTTCTTCCAGCCAAGTCTGGCAATTCCGATAAACCCATCCTTGGTCTTCTTCATGTCGTACTCCACCTTCTGCCACTTCTGCTTCTGACAGTGCTCGTGGAGAAGCGATCCAGGAAGCTTGCCTGTCCAGCTCGCAGACTGCGCAACAGAGGTGCGTCCGGCCTTTCTGGTGGCCGCATCCAGTGGCGCCCGCTTGCCAGAAGCGGCCGGTTCCGGTTTTGCAGCCACAGGCTCCTCCTGCTTCGATTTCTTCTTGGCCATATGCTGAATCTCAAGGTGTAAGGAGTGTTTTCTTCTGGCTGAAAAATAAAATCGTTTCGGTTGGTTCTGGATATTACGTCATAGTTTGGATAATACTGTCAAATTTCAAAAATCAGGGCTCAGATGGCGGTAGCCAATTAACTAGAAGCCCCACGACCACGGTTCGAGTCCGTAAAACACTGGATATTTTTGCTCTCCATACCAGCAACCCAGATCGCGCCCTCGTGCGCGTATCGCCACATTCTGCGTTTCAGCCAAGACATGCTATCTGCCCAGGCATTAAAAACGCCAGCGCTCGTAACCCTCCCCGAATTAATAGATAATGCTTTTATTCTCTAGAATATAGATTCAAAATTATAAGCAATCTTTCTTTTCTACAATAACCATGGTCTGGGAGCACATAAATCCAGACAAGGTACATGTGGCGTATGCAGTTATAGCTGTGTTTTCGTCGCTATTCTCGCTCTGTTCGCTGTTTATAAAAGAGAAACTCTACATTGGAGAGGCCTCTGTGGCAACCATTTTCGGCCTGATTGTGGGGCCGCATTGTTTGAAATGGTTCGATCCCGGGTCCTGGGGAAACGAGGACTACATCACACTAGAAATCAGTCGAGTCATTCTGTGTATCGAAATTGTGGCCGTCGCCGTCGAGCTTCCAAAGAAATACATCTGGAAGCATTGGCTCGGAGTGTTTTTGTTATTGATTCCGGTGATGACCATTGGCTGGTTGGTTATCGGGCTGTTCATCTGGGCAATCTTACCTGATCTCCATTATGGCCACGGCCTTTTGATCGCCGCATGCATCACCGCCACAGATCCGGTTTTGGCTCAGGCCGTTGTCGGTAAGGGAAAATTCGCCAGAAGGGTCCCTGCGCATCTTCGGAATTTGTTGACCGCCGAATCCGCATGTAACGACGGAGTTTCAGTTCCATTCGTTTACCTAGCCATCAACATCATCGTCCACAAGTCTAATGCCAAGGAGATTGCGCGCGACTGGATCACAACCACCGTTTTGTACGAGTGTATGTTCGGCTGCGTCTTGGGTATAGTTATTGGATTTTTGGGACGCAAAGCCATCCAATTTGCCGAGGAGAAGGACCTCATCGATAGAGAGTCATTCCTGGCGTTCTACGTGATGCTTGCATTACTGTGCTGTGGATTCGGGTCGATTCTTGGAGTAGACGACTTGCTCGCTTCTTTTGCAGCAGGTGCCACTTTTGCTTGGGATGGCCGGTTTACAGAGAGAACTGAGGAGTCGCACGTTTCCTCTGTCATCGACTTGCTGTTGAACTTGGCCTATTTTGTCTACTTTGGCTCCATTATCCCATGGGAGCAGTTCAACAACAAAGAATTGGGACTCAATTGGTGGAGACTCGTGTGTATCGCGCTGACGGTTATTTTTCTTCGGCGAATACCTGCAGTTCTCGCCATCAAGCCCTTCAACCCCGATATCAAGAACTGGAAAGAGGCGCTGTTCGTGGGTCACTTCGGGCCAATAGGAGTCGGCGCAGTTTTTGCATCGATCTTGGCAGTTGGAGATTTAGAAGCGCACGTTCTGCACATCGAGCACGGCCCAACGACAACTTATCCGAACGTCGAGGAGTACCACCAGCTTATCAGAATTATCTGGCCGACGGTGTCGTTCCTTGTGCTGACCAGTATCATTGTGCATGGATCGTCGGTTGCTGTGCTGACCCTTGGTCGTCATTTGCAAACCATGACTTTCACTATGACAATGACCAAGGTCGAGACAGAGGGAGGCGGATGGACCTCGCGTCTTCCAAAACTCGAGAAGAGCGGTACATCGTTCTCGCTCAAGCGGATCGATACTATGGCTCCATCAGATTCCAGCCAGGACAACAAACTGTTGGAGAAACAATACACTGATGAGTCGGCACAGTTAGAGGACCAGGACGCTGCTGCGTCAGCCAAGCCTGCAGGAATCGCCAGAAGAAGAAAGCAGAAGAGACGGATGCACAAGAAGATTAGAGAGAAGCGCAAGGAGCCTCCTGCTCTGGAGACTTTGGATTTGAGAAAAAACAACCAGGCTTCCACGAGTAAGGAGAATTCTGACGGCAGTTCGTCGACGCCGATTGCTGAGGACACTCACACGGCGGGCGAGTCGACTCCCGACCACGAGGAGGACGATATTGGTGCTCCATTGATGCGTATCACCTCGACACACATGAGAGAGCTGAAGGAAGATTTCAATATTGATGAGGACAGTCTGAAGCCTGTTTTCCAGGACGGCGAGCTCAAGATCCCAACTAATGGATACAGAGACGGTGACCAGCTGATCATCGAGGACCAGCACGGAGAGATCCTGCACACGCTCGAGGCGGTGAACTCGCCAAGCGACGACGGCAAGAGTATCCATAGTCTAACGTCTCTCAAGGGCCGGTTCAAGGAGTTCCAGAAGAAGGATCGGATCCGCACTAAGGACAACGAGGAGATCCAGATGGCCGACGCAAGCAAGCCGGAAGAGAAGATCGACGAGCTGATCAACAAGACCAGTCCAAAGCACAAGATCTTACTAGGACAGAAAATCAAACATGGCAGCGACAACAAGCTGCACACATCGCAGAAGTATCACGGATTCCGTATAGACGACAACATCATCATTGAGAATGCGGATGGAGAGGTGGTTGGTCGGTACAGAATCAACCAGAAGAAGCTTCCTGCCGAGAAGACAGACACATTGAACAAGGCTCTCAAGATGGTTGGGCTCCGCAAAGAAAAGGAGCCGGACGAGGAAAGCAGCCAGCAGACGAACGACGACTTGATTCCTTCCTCTGCTGCTGCGCAAGACAAACGGATGGAGAGCAAGATCAAGAAGCTGCTGAGAGCGGACTCGCGCAAGGTGAGTGTTAGCGAGCCATCGTCGCCAACTTTGGAAGCCAGTGAGGATTCCGATCTTTCGCCTGTTGTGAGTTCAGGCAACCCGGACGAGTCCGAGTTTGAGCGTGCCCGGCGGCTCGCGGCACTGGCCTCATCCACAAGAGACCCCGACGACGAGGAGGACCAGCCTGCTCCAAACGCATGACCCGAGTTAGCATTAATTTGGTTACCTAATATATTACCTAAAGTATCCACCACGGTGATGAAAGTTTTTCCATTCATGAGTGAAAAAAAATGAATGGCGGTGCAGCTGCGCATAACCAGCACAGTAGAATAAAACAGTGCTATATGAACGCAGATCCTTGCCATTAATTACTCATTAGCGAAATGGATTTCTGGAAGCGAGACGATGACGCTTGTGTGTCTGACAATGATTACGATGGAGAACATTTTGGGGCTCGTGTGAGTGCAGTGTTTGTGGTCTTGGTAGCTTCGTTCTTTGGAGCTTACTTCCCTATCCTGTCCTCTAGATACTCCTTTATTAGACTGCCACCATGGTGTTTCTTCATTGCCAAGTTCTTTGGATCTGGAGTTATTGTGGCTACTGCTTTTATCCATTTGTTGGAGCCTGCTAGTGATGCCTTGGGTGAAGAGTGTTTGGGAGCACCATTCACAGAGTATCCTTTGGCCTTTGGTATCTGTCTTATCACGCTTATGGTGATGTTCTTTGCCGAGTTGCTTGTCTACAAATGGATGGAGAACAAGTTTGAAGGAACCAGCCAAGGCGGAGAGCACATGCACTCTCATTTCGGCGAGACTGACCTGTTTGTGAAAAAAGAAAAGGAAGACGACGAGGTCAAGAGTGAAAGCGACCATGACTACGTGCGCGAAGCCGAGGTCGACTCCCCCGTCAACGACAACCGTTCTGAGAACAAGTCTACTAATTTATTTGATTCTAGTCACCACTTTGACCACAAGAATCACCACCAAGACCCAGAGGTTATTGGTACTCTTGCTCAAGACTCTGAGAAAGAGTCTTACTATGGACAATTATTGAACGTTTTCATTCTGGAATTCGGTGTGATCTTCCACTCCGTCTTCGTTGGTCTGACTCTGTCCGTTTCCGGAGACGAGTTTGTCAATCTGTACATTGTTATTGTGTTCCACCAGCTTTTTGAAGGTCTTGGTCTCGGAACTAGAATCGCCATGATTAATTGGGATAAGAACAGAAGATTCACTCCATGGATCCTTGCTGCTGCTTACGGTGTCTGTACCCCGATCGCTATTGCCATTGGTCTGGGTGTGCGTAAGACCTATCCTCCAAACTCCCGTACTGCTCTCATCACCAACGGAGTGTTCGACTCCATCTCGGCCGGTATTCTGGTGTACACCGGACTGATCGAGCTGATGGCCCACGAGTTCCTGTTCAGCGACGAGTTCAAGGGCAAGGAGAATATGAAGAAGATGGTCCTCGCTTACGTGGTGATGTGCACAGGCGCAGGCCTGATGGCTCTTCTTGGTAAATGGGCCTAAGTACACTCAGAACACTATATTCTTGAGAAATCTAATAATCTAGGTTAATACGTAAAATACACAAAGTACACAACTTTTGTGGACACGATCAAGTGTTCATGTAGGTGGATGGATCAACTCCCTCGGCCGGGAACTCCTGGATCTTGACATCGAATCTTTCCTGGATCTTGTTCAAGATCTCCTGGTCCTGTTCGTTGGACACAAACGACACAGAAAGTCCCTTGGTACCGAATCTACCTGCTCTTCCGACTCTGTGCAAGTACTGGTCGGCCTCGCTAGGAAGATCGTAGTTGATGGCCAGGTTGATTCTCTCGATATCGATACCTCTTCCAAACACGTCGGTAGAGACACATATTCTCTTGTTGTACTCCTTGAACAGCTTGTATCTGGCGATTCTCTCCTCCTGTGGAATACCGGAGTGCACCACGATGGATGGGAAGTTGGAGTCGCACAACAGCTTGTTCAATGCAGTGGCTCTTTTGGTCGACTTGACAAAGATGATCACCTGGTTGAACTCCAACGAGTCCAACAGCTCTGCAAGCTTCAAGTTCTTCTTCTCCTCTGGCAAGTTGATGTAGTATTGTTGCAAACCGTGCAGAGTGAGCTTCTTCTCGTCGTCAACGTAGATCTCCAATGGGTTCTTCATGAACTTCTTGCAGATAGGTCTGATTTCCTGGGAAAGCGTGGCAGAGAACATCATCACCTGTTTCTGGAATGGAGTGGCTCTGAACACCTCCTGGACGTCTCTTCTCATGTCGACCTGCTCAAGAACCTGGTCACACTCGTCAATCACAAAGTTCTTCACGTTGTTGAGTCTGATCAGCTTGTCTCTCACAAGGGCGTTCAATCTACCCGGAGTACCGACCACAATGTGTGGACAAGTATCCTTATTCTTGAGTTTCTCGGCGTCTTGCTTGATGTTGACACCTCCGTAAAACACCTCAGTCTTCACCTCTGGCATGTACTTGGAGAATCTAGCGTACTCGTTCTTAATCTGGTAGGCCAATTCTCTGGTATGACAAATCACGATGGTGGAAATCTCGCCTGGAGTTGGATCCAGCTGTTGCAGGGTCGACAACACGAAAACCGCAGTCTTACCAAGACCAGACTTGGCTTGACAAAGAACATCGTTACCCAAGATGGATTGTGGGATACAGGCCTGTTGGACTGATCAATGTTAGTCAAATTGGAGCACAGTAGTACTTACCTTCCGATGGGTGCTCGAAACCGCAGTCAGCAATGGCTCTAAGCAATTCAGGCTTGAGCAAGAAGTCTCTGAAACCGGTGGTGTGAATTCCCACGTAGGAACCCTTTTTGTCGGTTTCCTCCTTGCCATCTTCGCCAGCAGCAGCCTGTTGGGTTGGAGCGACGTTGATTTCTTCGGAATCGGAGTAATCCAATAATTCTTCTTCTCCCTCGGCGGACATGTTGTAAGGTTTTTTACCAACTGGTTTTGCCATTTAGTGTTCGTCGACCAAATTGGAAAAACCTGGGCAGGGTAACACAGACACGTTAAAAGTGAGAGTTTTTGATTTCTTTCCTGTGCCAACATGTCCACCGAATACGAGAAAATATACTTGAACCAGTCCAAGCAGGCGGGCAGAATGCGTATTGCCGACTCGGGGCTCGGCTGGAAGGCCCAGGCGGTTCCTGGGGCCACGGCGAAGTCGAATCCGTTTCTTCTGCCCAGCGAGGAGATCTCCAGTGCCCATTGGTCTAGAGGCTCGCGTGGATGGGAATTGCGCATAGACACCAAGAACAAGGGCGTTGTGATGCTGGATGGGTTTGATCAGCAGGATCTGAACGGTCTCAAGAACGAATTGCAGAGAAATTTCAGTGTTCCTTTGGAAGTGAGAGAACACTCATTGCGTGGATGGAACTGGGGAAAGACCCAGCTGACCAGAAACGAGCTCACTTTCAACATCAACAATAGACCGGCGTTTGAGATCCCGTACTCGGATATCACCAATACGAATTTGAGCAGAAAGAACGAAATCACTGTTGAGTTGAACTCGACAGAGCAAACAGACCCTGAAAGGACCGGAGACGAGCTTGTGGAGATGAAACTGTACATTCCGGGCACTGTGGAGGCCGATGAGGATGAAGGTGAAGAAGAAGACAAGGAGGAAGCTCCAGAACAAAAATCGTTGGCCCAAATCTTCAGCGATCAACTCAAGGAGAAAGCAGACATCGGACAGGTCACCGGCGAGGCAATCGTGTCATTCGAGGAGATTTTGTTCCTCACGCCAAGAGGTCGTTACGACGTGGACTTCTACGACACTTTCATGCGTCTTCGTGGAAAAACTTACGACTACAAGCTGCAATACTCCCAAATCCAGAGAATCTTTTCTTTGCCTAAACTATATCAATTGAACCACCTGATTGTGCTTCAAGTTGACCCTCCATTAAGACAGGGGCAAACCAGATACTCGTTCTTGACAGTCCAGGTCTCGTCTGAAGAGGAGATCGAGGTGGACTTGAACTTGGACGACGAGGAGTACGAAAGCACCTACAAAGAAAGACTCAACAAAACGTACAATAACAACACATATATGGTTTTATCGAGCATTCTGAAGGGATTTACCGAAAGACGTGTTGTTGTGCCGGGCAGCTTCCTGTCGAAGGACTCGCAGGTTGCCATTTCTTGCTCGTTGAAGGCCAACGAGGGACAATTGTATCCATTAGAAAAATGTTTGCTGTTTGTCACCAAGCCGACGGTTCTTATTCCGTACTCAGAGGTGACTAACATTGTGTTTTCCAGAATCGGTTCTGGCACCGGCGCGTCGAGAACCTTCGACATGGAGGTGAATATGAGAAACGGAGCACGCTCGCACAGTTTTGGAAACATGGACAGAGGAGAGCAAACGTTGCTTGAAAATTTCTTGAAGAGCAAGAACGTTAAGGTCAGAAACGACGAGAAGGTTGCGCAGGAGATGCTTGCCAATGCAATGGCCGATTCCGACGGAGATAGCGATATGGACATGGGTTCTGCAGACGACGACGAGTCGCCTGACGAGGACTTTGACGGCGGCGACGCGTCCGACGACGACGTGGCCGAGGAGTTCGACTCCGACGCCAGCGGCAGCGGCAGCGAAGACTCGGAGGACGACGAGCCTCAAAAGAAGAAACCTAAAAACGAGTAAAGATGGTATAATATTAATCGAAGCTCTTTACAAAACAGACTTGCTCACTTCTCCCCGGACGTTGAGCTCGAACTCGATTTCTTGGAGTAGCGCCTTGTTGTTGAGTTTACGGATCACCAGCGACTTGCGTGTTCCTGGCGTGTAGTCTGAGTTCTGCTCGAACTTGAGCACTAGACCGGTTATGCGTCCAACGTCTGGGAACGTGCGATTCTGGAGCCGGTTCTTGATGGAGATCAGCTCGATAGTGGACAGCACACGCAGGTCGCGCTGGTCAACTGCACGGTTGTAAGTTGGATCGAGCGACGGGATCGGGATTGGTATTGGGATCGAGCTCGCTGACCGGCTACCACTTGAAGCCGTCGTGTGACTCGTGTCATGTGACCGGGTGCGTTGCAAGGAGCTGGTTTCGCTTTTGTCTGATTCCTCGGAGATGGGGGTCAAAGGAGTGTGCTGGTGTACCGAGGAGTGGCGTCTCTTGGACTTTTGGGACTTCCGTGGCTGTTTTGGGGCCGGTTTCTTATCTTGGCTCGCCAAGTTGGAGACGCTTGGCAGCTTGTATATTTTCTTTAACAGTTCGTATTTGTGCTGATTCTGCTCCATTTTCTTGAGTTTAGGCCGGATTTCTTTCTCGAGCTCCTTGATGACCGCTTTGACTAGCAACTTATCGCGATATTCCAAGGCTTTCGCCATTTGATGGTACAACGCGTCAAGATCGGAAGATTTCTCTGTAGAGTCTGAGAAACCGACAAACGAGTAGTCTCCGAGCTCGAGGCCCTCTGAAGACCGGTCGTACAGCTGTTCTACCTTTCCGCCAAACTCTGAGTCTGTTTCGTCGTCGTCGATGTCCGGAAGGTCGAACTCGTCGATCATGGACGACTGGAAGTCGTTCTTGAGACTCTCGCTGGACAGAGACACGGTGAGACTCTTGAACACAGGCCGGTCGGGCTCAGATGGGGGTTGTTTCGCAGGAGGACCAGACATGAGAACTACAAGATACCATACGCATGATGAGGGGATTTATACAGGGCGGTTGATTCGAAAACCTGCTTGTAAATACGACGAGTCAGAATGTGCTACCAAATGGAAAAAAAAAAAAATAGACGCCCCTTGTGGCACCGGCTGAATTTTTTATTGCCGGAAAAGGCTCTCGTGTGACCGAATCCGTGCGGCCTCCCTGCAGGATGTTGCCGGTGCAAAAAAATATGCAATTACCGGAGGATAATTTTAGGGTCGATAAGAAAACAGAGCTGGATGGAGTAACTAGCTAGAGAGGTTAGTAGTTGGTTGTTGAGTTTAAAAACCAAGTCGAGGTAGAAAGATTGGTTTTTCGGACCACTAAGGCCCTTTGGAATATGTGTAGCACACCCACGTGGCTGCGGAAATTGACATTCATAGAAAACGGGGAAATAGCTTCACAGAGAAGGAAAAAACAATAGCTCGCGACATGGATATTTTATTGTTCAATAAAACCTGCGTAGAAGCGGCCTACCGAAAATTAACTCAACTAAACCTATTACCCTCGCACGGTGTGAATAGTAGCACCAGGAACTTAAATAGCTAGCAAGTCGCAGTGCTGTTTTCCAGCTGTTAAGTCAAACTTGAAATTCTGCCACCCTCTTTTGCAACCCCTGCACCGGCTGCTGCAATTATTTTTGTTTCTGTCAAGAGTACAAGTCATTAGCTAATTTAACTACCCATTCGGAGTCGCGGATGAAGTTCGGCGACGAGTTCAACGACAGATCGATCTCCAGATGGAGGAATTACAACATCGACTACAACGACATCAAACATAAGATCAAGGAGGCAACTACCGCGCTCAAAGACTCGAATTCCAGTTACTCTGATAAGTCAAATGACACCCACGATACAGACAACTCCAAGTCGTCCAGGTCCTCGCGCTCGTCTATAGAATATGCCCAGGACAGAGTCACCAGAAAACACCTAAGGAAGCTGTTCAAGGTGTTTAAGGAACAGATTGAGTTTGCGTCTTTATTTGTGAACTCAAAGTACGGAGAGATCTCCAGACGTATCCTTACCACCAAGAACCAGCTCAACATGTTCATCAACTCTACTCTGGAAGCTCCACAGGAACAGAGCGGGATCCAACAACGGCTTCAAAGAAGAAAACTAGCCACCATCCAAAAGGAACTTGAGTTCATATCGGCTGATTTGCAAGATCTGTCCCGTTTCATCCTGCTCCAAAAGATCGCCCTCAAGAAACTGTTCAAGAAATTCATCAAACACAGCGATTACCAGTATAAACACGAGCTTGTCAACAAGATCACCGCAGAGTGTCTTAACGGTGACCCAAACTCGTTTGTCAATCTGTACTTGAACGATGCGGCTTTGGAGCTGACTTTAATGTTCGATGTGATCAACAACTACAACGCCACACGGACGGCTCAGCCCGTCGCCCACGACACCCGCAGGCAGTCTGTGATCTCCGCAGAGTCCCTCACGTTTGCTGACTTCCGTCCCAACGAGTTTGCACCATCGAGATCCACCACGTTCGATCTCATCTCGCACAAAAAGGGGTCCGTCTGCCAGCGGTTCTGGGTCCACAACGACAACGTTGACGAGACGAAACTCAAACTTCTCAGCCAGTTCAAACTGATTTCGGACGATACAGGACTCGTGGACGACGATGTCCATCCAAAAACCGTGAAAAAATACCAGCAGCCAGGCCCAACTCAAACCCCGCCACGACAGCTCAAACAGACAAAGTCGGCGGTCGACTTGACCAAGCAGAACACGCAGGACGACTCTACCTTCCGTCCAGACACCAAGATCGTGAAGCTCTGGCTCAACAACTTGGATGATCCTCTCGTGACCTCTCAAGAAGGCTTGTCGTTCTTGTCGTCATCGGACACCGTCTTGTCTGCGGGACTCGTTGCACAGATCCACAACACACAGTACTTCAACTCGCGGCGTGCAGAGAAACCATTGTTGATCTCTCCGATCGGAGGCCTTCATCAATTTGCAGCTACAAGCGTCACCGAGAAGCTCATCCAGTCCCTATTTTCTCCTTCTAAACTACCTGTGGAGGTATTCAAGAACAAGATCCTCAAGGACTGGTGCGATTCTGGACTCGTTGGCAACCCAAAGATGGCCCAGTTGTCCTTGGACTGGTGTATTGACAAGAAAATGGCTCCTTTAGCCAAAGTTTCGGTGAACAGACTCAGATTCATCAGTCTGAGCCAGGAAGGCTCGCAACCAAAAATCGACTGCTACCTGACCTTGGACAGCGACGTCCAGGTCCACAAGATCGACTCAAATTCGGATTTGAGTTTCAACTTCCCTGAAGACAGCGTTCCTTTCGACCATTCGATTCTGGAAGTCAGATACGACACGCCGCTGAAAGTTCTGCCGCCGGCAGTCCAGTCACTAATCAACTCGCATCTTGTCTACCGTGTGGACAATCTAAACTTTTCTCTCAACAACTATCTCCTCTGGAGATTCTACCAGAATTCTCTCACGGACGAAGCAATGCTGCAATACATTGCACCGTGGTTCGAAGTCCTGCAAAATCAGGATATTCGCAAGCTTCCATCCATCACCAAGAAGCCGTCAGAAGAAGCTGTCAAGTCACAGGCTCCAAAAGGAATTCTCCTCAACAGGAACGAGCCATCGGATGCCCAAAAACAATTACAGGAAGGAAAACGGTACTGGAACGAGTTTGACGACGGAAGCGACCAGGAATACGATCAAGGGTACTACGTTGATGACGACGACTACGACTATTCGGACTCAAGGATGTTATTTGGCAATTTCGCCGGACTAGGGTTTCTCACTTCGGGCAGAATTGATGCTATATTACAATACTCTAACAAAATCTCCAACAAGCTGTCGAGCTTGCTGCATATTAGACCGGCTCGAGCAGAGGCCTCTCCGTTGCTGCCTTCACACCACAATGGTCAGCATTTATACAAGTCATTAATCAACGGGGCTGGTCCAACTGAGGACGAGTCTGAGTCCGACACGGACAACAGCGAGAACAGATCGCTGCTGAACCGGCTGAAACGTTCGCCAAACAACGGCGAGCATTTCCACCAGCGCCAAATGTCTCTGGTGAACGGCCAGTCCAAGTCAAACGAGATGGTGGCACAGATAAACCACGACCGCATCCTGTGTTTCCTTTACCTGACGTCTATGTTGGTTTCTTTCCTGACCACGGGAGTTGGTCTTGGAGTGATCTACTCCACGCTGCAGACCAGTGACGACGTGACAGAGACCAGTGGAGCCATATTGCTGCTGTGCTTTGGTCTCGGTTGCTTGGTGTTGAGTCTGCTTCTCAGCGGCGCAGCGGTGTGTCTGCTAATGGCTCGATACAGTTGGCCTCCAATGTGGCACCAGGTGCTGGTGTGGTCGAGTCTGCTTCTCATCTCCGTCCTCTTTATCATCTCTTTGGTGTCATGTTTCTAGAATAATAGATTATCTCATAAGCTTATGACCAAACTTCTCTTGCGTATATTCGGGGCCAAAGTCGTGGTACTCTTGTTTCGACACGGCGACACTTTCGAAACCGCCTTTGGCAAAGAACTGTTTGGCTGCGTGCCAGCCGAAATCCGCGTAGTTCCCGTCCCATTCGAACACCTTCACCTCGTCGTCAACAGGAATCTCTTTATTGAGCTCACTAATCAGTCTTTCCTTCAAGCCTGGCAAATTGCATGTACCGCCTGCCAAAACGACATTGGCACACAGCAATGGCCGCAACAGTTCAGGAACGGACTGCAGAGACTCCTGTATCGTCTTGACAAGACCGGCTTTGTGCACTCCGCTGATTTCTGGCTGGAAAAGCACCTCGGGAACTGCAAACCGTTCGTCGAACAGCTTAAGAACCTGCTGGTTCTCGCGCACACTGGACGACAGGTCCTGGTCAGAAATTGCATAGCCCGTCATTGTTGTTTTAAAGTCCGGAAGCACGTAATTTGTGGAGATATTACCCGGGTCGCTTAAGAGCTGTTTTGGCTTGAGCTTTTTCAGTCTCTCCACCTTTGCCAGCGCGGCATAATAGTCATTGGTCACATAGCAGGCCGACTCCTTGATGTTGTTGACCAGAATGGGCTCGTCTGTGACGTTATAATGGCGGAAAGAGATCACCTCACGCAAATATCCGTTGATAAACCGACCGGCGATTGACATTTTTTTCACGGCCTTCCAGTAAGGTAGACCATTAATCATCGGCACGACATAAGTAGCGTCGTATCCGCTATCAATGACCAGCTGGAAATCATTGTATCCCTCTGGTTTAGTGATCCATGGGGCCACGGTGGCCACCGACCCGCGGTACAACGCCCCAACGCCATACTCCTCAAACAGCACCTGGTCTGTGTTATTCTGAAACTTGGAGTATGTGACCGGGGTTTCGCAATAAACAACGTTGGCGCCGTTCAACAGGTCCTCATCTTTATAGTGTTTAACAAACGCAGAGTCCCAGATCTGTCGCTCTATGGTCCACTGGTATAACTGGCCATGTTCGATAGGTCTTTTGAATTGCAAGCCAGACAGTTCAATGGACCCAACACTGTTGAGGATGTCTCCCAAATAGAGGCCCTTATCGTTGGATCGAACCAGACAATTCGGAACATGAACAGGCGAATCGTCCGTGGTGCGTCCTAATTTGATATCATACGACCCATTGTCTATTATAAAGTTCATCGGGGAAAGAAATAGGATAAATTTTATTTATTTATTTTGTTTCTCAAGAGCATGTTGAAAAAGGGACACAAACCTGTTTCGAGAGCGTGTTTGGAATGTCGGCAGCGACATCTGAAATGCGACGGAGTGGAACCCGTGTGCACGCGCTGTAAGAAGCTGGGGAAGGAGTGTTTTTTTGTGAAGAGCAACAGAGGAGGATCTAGAAAGAAAGGAGTCAGTATGAAGCGTCAGAAAAAGGAGCTGAAACCCGAGTTTGATATGCTGCTTCCATGCGGAAAGTTCTCCACGGAACTCGACTGCGATAAAAGTTGTCTATCAAATAATGACGGTACTCAGTTACCGTGCGCCAAACATCAGACGGTCAACTTTTATCCGACATTTAATGCCTCTAAAGACAAGACCATTCTTGACGCTATTTTTGATGATGAATATCTCAAGCGCCCTAACGAATACTATATCAGCGCTGTTCTGGTCAAGGATCTGGATCTAGACTCGATCGTCCAGAACTACTATGGCCAGTTCCACAATTGTCATCCCTTTATGCCGCAAAAGCACGAGATATGGGACTATCTCGATAGCATTCCCCACAAGTACGATCTTTTGCTGGCCATGAAACTCATGGGAGATGGCCAAACGAAAACAGTCTACGCCAGAGACGTCGAAACCGTCAATTATCTGGTAAACTCTATTTTAAGCTATTCACGGCAGGTTGGCAAAGATTTGGTTTCTTTGCAGGCCCTTCTCCTGGCAGCCATGGCCGCACATATCTCGTCCTTGCACGATGTCAGCCAGAGCCTTCGGCAATGTGTGGTGTCGCTTGCCCTGGAGATGGAGCTCAACCTGGTCGATCAGGCACAGGTTCCTGATATATTTATGGATGTGAATGGTTTTGTGACAACAAGAACCAAAAACACCCCCAAAACAGTGGACACCGTTGACAAGCTGTTGCTATCCCCACGTACATCTCAAGTTCCCCGCGAAATCCTTGAAAACACCGCCCGTCGAACACTGTGGGAGCTATATTTTTTCGACACGCTTAGCGGTACCGCATCCGGCCAGGCTACTTCAGATCTCGCTATCAAAAAAATCCTAACTTTGTATCCAAAGGACATCCCGCAATCCGTTTTCGACTTCAAGAGTCGTGCAGAATGCTGCAAACTGGTGAACGATTCTATAAAACTGAACGTGGCTATCCAGGACAATCAGCATTACCAGAAACATCTCCAACATCTAAAGGCTGCCATTGGCAACTGGGATCTCCGCATAGACGATCCCGACGCGTACCATTCGCCGTACCTGGTGAATTCCAGTGGTTTTGTCAACGAAGGTGTGCAGCAGGCCGTGATACTGGTCAACTACTCCAAAATCTTCATGCACAGGCCGTTCTCATATTTATGGAGACCAGACGTTTCCAAACACCCAGATCTTTCTGATGGCAGCAAGACGAAGGATGCCAAGTCGCCAGAGAAGCAGGAGGCAGATTCTCGCAAGATCATCGAGACTCGACGGACCATTGACTCTGCCTCCTCGGTAGTCAAACTGCTACTCGACACAAACCCCACTAAGATCCTGGACAGAACGCCATTTTTCGCCTGTTCACTGGCGTTCTCGTGCCTGGTGCATCTGAGTGCTTACTCGTGGGTCGAGAGCAGTCTCACTGTTCTTGACGATTCGTCTAGCGAGCTGTCGTCGTTGCGAGACAGCATCAGCTCGGAAGAACTCGAAACTTACACGGAGTACATCAAGCTGGAGCTCGGAGGTATCTTCCAGATATCGAGACATTGGGCCTTGTCGGCGAAGTTGGTGCAGCACATCAAGGAGACATTGAAGAAGGTGTCGCCAAAGCTGTTTGCCAAAGTCCAGGCAAGCATACCTGAGTCCCAAAACTATGTGGAGGTGGACTCTTCAGAGCCATCCTTGGACAAAATGAGTACCTCCACAGAAAGCAGTTTCCCAACAGCACCGTCCTATGACCTGCCAGTCACCGAGATCGACTTCAACGAATACGAGCCCGACATCGTGGGAATGTCATTGGACCCTCAGGATAGCGACACGGGATGTGACTGGGTCGACAGAAACGTCTTTGAGTTTGAGGATTTTCTATAGTTCTGTTCATAGCGGAGAATCCTGTACGTACATAGCACTAATTAGTTGCGTTTTGAAAGCGGAGCCACCAGATCCAGAGATCTGTTCAGAATTCCTTCTATTCTTCCTCGTAATGCGCCCGAGGAACATTGCACTTCAAATGTCTGGTAGTCGATCTTGGCTTCGTTCTTGCCGATCTTGACCACTCCGCAGTTCTCC
Source organism: Ogataea philodendri (assembly GCF_020536065.1). NCBI lineage: Eukaryota > Fungi > Ascomycota > Pichiomycetes > Pichiales > Pichiaceae > Ogataea > Ogataea philodendri. The sequence goes on from NW_025764099.1 coordinate 256,072, forward strand.
TCTCTGTTACTTTGGAACGAGTCGCCAAACTGCACGCCCAGAAGCTTGAGGATCTTGTCGAGACGAGCGTCGGCAGAGAACTCGTCCTCAGGCTCTTCTTCCTCCTTAATGTCATGTTCGTGATCGTGATCGTGGTCGTGGGGTTTTGATGATATCTTGACCGACGCTGGGGAGGAATCGCAGCTCATCAAGATCGCAAGAACAGAATCCGCAATTGTATCGTCCACCATTCCAGAGTTCCATTCAACAGTCACCACCGAGTGATTGCTCTCCAATGTGATTTTCACCGTGTTCATCACCTCTGCAACGTACTCCTCTTCGTCGTCAACAAGTTCTTTGATGTAACCAAACATTTGGGTCAATTGCCATTTGATTAATGTCTTTGTAGCAGTACACCGTAGCGACTGTCTTTGTCTCACCACAGTGGTGGTTAGACCTGCAAACTCTCTCAGATCGTCGATCTTCAAAAGACTCAGATCAAAGTTCTTTTGCACAAGCACTCCGTTGACAATGTCGTGCTCTTTTGGCAGCTCGACGGCCAATTGGCCCATCACTTTGGCGACCTTGATACCTTCAAAGGTGAGGGAAAGCTTCGAACTGTTGCGCGGATTGTAGACCTTGACTTCGTTTTCGGTGTTTTTGAACTTTTGGTATTTGGACAGTAAAGCAGACTTGAGTCTTCCCATCTGGTTGGTCTCACCGTGGACCAAAATAATGGCCTTTGGATTAACCAGCTCAATGAAGCTCGAATTCTGTTCGTAATCAACATGTGCAGCAAACGAGATCTCCTCAATGTTGATTTTCCGCGGAATCATCACATCCGGGTTAATTATAGAAGGAATTTCGCTAGGTTCTGTGAGAAGAGACTTGGCCATTGTTCCTTCGACGGAGTAACCAGTCAGAATACACGAGTTGCGTGGGTCAGGACACCATTTCTCGAGGATTTTCCGCGAAATACCGTTCTGAAGCATTCCGGGAGATGCAATTAAAACAGACGAGTCTAGATCGTTGATTTTTTCAATGTTTGTAATGTTTTTGATGTATTTGAAATGGAATGGATTTTGGTTTGTTTCTGTGAATTTCTTTCTGATGCTATCGTTCATCATGTTGACATACCGTTGGTAGACGGCCATACATTTTTTTGCCAAGTCGGAAGCATAGTAGATCGGAACCCGTTGGAGTTCTGGATTGTTAGCCCAGTATTCGTCCAAGATCAATAAGATTTCCTGAGCACGTCCCAGAGCGAACACTGGCAATAGACATCTTCCTCCCTGTTGGATTGTGGAATGAATAACGTGGGTCAGTTTGGCCTCTCTTTCGACTCGTGGGACGTGAGTGGCAGTTCCAAAAGTAGACTCTGTGATGAGCAGGTCTGGTCTCGAAGGAGGGAGCTCCGCCGAACTCAAGTGTCTGTCCTCTTCCCGCGAGTAATCACCTGTAAAGAGAAACTTGAGGCCTCCGAGCTCGACAAAGAACATTGCGGCTCCCAGCACATGGCCGGCATGGTATGCGGTAAATCTGATACCCTCCACCTCGATGGTGGAATGATAGTCGATGGTTTCAATTCTGTCGAGCGACTCGTTGAGGTCCTCGTCGGTGTAGAGGAAATTGGCCGAGTTTTCGTCGTTGTCGTCGGCAATGCTTGTAACTCTGACAAAGTCGTTCAACAGCCATTTATAGATTGCCTTTGTGGGATACGTCATGAACACTCTACCTTTAAAGTTTGTGTGCTGCATCACGTATGGCAGCGAGGCCGCGTGGTCGAGGTGGAAATGACTAATCAACAAGACGTCTACTTTGGAGAGGTCGAAGTCGTCGTAGAAGGGCAACGACTCTGCCCCAGAAAACGCCGGGTGAACGCCCGCGTCCAGCATCACCACCTTTCCCTTATACTCGACAATGTGGCAGGAGCGGCCGACTTCGTTTCCTCCGCCCAAACAGTAAAAGTTCAACTCTTCGGACATGGTTGAAAACAAAGAGAGTTGAGAAATATTCCCACGAAAAAAAATATCTTTTATTTTATTTATGAATCGCCAATGAGTGAGTCTAATTCAGCATCTTCCGAGCCTTTAGACCTCATCAAACTGTGTTTGGATGAGCAAATTTTTGTGAAATTGAGAGGAAGCAGAGAAATGGTGGGGAAACTCCATGTAAGTATCAAATTGCTATCTGTCACTAACTCCAGGCCTACGACATGCATTGCAATATGGTGTTGAGTGACGCTACAGAGACCATTTTCTACGTCGACCAAGGCTCTTCCGATATACAATCCAAAACAAAGAAGACCGATATGGTTTTCGTGAGAGGAGATTCTGTGATTCTTGTCTCGGACGCTGCCAATATCTGATAAAATAGTGTATGAATTTTAATTATTGTTGGAAATTAATAGCGTAGTGTAGTTTATTATTATATGGAGTTTCTTCTTTGAAGAGTTGGATTTCTGTTCAGTTCTCGCCGTTTGGTCTTGAACTGAGGCAGTTCTCCACTTTCTTCCAGCTTGTTCAAGCTCGTTGTGGCGTACCGCGACCCCACCTTATAGATCTCGTCGAATTTCGAAAAATCTAGCGTAGCATAACCTTCGATTGGCGGACGCAGATAAACGCAGTCCTTGGCGTTCTTGGACTTCTCCAGTGCAATCACAGAGGCAACGTACGCCAGTCGGATCTGAATATCCGTCATCGTAGGCACATTAGGATGGATAGAGAACGGATTCAGTCTGTTCAGAAGTACCCATAGTCCGCTTAGAGACTCGCCGTAGTACATCTTGGAACGGTCGTCCTCCGATCCCACGTCACAGGCAATGATGGCATTGGCTCCACGACGTTTCATCTCCTGTACAGGCAAGTTGTCGATATATCCACCGTCAAGAAGCATGTTTCCGTTATCTGTCAAAGGAGGAAGCAGAGCAGCAAGCGACATCGACGCACGAACGTACCGCCACGCGTATCCGGAACTGTGAATCTCCATCACCGATTCGGTGATGTTGGTGGAATTGCAATAGAACTTGATCCAGAAGTCTTCAATTCTCGAATCTCCAAAGGCCTTCCAAATACCACGGTTGAATTCATGGCCGGTGGTATAGGAGGTAAGTGGGATAGTGAGATCGAGAAGAGACCGCCATATGGAGCCCATCCGTCCGGAGAACGTCTTAGCACGGCCATAGACAGGCACGAGGTCATATTCGCGAGCATACAGAGCACCAACAAATGCTCCAATAGAGGTACCTCCAACAAAGTCCACAGGGATTCCTTTTTCTTCCAAAGCTGCAATCACACCAATGTGACTGATGCCACGAGCACCCCCTCCGCCAAGAACCAGTCCAATTGCCTGGCCCGTCAGAATTCTGGCTAGGCGCATAAAATCGTCTTTATGCTCTTGCATCGGCCGATAATACTTCTTCGACTTGAACGATTCACGGGTCTGTTTGATCAGCTGTATGAACTCGTTGCTATTGAGGATGTTTTTCAGATTGGCAGATAATTTGGCAGTGGTGGATGATAGAAGCTTCGAAGTATTGAGAGATTTAGGTATCTCTTCGTACTCCACTTGCGGTTGCACAGCATTTGTATCATAGGACAGCTGAACATGATGATGCGAATGAACCCAGATTCTGTTTTTCAGCCAGCTGTTAGTGAGTCCTGGTTCCACGTACCTTTGAGGATGAAGCAGAATGAGTTCTGTTCTGGCAGAGATATTGTTCTTGACCAACAGTCGCTCAAACTCTCCAATATCAGGAGGACGTTGCGAGTCGGCCAGCAACAAAATGCAGTCACCTTGTTGAATACAGGTTTTGGTCCACGACGAGTTCACAGGAGTATCGACCAAATACGTGACAATGTCGTATTTGTCTTCCAGTTCGGAAAAGTATCCGCTTTGCTTCAGTTTCGCCAAATGGTCAAAAGCGTGTTTTCCAAGACGGCTCAACGCTGTTGACTGGGTGAGCATCTTGGTGGACTTGTTCACATTTTCCAAAGCGGTAGCGAGTCTCTCACCAAATTCCAGCACGGGAAGACCATAGGTGACAGGAAGAATGGTGATTGTTCTGTAATTGTTGAAGTTCTTGATGAAATGATCTTCTTTGATAGGAGCCGTTCCACCGGTAGACTCGTACCCCAATTCCTGCTCTTTTGACGTGATAAACCTATTTGCGACAATCCGTGTCACTTTGACCATGATCGATGGATTGCTCAATGCGATCATCTCAAACAGACTTCTTGGGATTCTAGCCAACTCTGAGTCACGGATTGCAACCACGGTAGAGCTCCGCTTGATTTTGGTCAGAACCTCAACTTCTCCCAGCGACTCTCCCTGACCATGTTCCGAAGCGATGATTGGCTGGTCATTGTTGTCCAATGTCTTTAGAGACCTGAACCGACCGTTCAAGACAATGTAGATACCATTGGCAGGATCCCCCTGAGAGTACAGAGAGTCTCCGGCAGAAGTATGGACCCATTCCATTGCATAGTCAGCCAACAGGAGTCTTCTGTCTAGAATACGCAAGAGATTCTTGGCAATAGCCAGTTGCAAGTACGGGAATCGTTCGTTCAAAATTTCAAACACCTCCCTTTGCACAAACGCAACATAGCATCCAGTTTGTGCCGTAATATCGACAAATGACTTCGAACCGATCAGAGTTCCAAGATATCCTGCTATTCCACCTTCTTTGATATCGTAGATGAATTCCTCAGTTGGCTCCGAATCGGTGTTTTTGTTCATATAAGTCACTCTCAAGCATCCTTCAATCACGTAGTAGATTCCCGGAGTGTGCTCGTTAGCCTCGATAATTTTAGTTCCAGCTGGGATCTGTTTCAGATTAATAGCATTGGCAATGTCACCCTTGATATTCTCAAAGTCCATGTAGCTTTTGCGGCTGGACTCTATGGACTCCAATCCATTGTCCAGCGCATCAGAACGGTTCTGAGTGGACGAGAACGTACGGATCTTGGAGTTCGGGGCCCCCTTGCTTATCTTGGGATCTGGCTTCACAATGCTCATAGCTGTTATCAACGGAGAGCTCAGCACTGACGACGAGAAAGAACGTCTACCTGGAGACGAGAAGGACAACAGCCCACGGTCCACACCGATGGTTTCACAGATACTGGAAGCAATTGTAGCCCGAACAATAGACTCCTGATCGGTGACAGAGCCGTTGTTGGAGACTTTATCTCGTAGGAACAGAATATCCTTGTCTTCGATGTTATCAACTTTATCCATTTGAGACAGAGGTGCGTTTGTGAGCAGATCTCCTGGATTGGTGGAATTTCTGGCCAGGAGCGTGAACTGACGAGCAGACTTTGGACGGCTCATACGTTGGCCATTCATCTTTGTGAGACTCTTGCGCGAGCGGTGCAGCGGTAACATGTCGTCGCTCTGGTTGCTATCGTCGGCATCTGAGCTGAACGAGTCTATCATTTTAGCTGACGGAGTTTTGTAAGACCCGGATGCTCTTGGGGAGTTTGATCTGGAGACAGGGTTCGAATGCGCCGACTCTGATCTTGGAAACCTGGACCGCGAGCTAAGAGTCTTTCTTGACATTGAGGCAGACTCATTCAAAGTGCTGTAAGAAGAAAGTCTTGGCTGGAAGTGCTCGACAACATCCTCACGCAAATACGGCGGCAGAACATTAGTGTAGCGTTCGTTCAGGTTGATCTCTGTGCGCATGATGTCAGGGGTCAGCCCGAGATAATCGTGGGCTGTTTGGAACGTGACCCGGTACAGTTTTGTGAGGATCATCTGGACAATATGAGAGGTGGCCTTGGGATACTTGTAAGCAAGTCTAGCAAACGATTCTTTGGGGATGATGGATATGGTGCAGTTGTTCTTTGGAATAGCAATTAGTGGAGACGGTTCTTTGGCCGACTGAACAGGCGGGACTGGAGACTCTGGAACTTTTCTATTGTCAAGAGCAAAGTCAGAAGGAACCGGGAGTCCACCCTCGGAGTTGGAGCGTTCTGTTCTAGAAGGTGGATCTGAAGAAGTTAACAAGTTAAGCACACTGGTCAGGGAAGACAGCGGAGCGCCGCTTTTCACGTTGTTCAGCAACCTGTACTTGACATTGTCCACAATGACGTAGTTCTTGGACGATTCGTTGATGAAAATGGCGTTCTCGTCGCTTGAACTGCCTATCTTGCAGAACACCTCGATCTCTCCTTCAACACAGATAGTAAAGCCCGAATCCTCGTCCATCAAGACGATCTCTCCGGAATCAAGTTTCTGGGTCTGCATGCTCTTTGTCAGCTCATTGAACACTTGTGATTCCAAGTATCCAAAGATCTTGATCGCAGAAAGGAACTCATCCAGATAATTAAGCCTTGATTTATGCTCGGCGCCAGCATTCTCCAGAAATGTATCGATCAAAGGCTCCTGCCGCTTCGGATCCTCTGGAAGCCGCGAGTACACCGTCAGGTACTTGTAATGGATATACGCATAAGTAGCCAGCGAGACCAGAACGGCAACTATCAGGACCGTGGAGAACGAAAGAGCAATCTGCATAATATACGAGACAATCGAGTACAAAGTCCAGGACAGGAGGGACACGCACGATGCAAGCAAGGAGAAAACCTTGACGACCATCTGTTGCGAAAGGTCCACCACGAAGTCAGACATTTGTGTTAGTCCGCCAGTATATCAAATAGGGCTGTGCACAAGAAGAATATATTGAAAGATGTGTGCAATTACGAAAAAATTAGGGGTCCCTGGAAACGTGGCTGTGTTTGGCGAAATTAAGAAATGCGAGAATAACACAATTTCTGGCTGTGTAGGGCCAAAGAAAAAAAAATGAAACGGCGCGTAAAAGTTTCACAACGCGCCACGTTACCCTGCTCTCAACAAAATTCCCAATCCCAACAGTCTTGTTGGGCCAACTAGTAATTATCAGTAATTTTTTTCTCGAGCACAGCCCTTCTTTTTTTTGTTGACGAGACGTGGTGTACATAAACTTTGATTACTACTGTACTAACAGCTTTTTTTCATACTAGCTGTTGTCATGTCAGTGAACAGACCGCTAGCGATTACCCACGGCGGAATCGAGACCACCATCTTGACTCCGCCTTCTAATTACTTACTCTACCAACATTTGACCACAGGCTTCTACAAGTCCCTGCCCGACGTTACTGAAGGTTACGCCGGTGACGATGAGCCAGCTTCCAAAGCCGAACTCCTGCTGATGTTCTTGGGCTACATCGTTCGCTCAGATGTGATTGAATCAGAGAAGCACGACGCCATTTCACTCGTTGTGAACGAATTTGATACGAGATTTTTGTCAAAGAAAGACCTCCACTCTTTCGCTGCCGAATGTCTTGCATCTGAGGCCCACCCAACCACGTTGGAGAAGGTCAAGACTCACATTTTGAAGAATTACTATGCCGGTAAGCTTTACCTCGACAAGGACTTTGGATTGACTCCTGAACCAATCCAATCCGCCCTGTTTCAAGCTGCCAAGGCCAAAAAGGCGTCCGTTTATATGATCTTCGGTGGACAGGGAAGCGCCGAAGACTACTTCGAGGAATTGAGAGAGATCTACGATCTGTACAACCCACTGGTGGCTCCATTCTTGTACACCGTGCAATCAAAATTGCAATCTCTTATATCCTCCACCTCCGACCTCGACAGAATTTTCACGCATGGTTTCGATCTTATTAGCTGGCTTGAGAAGCCAGAACAGACTCCAAACACAGACCACCTGCTTTCGATCCCAATCTCGTGTCCATTGATCTGTGTCATCCAGTTGTGTCACTACATTATTACCTGCAGAATTTTGGGTATCACACCTGGCCAACTCAACGAGCTGTCGAGCGGATCGACTGGTCACTCCCAAGGTTTACCAACCGCTGTTGCTATTGCATCTGCTGGCTCCTGGGAGTCCTTCGAGGTCCAAGCTTTGAAAGCTGTCGAGTTCCTCTTCTACCTTGGTGTCAGATGTCTCCAAGCTTACCCATCTACATCTCTGGCCCCAAGCTCTGTGAAGGATTCCGAGGAGAACGGAGAAGGTACTCCAGGTCCTATGCTTTCTGTTAGAGACCTCACATACGATCAAGTCACAAAGTTCGTGGACGAGACAAATCAGCATTTGCCAGATGCCAAGAAGATCAGCATCTCCTTGGTCAACGGTGCCAGAAACTTGGTCGTGACTGGTCCTCCAGAATCTCTTTACGGTCTTAACCTGAACTTGAGAAAGGCAAAGGCTCCATCTGGATTGGAGCAATCCCGTATCCCATACAGCGAAAGAAAGCTCAAGTTCTCTTCTAGATTCCTGCCAATCCTCTCTCCATTCCACTCTCACCTGCTTGCTCCAGCATCTGACAGAATCAAGGAGGACCTCAAGAAGAGTGGTCTCGAGTTCAAGGCTGAGGACTTGAAAATTCCAGTTTACGATACCTACGACGGATCTGACCTCAGAAATTACACCGGTTCTATTTCCTCGAGACTTATTGAACTTATCACTCTCTTGGCCGTCAACTGGGAAACCGCTACCAACTTTGAGGCTACCCACATTGTTGACTTCGGTCCTGGTGTTGGTTCTGGTTTCCTTACTCACAGAAACAAAGAAGGAACTGGTGCAAGAATCATCATGGCTGGTGAATTGAACGTTCCTGATGAAGACTCTGATTTTGGTTACAAGCAAGAACTCTTTGACGTGAATTCATCTTCGCTCATCTACGCTCAAAACTGGGTCAAGAACTTCCAACCAAAGTTGGTCAAGACTTCCGAGGGAAAGGTCTACGTGGACACCAAGTTCTCTAGATTGTTAGGAAAGGCTCCACTGATGGTCCCAGGTATGACTCCAAGTACCGTTTCTCCAGAATTCGTTGCTGCCACTATCGAGGCCGGATACCATATCGAAATTGCTGGCGGTGGTTACTTCAACCCAGAAATGATGACCAAGGCTTTGACCCAAGTTGCCGAGAACATCACTCCAGGTTCTGGAATCGGTATTAATTTAATTTATGTCAGCCCAAGAATGCTCCAGTGGGGTATTCCATTGATCAAGGATCTGAGAGCCAAGGGATTCCCTATCCAATCTTTGTCTATTGGAGCTGGTGTTCCATCTCTCGAAGTTGCTTCCGAATACATTGAGACTCTGGGCTTGACCCACTTGGGACTGAAGCCAGGTTCTGTTGACGCCATCAGCCAATGTATCAACATTGCTAAGGCCCACCCTAACTTCCCGATTGTTGTGCAATGGACTGGTGGAAGAGGTGGTGGTCACCACTCTTTCGAGGACTTCCATCAACCAGTCTTGCAGATGTACTCCAAGATCAGAAGATATCCAAACATCATTCTTGTTGCAGGTTCTGGATTCGGTTCTGCTGAGGACACTTATCCATACCTGACTGGTGCTTGGTCCACCAAGTTCAACTACCCACCAATGCCTTTCGATGGTGTTCTGTTCGGTTCCAGAGTTATGGTTGCCAAGGAGTGTAAGACCTCCCCAGACGCCAAGAAAGCCATTGCTGCCTGCGCCGGTGTTCCTGACTCCAAATGGGAGCAGACATACAAGAAACCAGCTGGAGGTATCTTGACTGTCAAGTCCGAGATGGGTGAACCAATCCACAAGATTGCTACCAGAGCAGTTATCTTCTGGAAGGAGATGGACGACACTGTGTTCTCTCTTCCAAAAGCAAAGATGCTTGATGCTTTGGAGAAGAAGCGTGACTACATCATCAAGAAGCTCAACGCCGACTTCCAAAAGCCATGGTTTGGAAAGAACGAAGACGGTGTTTGCGACATTCAAGACATGACTTACGAACAAGTTGCCAAGAGATGTGTTGAGCTCATGTACGTCAGAAAGTCCAAGAGATGGATCGACTTCACTCTGAGAAACTTTGTTGGAAAGTTCTTGAGAAGAGTTGAGGAACGTTTCTCTGCTAGCGAGACCAACTCTTTGATCCAGAGCTTCAGCTTGCTGGAGACTCCAGATCCAGTGTTGGAGACCGTTTTCAACGCTTACCCAGAAGCTAAGGTTCAACTGATCAATGCTGAGGATTGCGACTATTTCCTTGCTATGTGCTCCAACCCAGGCCAAAAGCCAGTTCCTTTCGTTCCAATTCTCGATGAGAGATTCGAAGTCTTCTTCAAGAAGGATTCTTTGTGGCAATCCGAAGACCTCGAAGCTGTTGTTGACGAGGACGTCCAAAGAACATGTATCTTGCACGGTCCTGTTGCTGCTCAATTCACCAACAAGGTCGATGAACCAATCAAGGAGATTCTTGACAATGTCCATGAAGGACACATTGAGAGACTTTTGAAGGACGTCTATGGTGGAGATGCCTCCAAGATCCCAGTTGTCGAGTACTTCACTGGCAAGAGCCATGCTGAGTTGGACTCGATCCCAGGTGTTGAAGTTACTAAGTCTGCTGACTCCGTCGAGTACGCTATTGGTTCCACTTTGCCTGACACTGAGGCTTGGTTCGAGCTTTTAGCCGGTTCTGAATTGAACTGGAGACACGCCTTCATCTCTGCTGACAGATCTGTTCAAGGTTACAACTTTGTTGAGAACCCTGTCAAGAAGGTGTTGGCTCCTTCTGAGCATTACAAGGTCAGAGTCTTCCATCCAGATACCCCATCTAAGACCGTCATTTCCCTGTTTGGTCAAATCAAGGGTAAGGAAAAGGAGATTGTCAGAATCTCTGCTGCCGACTCTCTGATCAAGATGGAATTGATTGAACACAGAACCGCTGATGGCACCCCAGTTGCTTTGGAGTTGCTCTACACCTACAAGAAATCTGACGGTTTCGCTCCTATCCAGGAAGTTACCAAGGGTAGAAACAATAGAATCAAGGAGTTCTACTGGAAGGTGTGGTTCGGTTCCAAGGTTCCTGTTGACCTTGACTTCGACGTTAGCTCTAAAATCGATGGTGGTTTGACCAAGATCACTCCGCTCTCTATTGCAGAGCTCACTCATGCTGTCGGTAACTCTTGTGAATTCTTCGTTCCAAGAGTTGGAAGAGACCAATTGGCCCCAATGGATTTCGCCATTGTTGTTGGTTGGAGAGCCATCATGAAGGCTATCTTCCCTAAAACTGTTGATGGAGACATTCTTAAGTTGGTTCACTTGTCCAACGCTTACAGTATGAAGCCAGGTGCTGAATTGCTCAAGGCTGGTGATGAGGTTTCTTCCGATGCTGAAATTGTTTCTGTTGTCAACGGTCCTACCGGTAAGACTGTCCAGGTTGTTGGTACCATCTACAGAGCTGGCAAGGCCATCATGGAGGTGACCTCCGCTTTCTTCTACAGAGGTTCTTACACCGACTTCGAAAACACTTTCGAGAAGATTACCGAGACTCCAATGGAGGTTCGTCTTGAGAGCGACAAGGACGTTGCTGTTCTGCAATCGAAGGAGTGGTTCCACCTTGGCTCCGAGCCAATTGACCTCTTGGGTAAGACTTTGACTTTCAGATGCAAGTCTGTCTACTACTTCAAGAACCAAAATGTCTACTCTTCTGTTAAGACCACTGGTGCGGTTTACTACGAGATGCCATCTAAGGAGATCAAGCAAGTTGCTGAGATCTCTTACAGAGCCGGTGTTTCTCACGGAAACCCTGTTGTCGACTACTTGAGCAGAAACGGTAGCCCAATCGAGCAACCTGTCCAGCTTCCTAACCCTGTTCCATTGTCTGGAGCATTGGTTACCAAAGCACCAGGTTCTAACGAGATTTACGCCGCTGTTTCTGGTGACTTCAACCCTATCCACGTTTCTAAGGTGTTTGCTTCCTACGCTAACTTGCCTGGTACCATCACCCACGGTATGTTCTCCTCTGCCTCAGTCAGATCTTTGGTTGAGATGTACGCTGCCAACGGTGTTGCTTCTAGAATGAGAGCTTACAAGGCCAACTTTGTCGGTATGGTTCTTCCTAACGATGAGTTGACCACTCAGCTCGAGCACGTTGCTATGATCAACGGTAGAAAGATCATCAAGATCGAGACTAGAAAGGTTGAGACCGATGAAGTCGTCTTGACTGGAGAGGCCGAGATCGACCAACCAGTTTCTACCTTTGTGTTCACTGGTCAAGGTTCCCAGGAACAAGGTATGGGTATGGATCTGTACAACTCCTCTGAGGTTGCCAAGGAGGTGTGGGACAGAGCCGACCAGCACTTCATCAACAACTACGGTTTCTCTATTTTGGACATCGTGAAGAACAACCCTAACGAGTTGACCGTCTACTTTGGAGGTCCAAAGGGTAGAGCCATTAGAGAGAACTACATTACCATGATGTTTGAAACTATTGACGAAGATGGAAAACTCAGATCTGAAAAGATCTTTAAGGATATCGACGAGAACACTACCACCTTCACCTTCAGATCGCCAACTGGATTGCTTTCAGCCACCCAATTCACACAGCCAGCCCTTACTCTTATGGAGAAGGCTACATTTGAAGACATGAAGTCCAAGGGACTTGTTCCTAGCGAGTCTATGTTCGCCGGACACTCTCTTGGTGAGTATTCTGCCCTTTCTTCCTTGGCCGATGTTATGCCTATCGAGTCCTTGGTTGACGTTGTTTTCTACAGAGGTATGACCATGCAGGTGGCCGTTCCTAGAGACGCCTTGGGCAGATCGAACTATGGTATGTGTGCCGTTAACCCATCCAGAATTTCAGCTACTTTCAACGACTCTGCCCTGAGATTCGTTGTTGAGCACATCAGCAAACAGACCGGCTGGTTGTTGGAGATTGTCAACTTCAACGTGGAGAACCAGCAATACGTTGCCGCTGGTGACTTGAGAGCTCTTGACTCTTTGACCAACACATTGAATGTGTTTAAGGTGCAAAAGATCGACATTGTCAAATTGCAGGAGATGATGTCGCTCGAGAAGGTTGCCGAGCATTTGAGTGAGATTGTGGACGAGGTCTCCAAGAAGTCCTTGGCCAAGCCACAGCCTATCGACTTGGAGAGAGGATTCGCATGTATTCCATTGAAGGGAATCTCTGTTCCTTTCCACTCTTCTTATCTGAGATCTGGTGTTAAGCCTTTCCAGAGATTCTTGGTGAAGAAGATTCCAAAGTCTGCTGTTAAGCCAGCCAGCTTGATTGGCAAGTACATCCCTAACTTGACCGCCAAGCCGTTCGAGTTGACCAAGGAGTACTTTGAGGATGTTTACAAGCTCACTGGCTCTGAGAAGATCAAGGCCATTTTGGACAACTGGGAGCATTACGAGTCCGCATAACTGTATAGAAAGATAATTTAATTGATCATTGGAGAGACACTTAAAATTTAAGTCGCGTCGCGAAACTTGATTTTGCAATTTATATGTTTGTTAGACTAAGTACTAATATTATGAAGAGTACTCAGAAACAACAAACGCTTGCTCGATTCTTTGGCAGCCAGAGCAGCCAGTCTACTGCAGCGAAGAAACGGTCGAGGAGTCCGACTCCTGAATCGTCCAACAAGGTCTTGAAGAGCGACGATACCCCGAAGACCAGTGCAGACGAGCTGGAGGACGCAAAGGAGCTGCTCAAGATGGAGCCCGATGTGAAGGTTCCTGATCTGCCTGTGGGCAAGCCGATCCCGTACAGCAAGCTATGTGAGGTTTTTGAGGCCCTCGAAAACGAGCCCGGCAGACTCAAGTGCATTGAGATTGCTTCAGAGCTGTTCACCCACGTCCTAAGCATTTCCGAGACACAGGAGGACCAGATCCGCAACCTTGTCGAGGTCAATTATCTCACGATCAACCGGGTGAGTCCCGACTACGAGGGACTGGAACTGGGATTGGGCGAGACTCTGCTGATGAAGGCCCTTGCCTCTGGCACAGGACGTTCGATGCAGCAGTTGAAAGAGGACATGGGCGAATACGGAGACATTGGTCTCGTTGCGCAAAAGTCGCGTTCCAAACAGAGTCTGATGTTTAAACCCAAACCTCTCACTGTGAGCCAGGTGTTTAACAACCTGAAGCAGATCGCTGGGCTTTCGGGCTCGTCCTCGCAGAACAAGAAGCTGGCCATGATCAACAAGATGCTCACATCGTGCGACTCCCGCGAGGCCAAGTTCCTCATGAGATCGCTCGAAGGATCGCTGCGTATCCAGTTTGCAGAAAAGTCTGTGGTGGTGGCTCTGGCCAAAGCTCTTGCAGAGAACGAGATGAGACAGAAGGGCAAGAAGATCAATCCCGACGTGCTCGCCCAGGCCGATGAGCAGATCAAAGAGGCGTTCTCGCAAGTGCCGAACCACGAGCTTATCATCGAGACAGCCATCAAATACGGCGTTCTCAACCTGATGGATCACTGTACATTAAAACCCGGCATTCCTGTCAAACCGATGCTTGCCAAGCCTACCAAGTCGATCACCGAGATTCTGGACCAGTTCGAAAACCAGGAGTTCACGTGCGAGTATAAGTACGACGGAGAAAGAGCACAGGTGCACTTGCTACCGGACGGAACGCTAAGAGTCTACTCGAGAAGCTCAGAGAACATGACCCAGCGATATCCCGACCTGATTCCGGTGGTGGAGGAGCTCAAGCGTCTGAATCCTGGTGTCGAGTCGTTTATTCTGGACTGCGAGTGTGTTGCTTGGGATAAGAAGCAGGAGAAAATTCTACCTTTCCAGATCTTGTCTACACGGAAAAGGAAAGACGTTAAGGAGGAAGACATCACCGTTCAGGTTTGTCTGTTTGCGTTTGACATTCTGTTGTACAATGGCGAGTCGCTAATCAAAATGTCTCTCAAGGAGCGCCGGGAGTACATGTACGACAACCTGAAGGTGATTCCTGGCAAGTTCAGGTTTTCTGAGAAGTTGGATTCCTCTGATTTGGACGTGATCACCAAGTTCTTGGACCAGTCTGTGAAAGACGCCTGTGAGGGACTCATGATCAAAACTCTTAATGGACAGGACAGTTTATACGAGCCTTCCAAACGGTCGCGCAACTGGCTGAAGCTCAAGAAAGATTACTTGGAAGGTGTTGGAGACTCTTTGGATTTGGTGGTGATTGGAGCCTATGTTGGAAAAGGAAAGAGGACAGGAGGATACGGAGGGTTTCTTCTTGCGAGCTACAACACCGACACAGGAGAATACGAGGCCATTTGCAAGATCGGAACAGGTTTCAGCGACGAGATGTTTGCAACGTTGACCGAGAAACTGAAACCCACGGAGGTTGCCGAGCCAAAGGGGTCCATCATATACGACAAAACAAGCTCCAGAGGTGCTCCGGAGATTTGGTTTGAGCCCACAATGCTTTTCGAGGTGAAGGTGGCAGATTTCACAGAAAGTCCCGTGTACAAAGCAGGTGCCAGTCTGTTGGGTGACGGGTCCAAGGGCGTTTCTTTGCGGTTCCCGCGGTTTATCCGCATCAGAGACGACAAGGCGCTCGAGGACGCCACTTCCAGCGAGCAGATCGTGGAGCTGTACGAGAAACAGGCCAACCTTAATTAGACGATGCTTTCGTAATCAACAAATATTTTTCAGCCGCAAACCTATCTAGGTAAATAGTAAACATAATATTGGTGAGAAAAAACAGATTGATAAAGTTGGTAATTTATCGAATGAAGCGGTTGGATCATTTCAACGACGCTAGCAAGCGTGTCCGGGAATTGAGGGCCGACAAGCTTTCTCGGTTTGACCGCCAAGCCCTTGACGCTGCTATCAATGATATCCATGTTTTTCTGCAAGAGTTCCTGGTGCTCGACGCCGCCTTGACGAGTCTGAGTGCTGTGGCCGAAAATAAAGATACAGTGATCAATGCGCAGAAGTGTTTGGACTCGATAGACGCTCTGCTGCCTGAACTGATTGGCACGGTGGAGGCCAAGCTCGAGTCAGACCCAGAGCTCGAATCCACCGTTGGCCGGCTTGAACCGCTATGCGAGACGCTTCTGGAAGCTAAGAGATACAGTTTGGCATACCGCGAGACACTGCCCGTGGCCGTGAGGTACATGGAGCTCGATAGAGTGGTTCTCGGGTCGATCAGCGACGAAATCTCCAACTGTTTCAAAGACCTCCGAACACTGCAGGAAATGCTCCATACCAGTCCCGTCAAGAAGCTCATGCCGCTCGACGTTTCCGAAATCACAGGCAAAATCAAAAACAGCACCGAAATCAAGTCGTGCATGCCGACTTTCAGCTCGCTGGATGAGCGACTACTGGGACTGTACCACCAGCTGGAGAGCAAGCTGGAACCAATCCAGGCGTCGATTCTGATCGTGCCACAGGCCCTCGAATACTACAGTGACGTGGCCATCGCAAAACACTCCAAGTCGCTGATGAAACTGATCGCCAAATACGAAGACCTGGTCCACCATCTCCACGAGCTGCGAGCCGGAGTGAAAGGCATGTCACGTGACCTCATCGACCGACGCTGGGAGCATATATTTTTGACGTTGATGAAGGAAGCCGAGAGACGGTTGGAGGAGCTCGAGGACGAAATAGAGCTTAAAGGCCAGCTTGGCGGATCGAGTTTGCGCGGACTCGAATCGATTGGAGAGTCGGTTGATATATTGAAACGAGCAGTGGGGGAGAAGCTGCTGACCGAGGATCATATGATTCGACGCAAAGACGCGGTCGATTACAAGTACATCAAGATCCAGGAACTGCATTTTAAGTCGCAGAGACAAAACGTTCCAGAGACAAACATGGAGCCTGCTCGCTCGAGAGGATCGTTGTTTGATGCTCTCCAGTTGAAACCCGTGATGATCGAGTACAATCCAACGTCTGCTAAAAAGAAGAGTCCATTAGAGTTTGAGATTCTTGAAGACGACGAGTCAGAGGTTTCTTTCCGCACGGAGTCCAGCAAGTCGCTTCTCAACCGGCTGATGGGCGAGCTCGAAGATAAGGAGAACGAGTCGGCTGACAAATCTGAGCAGGATCTTGTTTTGAACATGGATCAGATGACCATCAATGAACATTCACCAAAAGCAAGCAAAAGGCTTTCACAGTCCGATCCTTTCATTACCCCGAATGCAAAGCTGTACAAAACTAGTTCCCAGAAACCAGCTGAGAAGTCTACGAAACTGCTCAAGTACGTGCCACTGCCGGTTCCAGACCCAAACAACAAAGACCACCGACCAAAACGAACACTCGAGTTTGCACAAGCCTCCATCACACAGATTCCTCTGCCTATATCGCAAAAGTCCCGAATCAGTCTTCTCACCTCCACCATCAGAGGAACAAGCTACACAAAACCACAATTGGGCCATGGAAGTAAGATTCCAAGGTCGACTTTGGTGAAAAGAGTCGAGCTCACCCCACAGAAACCACCACAGCGACCATACACGGCTCTTGACACTCGGCGGTCTCCAACCATGTTGGTTGAGCCAACGCCTCTCCGTGTGATCAAGCAACGTGCCCGGGCAACGTCTTCGCTAGGAACCGCCCAAGCACGACGAGTCGCATCCTACGATAATGACCGTATTTAATGTATAATAGGGATTCCCCTGTATTTGGTAGCAGGTGCATGCACAGCCCTTTAAAAAAATATTTTTCAGATATCGAGTAAAAAAATTTAAATTAGTGTACATAATGCCGAAAGCTGGTAAGAAACAGTTTGCAAACAAGCCTGCGCCAACCGGCGACCAGATGAACAAGGTGTTCAAGTTCAACACCGATCTAGGACAGCATATTTTGAAAAATCCGCTTATAGCGCAAGGGATCGTCGACAAAGCAGAAATCAGACCGTCTGATGTGGTGCTGGAAATCGGTCCTGGTACCGGTAACCTGACGATGCGGATTCTGGAAAAAGCACGCAAGGTCATCGCGTCGGAGGTCGACCCGAAGATGGCCGCCGAGCTGACAAAGAGAGTCCATGGAACGCCTTACGAGAAGAAGTTGGAGATCATCATGGGAGATTTTATGAAGCTGGACAACCTGCCGTACTTTGACGTCTGTGTTTCGAACACGCCGTACCAAATTTCGTCTGGTATTGTTTTCAAGCTTCTGAGCATGCCTAGACCGCCAAGAATCGCCGTTTTGATGTTCCAACGAGAGTTCGCCATGAACCTGACCGCCCGGCCTGGAGACTCTCTTTATAATAGACTGAGTGCCAACGCGCAGATGTGGGCGAACGTGAAGCACGTGATGAAGGTGGGTAAGAACAATTTCCGTCCTCCGCCAAAGGTCGAGTCGTCGGTGGTTAAGGTGGAACCCAAGAACCCACGGCCTAACCTGGATTATAACGAATGGGACGGGCTGCTACGATTTTGCTTCAACAGAAAAAACAAGACTTTGAACGCTACATTCAGGAATAGCAAGATCCTGGAAATCCTCGAGACAAACTACAAAGCGTTCCTTGCGGTTCTGAGCGAGCAGAACGGCGAGATGATGGTGGATGCCAAGGCCGACTTTGCTGCTCTCGTGAAAGAGAACGTCACCAAAGTGCTCAACGAAACCGGCTACGGCGAGCAGAGACCAGCCAAAATGGACCAGACCGACTTCCTCAAACTCCTCTATGCTTTCCACCAGGTTGGAATCCATTTTGCGTAATGTATTAATATATGCATCTATCTTCTCTTCTGTCCCTTGGAGAAATCTTTCTCTATGACATCAGTAACTCCGCTCTCCTCAAGACTGTCCTCCTCTATCTGCACAGCCTCTCTTCTCTCCCACCATCTGGTCTCGCACAGCTCGAACGACTTGGTCTTCAAGTGCTTTCCACGAGTATGCGGGTTCTGGCTGATAGCCCAGGTGAGGAAGTCGGCTCCAGTACGCAGGTAGAACGCTCTCAGGGACTCGAACGCCTTTGGATGAGGGAGCCATGGATGCTCATCTGGAATCTCTGGCTCCTCGTCCGCCTCTTCTTCGTCTTCTTCTTCTTCTTCTGCCACCAAAACTTCTCTGGTCTGCTCCTCTTCGTCGTCGTCTTCATCATCATCATCGTCATCGTCGTCATCATCCTCACTGTCCTCAGCGTCCTTCCGCTCCAACTCAGACAGATCTTCCCAGAAAACCTTGACTCCATCCAGTTTCGACAAGTCAACAGAATAAAACGAGTCCAAATTATACTCTTGCTCCCCGGCCTCGTACATTCCTCCGTAAATGTACAGGTTGTCGTCCAAGACGCAGGTCAGCGCGTTGAATCTCGCATGCGGCATCTGGTTGCGCACCTCGAGCGTCTCCTCTTCCTCCTCTTCCTCATCTTCCTGCTCTGGCTTCTCTTCGTCGTCGTCATCTGCCAAATTGTTCTTTGCCAAAATCGAGTTCAGCATATCCTCGAGCTCCCGGTCTCTATTAACTTTCTCCTTCTTCACTATCGTCTTTTTCTTTGCCGAGCGCAAGCTCAACGTGTACCATCTGTTGGTCTCAATATTATAGGACAGCAGCGAGTTGTAGAACTCCGAGTCCAAAGTTTCTTCTGTCTCTTCGTAGTCAAACACACCTCCAAATAACAAACCACGGCCCTTGTGGTGCTGCATAGAACACCCAACACGTGGCGAGGGCTGGAATCCCTGTTTACGACGACGCTCAAACCGGCTCTGAGCAGGATCGCTCTTCATGTTCAAGGCCCAGCAATCAGTCAAAATTTTTCCTTTCTGCAACCCTTTTCCAGCCTTCACTTTACAGTAACCACCATAGATGATGGCTCCAAACTCAGTGGGAAGAAATGAATGTCCGGAACGTGCATCAGGAACGGTGTGTGACGTTGGAAACTCGACCTGCTTCCATTTGTAGGTGGTAATATCAAATAGCCACAGATCGTTCAGATATGTGGTATGGGAGCCAAGATCACGGAACCCTCCATAGAGCATCACATAGTTCTTCCAGCATGCCATTCTATGTCCACTACGGGTCGGCGGTCCCTTGACGTCGACCTTAGCCCACTCCTTGGTCTGGGAGTCCAGAATCCATGTATCTGAGTAGTGGTGGAAAGTGGACTGTTTTGGCGACGAGAACTCACCACCGTGCATCACGAAAATTCCCGACGGATGATAGCACATTGCGTGCGACGATCTGGGAAGCGGCGCATTCTTCGAAACGTAACGTCTCCATGTTTTCGAGTCCACAGAGAAAACGTTCAGATCATTGAAGAAATGAACGGTCTGCCCCGTGTTCACCTCTCCACCAAACAACACAAGCTCACGACGGCCGTTGGTGTTACTGGCCACAAGTGTAGCATTCAGTCGTTTGAGAGGTTTGTCAACCACATCGACGTGGATCTCCTCGAACTTCTCCTGTTCCAGAGCCAACTGCTTGAGCAGCTCGTCCAGATCCATATCGTCCTCCAGGTCATCACCCGCCTTCTTGGACAGTTTCTTCAGCTTCTCGTCGGCCTTCTTGTTGTTTTTCTCGTTTTTCTGGGCCATCCGGGCCTTCTTGGCCTCCTTGCTCTTCTTGTCTTTCTTAGCCATAGTAACAAAGTTTTTTTTCCAATCTTTATAGATTTTAAAACCCTAGCGGTGCGGCTCATCTACAACCCGTAATCGAAACACAATCATTATAGCTATTATATGAATCCCACGTTGAGTCTATTTGGACGTATCCTCGCCGTAATCCTCGCTCATTTCGACCTCTTCGTCGTCGATGAAGCTTTGGTCGTCCTCATCAATCTCGTCGTCCTCGTCGTCCTCGTCTTCTTCGTCCTGGTAGAACCATTCGTCTTCGTAATCATCGGCCTGAGCGCGCGCGTTGGCATCTGGAATCTCGAAATCGTCAGGAATGGCCTCCTTGGACCGCTCCACGTCTTTGGCGACAATGTCGTAATAATCGTCCTTGTGGTCTCTGAACATCTTGCTGGCGTCCACGTTGGCGGGCGAGTTAATATTTGGGTCGTCAAGAAGCGAGATGATCGACACCAGCACAGACTCCACACATTGCGCAGGACTCCACGTTTCGTTGGATGGCTCGCCACTGAAGGCATCGCCTGCCTCATGCAAGATTGAAATGCAAACACGTCCGTCTTTATAAACATTAGGGTGGAACACCGGTGGCGTGAAGCGGAACGCTGGCGGAGAAAATGGGTAGTTATTAGGGAATCTCATCTGGCATTTCAAGTAAGCGCCATTATACTTGGAGTCTGGGTTCGGAATATACATCCCAATATCCCAAAGGAAGATGTTATCAGAATCCAGTTCAATCCGGAACGAAGGCTGTGACTTGGTGAGCTCTTTGAGCTCCTTTTGAAGAATCGCTGCTGCACTCATACCGACTGGCGTTATGCTATTTACGGTATCCAGTCAACACAAACACCACAGTTGTCTAAATGAAAACACAATCAAGTTTTTTTTGGCCATCACTTTCTTTTTTCCTTTGCCAGCCGGGCGCAACGACAGATCGTCCGGTTACTTTCTTTTTTGCCAGCGTCGATCGACGCCAATTAGGAAGAAAAGTCGGAATCAATTTAATCTATCTATATGTCATTAGTCGTGTAGTAGAGGTCACCGCTAGCTGAGGCTCTTCTGTTCGTTGTGTTCTTTGAAGTCGTCACGCAGAACAGGGTTTCGTTTGATAAACGCCGTTTTCAGAACGTCTTCCGAAGAAGCTTCCACTTCCTCCTTCTCTGCTGCTCCGTCTTCCTCTTCAGGCTCTTCTTGGGCTTCTGAGGCCTGCTTCTTTGGCTTCTGCGTCTCGTTCAAAAGCTTGTACAGCATACTATCGTGGTTTGCATACAGCTCCTTGAACTTTCCTTCTTCCGCCACACGGCCGTCGTAGCCCAAAACTAACACCTCGTCGCACTTCTCGATCGTGGAGAGTCTGTGCGCAATAGAAATAGTGGTGATGCTCTGGTCACGCATCAGGTTGGAAATTGTCAGATTGATAGCGTTCTCAGACTTCGAATCCAGGGCAGATGTGGCCTCGTCCAGAATCAGAATCGGTGGATTTTTTATCAAGGACCGAGCAATGGCAATCTTCTGTTTCTGGCCTCCAGACAGCTGAGACCCTTTAGGCCCGATATCTGTGGCAAACTTGTCTGGGAAATGCTGGACAAAGTCGCAATTTGCCTTTGCTGCGGCCCATTCGATCATGTCTGCCGTCACCTTGACGTTCTGCGGTAAGCCATATTTGATGTTTTCTGCCAAAGTTCCAGGAATCAGAACAGGTTCCTGCTGCACGTATCCGAGAAGTTGACGCAGCGAGTGCACAGAGTACTTGGTAATATCCACACCGTCAATCAAAATCTGGCCCGAAAGCGGCTGGTAGAAACGAAGCAGCAACGAAGCAATGGTGGACTTTCCCTTACCTGAAGGGCCCACTATACACACGTTAGAGCCCGCTTTGATCTCGAAAGACAGGTTGTCAAACACGATGTTGTCTGGCCGTGTAGGATAGGCAAAGGTGACATTCTTGAACTCGATGTGACCTTTGGAATTAAAAATTTTGGGGCCGGGGATCTGGTTGATATGAGGCTGTTGATCTTGGATCTCAAACAGTCTGGAAGCTGCTCCTGCTCCTTTGAAAAGCTCTGTATAGAAAGTAGCCACTCCGAAAGTGGCATTTCCACAGTAATCGGTGTACATCATGTATGCTGCCAAATCTCCAACAGTCATACTTCCACTAAACACCAAGTTGGTACCTAGTCCCAGAGTGAGAAGGAAAGTGGCATGACCCAGAACACCAGTGGAAACGAAGAATGACGCGTTGGTCAAGGCGTCTTTATAACTGATCTTGTACACCTCTTTGATTTGCTGGTCGTATCTGTGGAGCTCCTTCGTCTCTGCTGTGAACGACTGGATGGTTTTGATGTTGTTTAGTTGTTCCTCAGCCACCTTCGTGAGACCACCTGTTGCCTTTTGCAACCGTCTACTCAACGACTTGATCATCATTCCGTAAATGTAAGAGGCAAGAAGTAGAGGTGGACCAAAGGCAAACATGATCATCGACAGAGTTGGCGAAATGTAGAACATCATTCCAATAGACGTGCCTCCCACGATGGAATGTTTGATACCGTCAGACATGTTCTGTGTGACAGAGCGCGAGACAACGTACGCATCACTCGAAAGACGCGAGATGAGGTCTCCCACCTTGTTTTTGTCGAAGAACTCCATATCCTGGCGAAGCACGTTTCTCATGATTGTGGAACGTAGTCTGGCTACCAATTTTTCACCCAGCACTCGAAGAATGATGATTCTGCCAAAAGTAGCTGCTGTGTAGACACCCAACAGCACACCAACAGCAGCCAAAAGTTCGTAGAGCGTCAAACCGTAGTAACGTGCCTCTTCTAAACTGGAAAAATGCCGGGTCGAATCAAGAATCTGGCCGGTGACTTTGGGCAGGGCCATCACAATGAACGCGCTGATGAAGAGCAGGAAAATAGCCACTGAAAATAGCTTGATATCCTTTCGCGCAAGCTTGAGCAGTCTTCGCACTTCCGAAAAGCCCGCCTCGCTCTGATCCTCTTCCACCACTCCAAAATAGCGTTCTTTCCAGTGTTTGGGCTTCTTTGTCTCTGGCTGTTTCTCGGGCACGATAGGCTTTTCAAACTTGACTCTGGACACACTGAAACACCGGTGCGCAAAAGATATACGTGCCTGATGATCCAGGGTCTGTCTGATGTCCAGATTTGGCCGGGGTGCTGCGAACGTACTAACAAGACAACGAGGTTGAAATAACCCGGTTCTCAAGATGGGCCGCATGGACACCCGGGTCATAAGACCACGTGGAAACAAAATCATCTGTATATAGACTTTATACCGCTTGTTGTCCCTCAACAACTGAATAATATAGAAGGAAATGCTAACACGGATGGATAATTTCGTGGAGACTGGAAATACATCTACATCTTTACACCGCCTGATTTCGTTCAAACGGAACGTACCGTATTTACGGATACTACAAAAGCATCGGTACACTCTTGATCACTTGCCAAACCATTGCCATGTGATGTAGAGACCACATTCCGTGCTTATCCGAATCGAAATCCGCTAAGGTCTCGGAACAGTGGCCAAAACATTGTGCAATGGAACACGAGTTCTTCATCATGCCGATACCTCCAGTTTGAGAATATCATATCTGATTCATGTCTATCTAAGCAGTCTTGTTGACACCCAAGTCGGTGGTGGACACAATGTTTCCCTTCTCGAGTTTTTGGACCTTAGCTTCGGAAACGTATCTTTTCTCAGCAGCCACCTTGAACTCATTTTTCAGCGACTTTTGGACAGTTCTGGCAGCAATTGCCAAGTACTTGTTGAAGGAGATTCCAGCCTTTTGCCACGCAGACATTTCTATGTTGATATATTGCAATTGAGCTTTAAAGGTAAAAACACTTGTTTAGTCCAATAACGAAAAGCTTTTTCGACAAATTTCCTGGCTGCGTAACCTTTTTCGACGCTTGGTTGTGCCAAAACACTCTGCGTCGATCGACGATATTTTTTTTCGTCAACATTTTATATCTTGTTTAGAGGACTTGATATGGCGGTTTCCAGGGACCATTACTACCGGTTGGCGTCTGATCTTGAAGACGAGCGGATTTCTGCTGCATCTGATCTGATCACAGAACTTCGAGAAGCCGATTCGGCAAAAGAGTGGGATTACGCTTTGGACAGACTGATCAAAGGTCTTTCTTCTTCAAGAGCCAGTGCTAGACTTGGATTTTCGCTTTGTTTGAGCGAGGTTCTATTTGAGCTGATTGAAAAACAGGCAAAGTACACCGTTGACAAGTTTGTTACCGATTTATCCCAAAAACTTGCCAGTTCTGTCAGTAACAGGAACACTGGTAAAAACGCCAGAAGCGTGCTATTCGGCGAGCTTTTCGGCTTGCAATCGATCCTGAACTCGGGAGTCATCGCAGAGGATCTTAGTTCTGGAAAGTCTCAAAGTTACGGCAAGGTCACCGATAAATTAGTGGATTTATCTCTATTCAAGCCATGGATTAGAGAAGCATGTTTTGCAACGATCTTCAAATCACTTTTGACGTTCCAGATCTCGTCAAGTTCCAAACTCACAGATACCCTTGTGCACCTTCTTCAAAAGATCGACTCCAGTGGTCTCACTTTGACCACCGAAGGACTTTTAATTGCATTGAGCATTCCCGTTGAAAAACGTCAAACAGTCTTCAGTCTCGCTGAAATCGACAAATGGCAGAACGGAAACCCTCTCTCGAAAGGTAATTTACCGACATTGGCTAAAATCATGAAAGACGTGGATGTTATCTCTGACGAAGAGGAAGAGACCAAGAAAAAGGGAGGATGGTCCAGAAGCGTGCATTTTGTTTGGACTCCGTTGTTGAACGAACTGATTCAAAACTCCGATAGAACCACTCCGGAGTTGAAGGAGCGCAAGTCCAAGAAACAGAAAACAGAAACAAAATACATCAAGCTTTCTGAGTTCTGGAAAACGTGTATTGACGAGCAGTTCTTCTCCCAGTCCTCATCCCCTGAACGCAAATATAATGGTCTGGAAATTTTCAACATGATTTTGGACAACAGTGCACTTTCTGGATCACAAATGGAGTACATTTTGTCGCCAAACCTCATGCGCACTTTGATCAACCAGAGCTCCAACCCTGATAGATTATTGAACAAACTGGCCCGGAAGACACTGTCTCATTTGTCAGCTACCTCGATCTCTCATCAGGATAGACTTTTGCCAACTTTAAAGACGATTCTGGGTGTGTCGTTGCACTTTGACCGTCTTACAAAATCGAAAATCACCAATGATCTGATAACGTCTGCTCAAACAGACGAGACTTTGGTCCAAATCGTGGACTTTTTGATTTCTTTGGAATATTCCGTTGAAGAAGACATCATCAAGTACCAGCTTTTTGCGCTTGACTCGTTGTTGACTCTTGTGAGGGCTAAGAAGTCTGCTATTAAGGATAAGGATATTTATGAACGCATTTTGGATTACCTGATCAAACATGCCTATGTCAAATTAGAGGACGGTACCAGATATACCGACAGAATGGCCCAGTCTTCGCTGGAGAGACTGTACTCTATATTATTGGAAATCATGTCTGGTGGATTGGAGCAAGGCAAACTCACATGGCCATACTACGCAGTGACCAAATTGATCGAGAAAGACACTGATTTCACCGAGTCTGAGTTTGTTCTCCGTCAAGAGTTCGAGGACGACCTCAAAGACTTGAAAGTCGACTGTGTGCGGATTCTGCAGTCGATCGGCGAATTGAAGGAGTCTGACGACTCAAAGCTGCTTGAATCTTTTGAGCTGCTGCTCTCTGTTGGATTGCTGCAACTCTACTCTGGAGACGAGGAGTCTGGATCGATTTTGACCGATTTGAAGTCGGCCTTTGATAGCTACACCGATTCCAGTGCACAAGACATGTTGGTGGACACGCTTGTTGATTTGGTTCTATCTTATTTAACACTGAAATTGTCATTGATGAAGAAAGTGGCAGCCAGTGTTTGGCAGAACCTCGTTCCGTTGGTTGGAAAGCCGCAACTCGACCGTTTGTTTGAGGTTGTCTTGACCAAGGAGAACAAGGAGGGACGTGAAAAGCTGTTCAACGAGGCAGTTGACGAGGAAGACGACTCTGAGGAAGTGCAAGGGTCAGACTCTGATTCTGTTGATGTCAGCATGGACGACTCTGAGGATCCACTAGAGCTTGAGGACGTGGACCGCAAGACCAGCAGCGAGCTTGCTCAGGCACTTGGTGTTGAAAACAACGAGGATTTGTCCGAAGAGGCGTCGGACTCGTCTGAGGAGTCTGAGTCCGACGTGGAAAGTATGTCTGATGAGCAAATGATGGCCATTGACTCGACACTGTCCCGGATCTTCAAACAAAGACAGGACGCCTTAAACAATATGGAAAGTAAGTCTGGTAACCAGCGGAAACAGGAGGTCCAGGATGCACGTGAGTTGATGGTCTTTTTCAAAAACAGAGTGTTGGACCTGCTGGAGCTGTTCGTCAACAAACGCTCTACCGACAAACTCAAAATGGACGTTGCTGTTGTTCTTCTGGATGTTATGGGACTCACTTTGGAGAAACAGCTCGGCGAAAAAGCTCATAAGCTCATTAAACTAATTACAAAGAGTCCTATCCAAGTGTCTATACAGAATAAGTCCGAGCTGTTTGAGAATCTGAAGGATATCCAAACTAGAGCTGCCACCAAGTCTAAGTTCCGCGCTCACTCGTTAGCCTGCAACCAGGTTTCGCTCTATATTGTCCGCAGTCTGGTGAATTTCGACAAAAGTCTGATCCCAGACCTGCTGGACGTGTATTTGGAAAGCATCAAGAACTGGGCAACAGATCCCGCAGACAAAACCACAACCGGCATGTACATCGATTTGATCAACTGGCTCAACGATAGAAGAGGTGTTTAGCTAGAAGATTTTGAAAATTAATTATGTTTCTTTGCGTCCTTGTAATTTTGGTCCTGTCTGTGTTCGACTCTTGAGAGAAAGTCCTGCTGGTCCAAATATCCTCCCTTATTTTTAAATTTCAGCTCGTCTCCAATCTTCGACTTGTCCACGTACGAAGCCCAGTCGAGTCGCGACTTCTCCAATGTGGAAAGTTTGGTGCTGGAAGCGTTGTTGATCACGTCATCCAGCAAACTTGCCCGCTTCCGTTTTGGGGCCTTTTTCTTAGGCAGAGGCTGAACCGGCGTTGACTCCTTTGATTCCTTGAGTTTCGTGGAGTTGAAGTGCGCACGGGCCTCTTCCGAGTTCGCGTCCACCCATTTCTCCTCCGTCACGGTCTCGCCCGCAAACTCGTACGTTCTGGTGATCTTGATCTTTTCGGTATCTGTGGAGTCTGTAGGCTGGGACAGGGGTTTTGGTTCTGGCGACGATTTGGGCTTGGACTGATTAAGCTCCTTCCAAATGGAATCCACATCCACTGAGGACTCCTTGGGCTTCTCATACGACTTCTCGTGTTTCTCCTCCAGCCTCTGTCTCCTGGTACGGATCAATCCGCCAGACTCGAGGTTATCGTACCTGGGGAGGTCTTTATCGTCGTCTTCGTCGTCGTCGTTTTCTTCCTTGGCATCTGGATCATAATCATCGTCCTCCGACTCCTGGTAGTCGGCCACCGACTCTTCCAGCGTCTTTTTCTCTTCCTCCGTCATGGACCCCAGTTGCACAAAATGTTTAGTTTTCTGGTCGTGGCCCTGCGAGATTTCATCGACGAAAAAATTGTGGGAGATTAAAGATTACCGTCTCCAGCATGCTGAAACGGAAAAACGAGGGAGGAGAGGAAAACACCGTCAAGCGCGTGGCCCGCGACAACGAGACTCCCACGCCGAGTGACTCGGATAAAGAAGAAGGCCATTCCGGTCCTTCTGGGGCCGGATCCGGCAACATAGAACATTCTGTGGAGGAAAACAAGGGACCTCAAGAGCAGCCGCCTCCCGCGGATAGCGGCGCCAATTCGTCGCAGCAACGGCCTCCAGCAGACGAGCCAATGTACGTGCACTTCCGAATGCTGTGCTCGATCAACGAGACGGCCGCAATTGTTGGAAAAGGTGGAGACACCATCAACAAGATCAAGGAGCAGTCCAACGCCCGAGTCAATGTGAGTGAAAACTTGAAAGGAATCCCCGAGCGCGTGATTACCGTGCGTGGGGCGGCCGAATACGTGGCCAAGGCTTTCGGACTCATCACGAGAGCCATTATGGACGAACCGTTCAACCAGGCTTCCACCGTCGACTCGAAACAGATAAATCTCAAGCTTCTGTTCCCTCACACGATAATTGGCTACATCATAGGCAAAAAGGGTGCTAGATTTAGAGAGATCGAGGACAACTCGGCGGCAGCGTTGAAGGCCAGCGATCAGATCCTCCCTGCCTCCACAGACAGAATACTCCACATCACGGGAGTCGCCGATGCTATTCACATAGCCACGTATTACGTGGCCCAGACGGTGCTGGACCACAAGCAGCACCTTGCGAACGCGATTTTCTATAACCCGGCAAACTACGGGCAGCCAAGCAGACCGGTGAACGGCGCTGCCGCGGCTCCTCCTCCACAGCAGATCCCATATGGGGGAGGATACCCACCGCAGATGATGCCGATGGTGCAACCCGGATACATGGGCCAACCTGTGCCCCAGCAGTACGGACAGTACGTTCCTAGCGCAGTTCCGCCGCCTGCAGGGGGCGCTGGTGCTGGCCAGGAGAAGATGAGCCAAGACATTTACGTTCCCCAGATGCACATCGGGCTGGTGATTGGCAAGGGAGGCAAAAACCTCAAGGATATCCGTACCATCACAGGCTGCTACGTCAAGGTTAACGACGAGGTTCCTGGGGCCACTGAGCGGAAGCTGACTTTGATGAGCTCCAGTCCGTTTGCCATTCAGCAGGCCATCATGTTGATCAACAACAAAATCGAGAACGAGAAACAAAGACAGAGAAGAGACCACAGAGAAGATTAAGTGTATATTAGGAATACAAGATGCGGAGAGCTGGGGCTATTGGATTCTGCTCCGCTCCCATAATTTTTCAAGACTCTTTTTAAACACCAAGACGTTATGGTCGATTACGGCCAAAGCATTTGCGTCGTTTTCGTCTTCGAGTCTCGTCACTGCAACCAGTGCCAGGCCACGGATCATCTGCTGTAGATAAAGCACCGACCCGCTTTGGAGCTTGGAAACGCATCTGGTTGGTTGCGGGTTGGTGTTTGGCTCTGCGTCGGACCCTGACTCGTACAGACCGTCCAGGTCGATCGTCACGTCGATGAATTCGGCACAAACCTCATAAGTCTGGATATCCACGGGCGACGAGTCAGTTGCCACGTAGATCTTGGAGTTCACGTCGAAGAGAAACACTTTGTCCAGAGTGCTGTACTGCATC
This sequence comes from Ogataea philodendri, assembly GCF_020536065.1. Classification (NCBI taxonomy): domain Eukaryota; kingdom Fungi; phylum Ascomycota; class Pichiomycetes; order Pichiales; family Pichiaceae; genus Ogataea; species Ogataea philodendri. The sequence goes on from NW_025764099.1 coordinate 285,666, forward strand.
AGCAAGTCGAGCAGGTTTTCCAAAGCTGGCAGCTCAAAGATGAGTTTCTGCACAATTCGTGAGAACGCCTCGTAAATAGAGTGGTCGAAAATCGACGTGAGGTAGAACGAGATCTGCACTCCGTCGAGTCCGTAGTCGAGCAAATCGTCGCCGACCCGTTGCATTATATCTCTCTGTGTTTCTAAACGGAAGTCTTCCGAAAGACCGTCGATCTTGTGTATGAGGACCTCAATGTGCAGATTCGAGTTGACGCTGCATGCGTACTTGATGATCACGGCCAGGTTCTGCAGAGCGCTGAGATACTCGTCCTGGCTGTCTATAACGTAAACCAGTGCGCCAATGGACGAAAACAGCTTTTCCGAGTCGTACAACGACGGCTCAAACAGGTTTAATTGACCAGGAAGCTCCATGACCGCTAGGTCGATCAACGACCGGAAATTCTCCGTGGTGGGCTTGGTGGTGCTCTCAAGATAAAGTGTATCTAATGGCTGCATGTCATGGAAAACAACCTTGCAAATTGACGACTTTCCCGACCTTTCCGGTTAGCAATACATCATCCGCAAACAAAAACTTACCGTCTGAGACCCATCAGCAGCACAGTGGCATTGTTATACTTGTTTAGTACCGCCTCCACATCCATCGTTAGATATTATTTGGTTCTAATAAAAAATCGGCACAGCCAGCTTCTATATAAAACAGAGTATATTGTACATTATCTAGGTTGACGATAAAGTTTTAGACTTTAGCGCGCTTGGACTCGGACGACGACTGGGAGGCCTTGCGCTTGCGCTTCTCTTCCAGTTTCGACAGATATTTGGCCATGTACTCCTTCACGAAATGCTTGACCTTGGCCTTTTTCTCCTCGCTTAGCTCGTCTGGAGGAGTCTCGTCGGCGTGTCTCTTGAACTCCTTCTGTGCAAGCGTGTGCACCACGTCTCGAGCACACGTCTTGAGCCCGTCACGGCCAATCTCAGACTGGTATTTCTTCATCATGTTGGGCACAGCAGCAGCAAACAGCTTGGTCCACTGCTTCTCCACAGAGCTCACGTGATCCGTCTCTTTCTTGACCACAGGCGAGGCAGGTCTTTCGAGCGAGGCCTCTGCAATGATCGAAGACAACATGCTCATCCGTTTTTCCTCGGTTTCAAGCTCCTTCTGTCGAGCCATTTGCCGTTCTCTCTCCAGCCTCTTGAGCTTGGCCTCTTCTTTCTGTCTTTCCTTCTCGCGTCTCCGTTTTCTCTCCTCCTCGTCCGTGACTTTGCTTGGCATGGCGATCTGCTTTGGCTTCTCCCACTGAGTGATGTTTTTCGTCCTGTTATAGTAGTAAATCGCCTTGGTGGACGGGTCCTCTGCCCACTCCCAGCCTGGTGGTAGAGCAACACCATCGATCTTGGTGTTGACCGGCTCCGGAGTTTCTGCAGCCGGAGCAGAAGTGGATCGTGTTCTTCTGTCGTCCAGGTTGGTCGAGGTGTTGGCAGCATCACCAAGATCGCTCTTCTTGGGGATCCGGTAAACAAGCTCCAGATCTTTCCAGCCATTCAATAACTGGTCGATTTGGGTCTTGGTCTCCTGGTTGTTGCTCTTGCCTCGCACTTCAAGTAAGAGCTCGTCGATCTTGCAGTTTGCAATGGAGTTCCTGGCACGCAGAGTAGGCCAGTGCAGGAGGATGTTGATTATGTAGCTGAACAGCTCTTCTTCTTTGATCGATAGTTTGGAGCCCGTTGGTTTCAAAACAGTCTTGATTGCAGTGCTCAGAGCTTGCATTCCATGTAAACGACAAAACCGTTCCACAATCTCGTCGTAATTTTCACACAGCGTGAATCTCTCGATGACACGCGAAATGACTATGAAATCAAGATCCGGTTGCAACAAACAACTCACCACTTTCGAGACGTCGCCCAAAGTCAAAGGATCCAAGATCAAAGACTTGACAAACTCCGCATTCACGTTCGAGTCGATATTGTCCTGGGTAACCTTAATTCCATTCTTCTTTTGGTCCTTGATCCATTTTTTCTCAACATTTGCGCGGACTCCCAGGGCTTCGGAGATTGTATGAGGCAACAGTCTGGCACTCTCGGACTGGGTCTTACCACCCATAACACCCAAACAGTTTGCCGCACCGCAGTAGCATTTCTGTGGCTCGGCACCGTATCTGTCGACGTTGTAATCAAAAGTGATCTCTTCGCCTTTGAGAATTTTGCGTTTGGCAAAGATGCCCATACGGAACCGTTTATTCACCACCCATTTCTCCACAAATGCGTTTGGATCGCACGAGTGGTTGCAAAACCGCCCAATACTGGCCTTCTTAGTGGCGTCGATGATCTCGTTATCCTGGATCATCATGAAGTAGAAGTGTTTGATGCCCTCGTTGGAGTATTTCTCTTTGTTCTCTTTGTACAGCTCGTTATCGACGATCTCTCCCTTATACTCCACAATGAATGTTTGTGCTGGAATATCTTTGTCGGCTCTCATACCGAACCCTTTATGCTGAGTTTTGAAGATCGAGACTGGAGCGATCTCGTTCTTTTGAAAACGTTGGTTCTGACAATCGTCTCCGCAGGTTTGGCACTGTCCATCAACACATTCGATATTTGTCAGTCTGTTGATACAGTCAGAGTCCGGGCCACACGCGTGATTCTCACCGTCAGAGCCAATGTCCTCGGTACAGTCACAAGTCATAAACTCGTCAGCTGCTGAATAAACGTCCTTGATGCTATCGCAATAGACATTGTTCTTCAGGTTGACAAAAGTGCTCAGCGCCTCTTCTGTAGCATCGGGCTCGGTGTCGTATAGCACCAGGTTCCCGTTTTCCAAAGGAGGAGTGATTGAACTTGAATTATCCCTGGACTTGGACATCCTATACAAAACACTTGTGAAAAGTTTGTGTATATTTTTTTAAGGGCAAGAGTATTTGTTTGATTCCCCTTATTGTATGGATAATATACCAACTGAAGAGCCCGGGAAAAATGATAATTTGTCTACTGTTCCGGCCCGTTGGGTGACAAATAGTCTCCTGAATGAGTCATTGATGGAGAAACAGGTTTCGCATTACGACAAGATCGAAAAACATTTAACAAAGCTTCCTCAATTCAAAGATAGCGAGGAGTTCTTTGAATGTCTGGCTCATTTCACCGATGAAGCTGCAGAATTGACCGATCTGAGTCGATTCGAGGACCAGTTTACCGCAGAGTCGGAATCGCACAAGTACGAGGTCATCATAGAGAATCAACGAGGAGCCACCATGTTGGGTATTCCAATGTACAGCAAGGAATCGCTGTTGTATCCTCTGGACCCGCCCAAATTCCAAACCCTTAAGGGCCACGCTATCACAAGTTTGAACCTTTATCCTTTGCCGAGTAAGAGCTGGAAATGGAGCTGGAATCACTGGTACATTCTAATGATTAAAGACGTGGATCAAGAGGGATGGGTTTATTCGCATATCAGGTTTGGAAGTCGCAAGTGGAAGGGGATAGGTCGTTTTGGGAATTTTGTTCGCAGGCGCGTTTGGGTGCGGAAGCGGGAAATGGTGCCGGATCTGGAACAGTATTCTCTGCATCTACCAACATCCTTGACTCTCGACGGGAAGCACATCGAAGAAGAGTTTGAGGAACAACAAGAAATTATCGAGGAACAACCAGAAAAACTGCAGATCCCGGTGATTGTCGAGTCGAACGATCCGTCCGAATCCTCTTCAACGTTCCTCGAGTACGATCTGCTCTCTTTATTTTCAAAGCTGAACGAGCTCAAGATCGACAGACTGAAAATCGAGGAGATCTTACGGTTCCTGTTCAATTCCACGCCAGAAACTCTCAGTGCATTAATCGCTAACTACAACGGCTCAGACGAAACGTCTTGGCTGCTCAAAATGATGTCACAGCTCCAATTCAACCAGTCTAAAAAAACGTTTCTGCAAAAGTTCGAAAGCAAGCTCGATTTCCCAAGCGATACGTCTTCAAAATTGTACGAAATCTACAGGATCTGTGAAATGATTCTTACAGACAGCTTCTATGACTCGCAAAGACGTCAAATGATACCCAAAGAAATATAATACATGCTATAAACAAGTTTTTACAAATGCCTTTTAATTTCCACCTCTTCTATGCTTTCAATCACATCGCCCACTTCATAGGAGATATCTCCATCCAGAGATAATCCACACTCCATTCCGTTTCTGACCTCTGCCACATCGTCTTTCTCGTGCTTTAATTGCTTAATCTTTCCACGGAATATTTCATCTCCCTTTCTCATCACTCTGACAACACTGCTTCTCTTCAAAACACCGTTCGTCACACGACATCCTGCGATAGTCATCTTGTTTTTGTTCTTGAGTGTGATTTCAAATAGCTGTTTCACCGAGGTGGTTGACAACACTTTAGTTTCGAACTTCTTAGGCAGTTTCGACGTGAGAGTTTCCAGAACGTCCTCGATCAGATGGTAGATCACCTTGAACTCTCTGATTTCCACGCCGGCTAGAGAAGCGCTGTTGATGATGTTCTTGGGGACTTTCACGTTGAACGCAAGGATTTGTGCTCCAGCAATTTTGGCCCTTTCGATGTCGCTCTCGGTTGGAGCTCCAACTTCTTCATACAAGATAGACGACTGCACCTCGTCATTACCCAGACCGGTGATACTTTGAGCAATAGCTTCTGCAGATCCACTAACATCTGCTTTGATGACATAGGGAACCACAATCTGTTTCTCTGCTTCAAGATCAAACAATTCCGGCTCAAGCTCCTTGATATCGTCAATAGTCAGTCCTTCCTGTTGGTACTCGCGGATCTTCTCCTCACGACGAGAAGCCTCGATTCTCTCCTTCATTCGCTTGTTCATCTCTTCAATCTGAGAGGCTTCTTCCAATAGAAGCTTTCTCTTTTCTCTATTCGTAATCACCTTCTTTGCAAGAGCTTCAGTTGGTGCCTCGAGACCCATTTCACCAGCATCGGGGATATCCTTCCATCCAGAGATCTCAACAGGAGTGGCCGGACCGGCAACTTTCAATGGCTTTCCGAACTCGTCCTTCATCACCCGCACTTTACACCATGTCTGGCCAGCAACGATAATTGCTCCTGGTTTCAATTTTCCCTTCATGACAAGAAAAGTGGCCACAATTCCAAGCCCTTTCTTCACCTCCGACTCCAAAACCCATCCCTCCACAGGCGTTTTATCTTCCTGTGTCTTGAGATCGAGCAAATCTGCCACCGTCACGATGGTTTCCTCCAGATCGGCCATTCCCAGACCTGTTTTTCCCGAAACACGAACAGTTGGCACCTCTCCACCATAATCTTCAACCTCGACTCCGTGGCCAGATAGGTCGGCCACCACTTTGTCCGGGTTGGCGTCAGGCTTGTCGCACTTGTTGATCGCAACCACCATTGGCACACCTGCATTTCTGGCGTGTCTAAGCGCCTCTTTAGTCTGGGGCATCACCGAGTCCTCAGCTGCAACCACTAAAACAACCACATCGGTGATATTGGCTCCTCGTTCTCTCATATTCAGAAACGCAGCGTGGCCTGGAGTGTCAAGGAACGTGATTGTTTTCTTGGAAACCGGGGTTTTCACCACAAATGCACCGATGTGCTGCGTGATACCCCCATGTTCGCCGTCCACAATCGACGATTTGCGCAAATAGTCTAGAATAGTTGTCTTCCCGTGATCCACATGTCCCATGATCGTCACTATGGGAGCACGCGGTTTGAGCAGCTTCTCGTCCTTTGGTTCTGGGGCCGGGAACAGATCTGCACCAAGGTCGTCGTTAGTATTGACTTCGAACCCGTACTCGTCGGCAATGAGAGAAGCGGTCTCGAAATCAAGAATAAAGTCATTTGTCATGTCCTCGAAACCGAGACCCGCCATCTTCTGAAGCAGCTCCGGCACTCTCACACGGAGGATCTGCGCAAAGTTGGCAACCGTAAGGAAACTAGGAACGTCCAGCTTGGGCCGATTCGTGGCAGCATCCTGTTTCTGTTTCGGCTTCGCTTTCACCTTCACCGACGCCTTTTGGGGCTGGGTGGGTTGGCTGGTCCGGGCAGCTGGTTTCTTATCCTGTTTCTTGCGTGGCTCCTGTTTCTGCTGCCGTGGAATTTGCTGTTCGGTCTTCTTTTTCGGAGCAGTGGCCGGCTTTGTAGCAATTGGCTTATTATCTGGCTTGGGCGAGTTCTTTGGTGTTGAAGAGGCCATCGGCTGTTCTGGTTGCGGTTTCGGCACGGGCTTTTTGAACCGCGAACGGCGAACATCGTCAGAGGCATACCGCACAAGTCGCGACGAAAACACCGTGCTGGGTCTCACGCACCTCACACCGTAACTTCTTAAATACATCCCCGGTGATAAATTTCTACGAATTTTTCAATATTTTTTTTCTAATATACAAGAGTCGATTCATTATTCATCGTGCGGATTTTTTATCTGGGCCAAAGTCGTCCACTTCGTCGGTGGAGCTCTGTGTCCGAGAAAGATCAAACAGCGTGTCTGTGTCTTCGTCCTGGGTAGGTTCATCGTGTGTAATATACTCGCTCTCTTCAAGAACAAACCTGTCCTCGTCGCTTGGCTCCGGATCATCTGGTGTCGGCACCTGTTCTAAAGCTGTAGGGATCGCAGACTCTGCCTGGTAATCGTGGTCGATCAGTGGACCGTGGAAATTATAGCGGCCCCAGAAATAGTAGAGCACCGCAATAAGGATGCTGAAAAGTCCAAACACTGCAACCGCATAGTTCATGGTTGCAATGTTGATGTAGCGCGACGGAGGCATGCACAGTACCACAATCGTTAGCAGGATGAAAATCACACTCAGTCCGTTGATCAGGTATCCAAGCTTGCGTAGCTTGAATGTAGAACCTCTGATTTTGCGCCGTTTGTTGAGCATGGACGAGAGAATCGGGATGCCATTCGCAGCGTTCAGGGCAACAACAGCACAGCCGACAAACGCATTGAATGCGGTTCCTGAAACCATCGAAAACGATCCCAACATGAACGAAACACCCACAGACAACAGGAGAGCGTTTTTCGGGACGATCTCCTCGTCGGCCATGGTATCGACCTGTTCCCAGAGCTGGTTGAAAGGGAGTCCTCTATCTCTTCCCAAAGCATACACAGTTCTGGAGGCTGTAGTGAGAGAGCCGATAGTAGCAAATGTAGAGGATCCGACAATCAAAATGACCAACACAAACGAAACCAAGAACGATTTTGTGGACAGCTTGAAAGCAATGTCGATAGGGAAGATGTCTGGGTTGTCGTCCAGAAGCAGCTGCAGATCGGGCAGGATACTCAAGATCGGGATGATAAAAATGAGACCGGTCAGACTGCTAACGAGAACGGAAACCAGCAGACCCTGAGGAATCGTTTTTTCTGGGGTTTTGACTTCCTCACTCATCGAAACGATCATTCCATATCCGTTGAAGGTGAGCGAGGAGAACTGGATTCCTCCGATGAAGAATGCGAGCACCGCAGGCCAGCCGCTGCGGGATGCGTCAAAGTTGGTGAGGATGTGTTTGATATCGTGGAAGTCGGAGCTGAATAGCATCAGCAGAAAATCCATCACTAGCACTGTATAGATGGTCCAGTAAATACACAGCTTGTTGATTCTTTCGAGATGTTTCTGGAACTTCAGGTTGACCAGTGCACTGAAAATGATGATAGCAAAATAGAGCAGCAACACAAACAGATCATCGTGCTTGTAATCGCTGCTTTTAAGCCCAAATATCGACAAAATGAATTGACTCCCACCAAATGCATAGGAAATGAACATGAGCCAGTTTCCCAAAACAAGGTACCAACCAGTGAACCATGAACTAACGAGAGAGTACTTTTCGTTGGCCAAGATGCTGCTGAAATGGTAAACTCCTCCCGAACTCGGGAACTTGCCTGAAATTTCTCCCAAGGACAGCGAAATAAGTAGGGTGAAAAAGGAGAACAGAACCCATCCCCATAAAATGGTGAAACTAGATCCACAAACGAGTCCAATTGCCAACGTGGACGAGATTCCAAATGGAACGTTCATCAACGAGAATCCCAGACCAATGATGGACCCAAAGGAAAAGGTCTTCTTGAGTTCCTGTTTGTACTTGAAATGCTCAATTTGCTCGGTGAGGTCGTCGTCCTGCCAGATATCGTTGAGGTCATGAAGCACATGTTCCCTGATGTTTCGCAACCTCTCGGAATTGGGCAGCAGCGAATAAATCACCGGCTCAGGATTTTGCATAATAAGCTCGAGTAAAATATGTGTTTTCTTTGTCTGAGAAGGCTTGGGAATAAATTTATTTATTTAGAAAATATCTTCACCATGTCGGAAGAGTTGTATGACGAGTTTGGAAACCTGATTGGTGTTCCAGACACCGACGTTTCTAGCGATGAAGAAATGGATGATCAACAAACCAAACTGGTGGTTCGCCAGCCGGGACTCCAGGAGGTGTTTGGTGCCGATGTCGAGACAGTGATAGCCACTACCGATGCAAAGGATATTAGTGAGCCCATTGTTGAGCCCGAAGTTGAGCGTAATTTCAAGATCGAGGAGACTGAACTACCAGAGACATTCTACTCGAAGGATTACATGTGGAAGCTGTCATATCTGCCCGAGAGGGTGCGAAATATAGCCTTGGTAGGAGGCCTTCATTCTGGGAAAACCGCTTTTCTAGACATGTTGGTCCATGAAACGCATAACTTGGATACGCCATTTGCCAAGGACTTCAAACCCATGAGATACACAGACAACCATACCATAGAGATCAAAAGAGGACTGTCCATCAAGACGTCCAGTATAACATTATTAATGCCCGATTTCAAACAAACCTCCAGAGTGGTGAACATCTTGGACGCTCCGGGCCACGTGAACTTTGTGGACGAGATGGCCGTTGCCATAAGACTCGCAGATACAGCCATGCTTGTTGTGGATTCGGTGGAAGGTATGACTAGAGGACTGCAACTGGCTATCGATCATTGTCTGCTAACCAATACACCTATGAGTTTGAACATTTCCAAAATCGACAGATTGATTCTGGAGCTACGGCTCCCACCATTGGATGCATATTATAGACTTCGGGCCGTCATCCACGAGATCAACCAATACATTGCATCATCTGAACTTGTTCAGAACTCCAAGTACTCCAGACCCACAAAACTGTCTCCAGAGCTGAATAACGTTTGTTTCAGCTCGCACACCCTTAATTTCTGTTTCACGCTTCGCAGCTTTGCGCAAAAATACGTCACCAATTCCAAACTCGACGTGGATTCGTTTGCTTCCAAACTTTGGGGAGATATTTATTATGCTGATAAGAAGTTCACTATTCGTCCGGAGAACAAAGCAGGTGCGGCTAACAATAGAACATTTGTGTCATTTGTTTTGAATCCGATCTACAAACTGACAACTACGACGCTCACAAAGACTCCAAAACAGCTCCAGTCGTACTTGGAGTCAGTCCATGGAATCACGTCGATTCACCGTTCCAAGTACCAGCTAGACGTTCAGCTACTTCTGAAGGAAGTCTTTTTTGCGTACTTTGGCACAGTATCTACACCATTTGTGGATTTGGTGCAGTACGCGCTGTCTCCCGTTGAGAACAATCCCCACAAGTTTAACCTACTTTACAAGAGCACCGCTCCGGAAACCATTGCTAACGAGATCTCCAAGTGCGATCCTGATGGACCGCTTATTGCATATGTTGCGAAACTTGTTGATTCTGTGGACGCCAACCGCTTTTACGCTCAGGTTCGTGTTCTCTCGGGAACTCTGAAAGCTGGTAGCTCTGTGCTTCTTCTTGGAGAAAACTACAGTCCTGAATTCACCGACGATATCAAGGTCCAGGACGTTCGTAGGACGTTCATTGGGTGCTCCCGCTACCGTATCAACGTTGAAGGCATCCCTGCCGGGTCGATTGGTCTGATATCTGGCCATGACATTGACTCATTCATCACCAAAACTGCAACAATCTTTGACACCAAATTCAAATCCGAATCTCTCGACATCTTCAAACCATTGGATATGATATCTAAGCCAGTTTTCAAGATCCCAGTGCAACCGGCTGTTCCCTCGGAACTGTCGAAGTTTATCGATGGATTGAAGAAGCTCAACAGATCGTACATTGGTTGCGAGGTGAAGGTTGAAGAAGGCGGCGAGCACATCATTCTGGGTTACGGAGAGTTGTATCTTGATTGTCTTTTGCATGACCTGCGTTTGCTATATGCCGGTGTCGATCTAAAAGTTGGCGATCCAACCTCGAGATTCGCTGAAACGTGTTTGGACATGTCCAAGGTGAAGATCGTGAGCGAATCCACCAACAAGAAAAACAGCATCACTGTGATTGCAGAACCACTTGAAGAGCAGATAACCAAGGACATTGACTCTGGTGTTCTGGTGACCAACGTTCCTCAAAGAGTACTGGCCAAAGAGTTAAGAACCAAGTACGGGTGGGATTCTCTGGCTGCCAGATCGATATGGACGTTTGGGCCAGATGAAACAGGAACGTGTGTTTTGAACGACGATACACTTCCCGAAGAGACGGATAAGGCAAGATTGAGCAGTTTGAGAGACCTGATAGTGCAGGGATTCAAATGGTCAACCAGGGAAGGCCCGCTGTGCGATGAGCCTGTCAAGAGTGTCAAGTTCCGTATTATCGAGGCTTCACTCTCTTCGAACTTCCTCGAAGCGAATGGAGCTCAAATTATTCAAATGGTTCGCAAAGCCTGCTACACTGCAATGATGACGGCTACTCCTCGACTGTTAGAGCCGATCTACGAGATTGAAATTCTATGTTTTTCCTCGGTCGTTCCAGCTTTGAACAAGCTTTTGGATAAGAGAAGAGGAACAATCACCAAAGACCTCCCTGTGGAAGGAACTCCCTTGTACAAAGTCTACGGGTACATTCCCGTCATTGAGTCGATTGGACTGGAAACAGATATTAGAATGTACACCCGAGGCCAGGCCATGTGTCAGCTTGTGTTCAGCCATTGGAACGTTGTTCCTGGTGATCCACTGGACGAGGACTGCTACATTCCTGTTTTGAAACCAGCTCCTATCAACTCTTTGTCCCGAGACTTTACTTTGAAGACCAGAAAGATGAAGGGAATAGAAGACGTCCCTTCATTGAAGAAATACGTCGACACAGACATTTACGAAAAGCTGCAAACAGCAGGTATTGTATAGAAAACGATGATTAATGATAGCGTAATTAGTTACCTCTTCTATGTCTCTTGCTCTTTCCAGGACGTTGAGGCTTCTTGCGGTTCAACTTCGACTCGACCCGCTGTTTCTTGCTTCCTCTGCGTCCTCTATCCGAAGCATCGCCTGCAGCCTCTTCCACGGCGATATTGAATTCGTCGTCACCAATCTCATTATTCTGTCTCTTACGCTTGAGCGATTTGATCTTTGCCAGAGCATCGCTCTTTTCCTTCTGTCTCTTTTGCAACGTCTCGTGTTGAACCTGTTTTCCGAATTTCTTGAGTTGCCTCTGTCTTCTGGCCTCCTCTCTAGCCTTCTTTTCGGTAGCCTCGGTGACCAGCTTGGCCTTCAACTTGTCCATATGTGAATCGTCCTTGAGCATCTCTGCAAAGTAGTCCTTTGGTCTAGTAAATGGCACCTTCAAAGCCAGAAGCTTCTTGCGTCCCTCGACAGCAGCCTCCAGTCCCTGTTTATAAAAAGCAAGCTCGCGTTCTGTGTCGTCGTCAACGTCCTTAATCTTGGGAGCAACTGCCTCGGACGAGGTCACCGTCTGGTGCTCGTTGAACTTGAGCTTGTCCCAAGGGTACGCGAAAGTGGCCAGCGACTGCTTCAAGGCTGTCAATTTGTTCACAGTCAGCTTGGTGTGTGGAACAACGTCGTCGTCAGAACCGATCTCTGCATCAGAAAGAGGAATGTCAGACTCCTGATCCAGTTCCAACTCATCTTCGTCGGCGCTCTCGTTCAGCTTCTCCAAATCCAGCTGTTCTTCTTCCTCCTCATCATCAGAAGCAGTTTCAAGCAACATCTTCTTGAGCTTGCGCTGCTCCTTTTTGCTCAGAGCAGTGCTTTCGTATTCCTGTGCCATGCTAGATAAATATTTTTTTTTCACATAAATTTTTTCACCCTTACCTTTTTAGTGCTCTCTCGTTCTTTCAATTATTTAAACGACTAATATAAACCATGGACAAAACACAATCAAGAACAAAGTTTTTGGCCGTCTTCCCAGACTTGGTCGACGACCTCGTTGCGGTTACCAAGCAATATGGAATGCCGGAAGATGCCATTGAATGGTTCAAGGGCAGTTTGAACTACAACACCCCTGGTGGGAAACTCAACAGAGGGTTGTCGGTGGTGGACACTTATGCGCTTTTGAAAGGTTACAAGTCGCTCGATGACTTCAGCGAGGAGGAGTACAAGAAGACTGCAATTCTCGGCTGGTGTATCGAGTTGTTGCAGGCCTACTTCCTTGTTGCCGATGACATGATGGACAAGTCTATCACCAGAAGAGGTCAACCCTGCTGGTACAGAGTCGAAGGTGTCAATGAGATCGCCATCAACGACTCGTTCATGCTCGAAGGTGCCTTGTACGTGTTGCTCAAGAAATACTTCAGAGAGGACTCCTATTACGTCAACCTGTTGGAACTGTTCCATGACGTGACTTTCCAAACCGAGTTGGGACAATTGTTGGATCTGATCACCGCTCCAGAGGACTCTGTCGACCTTTCCAAGTTCTCCTTGAGCAAGCACTCCTTCATCGTCATCTACAAAACTGCATACTACTCGTTCTACCTGCCCGTGGCTCTTGCCATGTATATGGCTGGTGTTGCCGACGATGCTGACCTCAAGCAGGCCCACGACGTTTTGATCCCATTGGGTGAGTACTTCCAGATCCAGGACGACTATCTCGACTGTTTTGGAAAACCAGAGGACATTGGTAAGGTTGGAACCGACATTTTGGACAACAAGTGTTCGTGGGTGATCAACACGGCCCTCCAGATCTGCACCCCAGAGCAAAGAGCTTTGTTGGACGAGAACTATGGCCGCAAAGACGCAGCCAAGGAGGCCAAGTGCAAGCAGCTCTTCAACGAGCTCAAGATCGACCAATTGTACCAGGAGTACGAGGAGAAGATCACCACTGAACTGCGTGCCAAGATCGCCAAGGTCGACGAGTCCAGAGGGTTCAAGGGACAGGTTTTGACCGCTTTCCTTGACAAGATCTATAAGAGAAAGAAATAGAGTGTGTATTGAACTATGCCTTAATACCTTCGCCTGCCCGAGGAGGATATTCCTTTGGGAAATCGTCGTCTTTATGTTTGCAGGTGCACCACGTCTCAGCAGCAGACTGACTCATTGCTCTCGGAATGTGCAGACCACAGCCAACCCAGGCCGTTCTGGAACACAGTGGACATTCAGCAGGACGACACATTGCTCAGATAAGATGCGGTGAAATTATAATTATAGTTTCACCGCCACATTCCGGCGGTCATGTGTATTTCGCTCACCTGACAAAAAATAAACAAGTTAGAATTAGGTTTAGTTACCATGTCCAGCGAAGAGGAACAAAAGGTGAAACGCGTCAAGATTGAAAACACGCAGCCAGAACAACCGTCGGAGTCCATCTCTGGCCTGGAGAAGTCTACCAGGCCGCAGATTCCAACCATGACTGTTCCGCAAAGCACAACGTTGCCATTGGAGCCAACTTTGAAACCGACAGCCGGGTCCGAGGAATGGCATACCTGGCGCAAGAACAACCACAAGGAAGTCGAGAAGAGAAGAAGAGAGACCATCAACCAAGGAATAAAAGAACTACAAGAATTGCTACCAACGCAGGATCATAACAAGTCTCAGATTCTTAAGCGTGCCGTCGAGTATATCAAAAGACTGAAGGAGAACGAGGACTCCAACATTGAGAAGTGGACTTTGGAGAAGTTGATCACCGACCAGGCTGTGAGCGAGCTTGCAAATTCTAATGAAAAGCTGAAGGCCGAGCTGGAAAAAACTTATCGTGAAGCCGAAGGTTGGCGGAGAGCTTATAACCAGTCTCAGGAGGAGCTTGCGGAGTTGAAGAAACGGCTGAAGAAATAAAGCGCTTCCATCATAGCTCCACGTCTCTAACCAGAACACCTTCCACGCCTTGTCCCAGGCTTCCCAGAACGTCCAGATCCACCCCATCCTCGTAAAGCTCGCCATTAAATTGGTAGATGGACGACGATCCAGCGTACATGAGCTCGGTCTCGACACCCGACCTGTTGCAGATTGCCACGGCCATCTTCCTGTGTCTGTTGGCAAACAGTGGTTGGAACCTGATCAGCCAGTACCTTGCGGTTTCTTTATCTGGTAAAGTGCGATCATATGGAACTTCTGTTGGATCCAAGATGGACGATTCGGAAGCCGGGTCTGTGTTAATCTCAAATGGCACTTTTTGTTCGAATAGCTTTGTATAATTATCTTGATCTTTCCAGTCTTCGCTCCAGCTTGTACTCATCCATGCCGTTGGCACCAGCACCAGTTGCACCTGATTCTGGAGACAGAAGTTGGCAAACTCGAAAGCCTGGAACGGAGCCTCAAACTTGTACGGGTTGAGGTCCATGCAAATGCCGATCGTCGACTTGATCTTATGTCCGTTGTGCTCGAACTCGAACGCCTCAAACCCCGCAGGCGACTCTTTGGCGCCCCATGTCTCGTCCGTTTTGTACAGGAACGTTTTTCTATAGTTGTGCACAACTGCTCCTTCCGGCGAGATCAGCACAGCAGAGTTATAGATTGACGAGAGGTGTTTTTCAGGGTATCCCAACAACGTATGGCAATTTAGCGTTTTTGAAACCAGCTGTCCAAACTCAAATGACCGCCCTGAACCAAGAGGCTCCAGGAATGGCTCGATGTGACTAGGACTTGTAAAGTTGTACCCCGTCAGTGCCAATTCGGGGAATATCACAATATCCGGTTTCTTGCTCTTCACTGCTTCAACCAGCTTGCTAGCCGTCCGCACATTCTCCTCGATCTTCCCCAACAACGGGTTCAGCTGGATGGCTGCTATTCTAAGACGCATCAAGAAAATAATGTTTCGTTAATTTTTTCCGCCTCAATGACTGTCCCCGATCTTTTACTGGACTCGGCGCTCAAATTATGGGTGCTCCTACCAATCTCCGTGGTGATGGTGCTTGTGGGTATTCTGCGATCGTACATCTCCGTTTTGCTGCAACCGAAGCTCAAATTGCAAGATTATAAACTACTTAGAGAACAACAACACTTGACCAGACTGAAGACTTATCGCCGCAACTTCTCCGTGTTTTGGTACAAACAAGAGCTTTCTAACCGAATTGAGTATTTTGCCACCGCATACAGCGGCACAAAGTATCTTAAGGAGCCACCATCGACCAACCCAAACGAGGTGAAAAATCCGCTCGCCGACGCAAACTCCTCGGATTTCTTGTTCCAGATGTTGAAAGGTAACATTGCCAACTACGTGCCGCAAACCCTCATTATGTGGTGGGTTAACTACTTCTTCAAAGGATACGTCGTGATGCGTCTGCCGTTCAACCTGACCGGAAACTTCAAAAGCATGCTCCAACAGAGTATCGACACCCCAGATCTGGACGTTACTTATGTGAGTGCTATTTCATGGTACTTTGTCAACCTCATGGGTTTGCGCAGTATATACTCGTTGATCCTCGACGATGGAGAACTGGTCAACCAACTGATGGCCCAACAGCAGCAGCAGCCGGTGATGCCATCTCTAGCTGGCGCAGGTCCGTCAGTTGAGAAGCAGTTCAAGTCTGAAATTGAAAATTTACGGATTGTTCCCTTCAAGAGCTGTTTAGAGGGAGTGGAGGACCGGTTTGTGGAGAAATGGGCCAATCTATGAGCCATTTATCGAGTCTATGAACAAATCTATATGCTGTTTGTCGGCTATCGAGGAATCTGGTCTGGTTTTCGAGATCTCGTCAACAAGGAACCGTTTTTCTTCGCTAGTCAACGGAGTTTCAAGTTGCTGCAGCCACATCTGTGCGGCAACCGGCGATTGGTACTGACAATACAGCGTCAGCACTGCTTTCTTGAAGCTGTCGTCGAACGGAGCAAAATTATAGTGTTTGAGATGTCCGATCAGAGACGTTAGCGAAACAGCGTTCTGCATAGAAGAACCGTCTGCGTTCAATCTGGAGAAGTGTGTCACTGCTATGTTGTTGATCTCTTCGGCTTTAGCACGCACACGGTGGAAGTACTCGAGTCCCCAGAACAGTTCCTGCTCGTTGAACCAGCTAAAGATGGACTCGACAGAAACTGCCGAGATTGGCTCGTGTTGGAACTTGAACGCAGATCCAAGAGGTTTCATAAACGCCATGAAAACCAGTTTCCTGCTCTCAAAGTCTGCTTGGATTGCGTTTGCCGTGTTATTAATGAGCGAAATATAACTTTCCACAACAGCACTGGACGGAACCAGGTCTCTTTCCAGAAGCGATACCAGGAGTTGAGCAGCAAGACGAAAGTCGTTGTGAAAAATGGCAAACTCCAACAGCTGGGATTGCAACTGCAACGGGCATTCGCTTGTGAAGCTCTGTGTCGGGTTGGATTGGTTGAGCTGGTCAATAACTTGTTGGATGTAGCTGTGCTTGTTTAGATTCATTAATGCATTGAAAATATTGGTTAGTTCGGCATTGTCGTAGAATTCCAGCGATTGGCAGCAGACGCTAACCACTTTCTGCTCAAACTCGGGACTTATCTGCTCGCTGAGTGTCAGGAGACCACAGACAAGCGTTGCGTGGGTGTATCGGTCGAGCGTTGAGGTGAGGAACTCTAGGATTTCCGGGACATCGACCCTGGACGACATCTCGACGACTTTGTCGCGGATCTCCGATGGTAACTGGGTCTGTTGGTGCAAAGCTGTGCTCGGAACAGTGTCCAATGCTTTTCCTGCGATTCTGCCTGTCTTTGAAGCCACCATCTGCAGAACACCCAGATTGGTGAACTTGGGACTTCTGGAGACCTTGTCCTTAACGGTCACGAGGTCGTAGTAGGATGATCTATGTTTTTTCGAATCCAGAGCAACGTTCAAGGTGTCGTTAAGTCGAAACCATACAAACGGGTTCCTGTAGTTTTCTCTCTCTTCGATCGAGCTGGGCAGAGCGATTTTATTGGGTATCGAGGGGACTGTTGACGGAGACTTCAAGTACGACACCAGTTTCAGCATGGAGTCGGACCTAGCGTCGCTGGCCAACCGTCGTTGAAGCCAGAACACCGTCTGTGTCTGGTGTCTCATCGACGTATATTTATTCATGGAAAAATTGAAAAATATACCGGTTTTTTTTTTCCGGCCATATTTTCTTTTACATCTAATTGATTTCAGATCATTGCAATTTGAGTTGAGATGATGCTGTTGAAGCTTCCAGGTAAAATCGTCAAGAAGTTTGTTTGCAGTTTGTTTATGTGGGCGATTCTGTCGACGGTGGTGACTGAATGGCTCGGTGCGCAAAAATACCGCTCTTCTCCATACTCTCAACTTTACCACCTTAACCAAGATACCATACAAAGAAACTCGTTAACCGATGCGGATGTGATATTTGTGACTGCGCATCCAGACGACGAGTCCATGTTCTTCAGCCCAACGATCGTCGAGCTGGCCAAACCAGACTACAACAACGCGCTCCACCTGGTTTGTTTTTCAAACGGCAATTATGATGGCTTAGGATCCATTAGAGAACACGAACTCACACGTGCAGCGCAAATTTTGGGATTCCAGAGTTTCGAGATCCTCGACTACACCGACGACATCACCAAAGGTTGGGACTCTACGGCCATAGCGTCCAGTCTGGTGAGCCAGCTCAAGAGCCTTCCTTTGTCTAAGCCTAAAAAGATACTCATCACATTTGACGAGGAAGGAGTCTCGGGCCATATTAACCACAAGTCGCTGTTTGATGGCGTGGAAGCGTACTCGAGAAAACACAGCATTCGCTCGTTTAAACTGAGATCGTGGTCCGTGTTCACCAAATACAGTTTTTTCATCGTCACGAATCTGGAACTTGTGGCCAGATTCATTAAAAAAAGTGCATTGACGTTGAAATATCTGCCGCAGCTGACCAAAGTGCTTCCTAACGAGGAGTCCACCATTAAAATATACGCAAACTTCAACTCGTGGTTCCTCAACCTTGCTACCATGACCTATGCTCATTACTCCCAAATCGTGTGGTACAGATGGCTATGGATATTCTTCAGCAGATACATGAACTGCAACGAGCTCGAGATAGTTACATAAAATTACTTACCATATACCAAACCCGTCATCATCATCATCGTCAATAATCTTCTGTTGCACCTTCTCGATATTGGATCTCAAATACAGCTGTTGTGACCGTCTCAGACGAGCCAACAGTTCAGACTCCATGTTTTTGCTCACCGCGAACCGCTTGATCACCTGCTCGGCTTCGTAGTACTTGTGTAGCTGCTGTAGTTTGATCCGACAGGTGTTGAGGTACCTCGTCAAGATGCTTTCGTTGTAGATTGCCTCGCTGGCCGTTCCGTTGTTCGTCTCGTTTAATGCCATGGAATGCACCTGAGGCAGATCTTTCATTAACGAGTCCAGACTCGAGTACTGAAGTCTGATCTTGATCATCTCCTTGGACGGGGAACCAACCATGCCAATGGCATTCGTCCACAGCAAGTCCATCATCTCGTGCTGGAGCTCGAACTCCTTTTGGTTGTAAACCTCCTCGTCGGCACCTTGCTCCCAAAGTGCATGCTGGAGATCTCTTTGGATATTTTTCGTGGTAATACCACACGAACGAAGAGACCCGGTCCAGAACCGCCGGGCAGAGTTGGAATCTAACTTGTACTTTTGAATCAGATTCATGCAAACAACAAGTCCCTTGAGGAACTGTCCGTTATAAGTGAATGCAACAAGGATTTTCTCCAAAAAGTCGGAAGTCGGATAGAGCACCTGGCCAGGATGGAACAGAGGCTCACTGTCTGAGCTGATGCCCCAGACCCTGTCAAGAAGAGACTGGAGAAACTCGATATCGCCGCTTCTTCCAAGACACAGCGCAATCGTCTGGTATATTTCCATGTTGGGAAGCACTCCAGAAGCCTCGTACTCTGCGAGAAGCTCCTGCACCGTCGAACCATGGTGAGGGTACTTATATTTCCGTGGAATGGTCTCCACTTCGGCCTGTTTGTAGGAGAACCGATTCAGTTTCCAGAGTTTTTCGTCTCCGTGACCCAGAAGCTTGAGCTTGTTATTCCAGAGAGATCTGGTGAAGTACAGTTTTTCGTTGCCAGACTTTATATTCTGCTCCAGTTCTGCAATCATCTCAATTGCCGACTTGTATCGGAGGTTATTCACGTAGAAATCAACAATCTTCTCGTAGTCGATGGTGGAAAATTGGTGGCTCTTGCCCAGGTTGCGCAGGATCTTCGAGATTCCTGTAAAAGTCTCGGATTTTGTGCGAAGAACACGGTTCATGTCCGAATCGTTTGTCACCCGTGAGATGTACTGCAGTTCAGAGATGTGCCACTTTATCACGTTTTTCATCAGATCGGTCAGCTTGCGAACGATTAGTGAGACTTCCAGAGGAGATAAATGCCCAAAGACTAAAATAGCGTCCTTGGACCAAAGTTCTCGACGGAGATACCCATACAAGAACGTTTCGTCTCGAGACTGTAATGCTGCTCTTAACTTCTGTAGCGACTGCCGCGTCCTGGCTGGCTGGCTGTCAACTTTGTGTTCGGCTGGCTGCGGATTCTCGTACAGGGCCAATGAATCGTACATTTCCTTGACGAGATTCTGACCCGTGAACTTGAAGCTGAGATCACCTCGTGTTCGCTGCGGTTTGAGAAGATTCAGGTCCAGCCGCTGCAAATACGACCTCAGCGAGCTCACGTCGTCGTAGTTCACAACAGGAACCTTCTTGTCGTTTCCTGATCGCACAAGCTTGACGGCCCGGGCATAATGCCGCACATGGCCCAGTTTCTGTGGGAACATCGGTTACTGGAAATACTGGAAAATATTTGAACTTGGTGGACGATTTATTGAGGGTGGAAAAAACTCGGGGTCGATCGTCGCGCCGAGAACATTAGAACTCGTCAATAACGATACCCAGTCCTTGCGACTTGGCCGTCTCCAAAACGTAGTGGCCCACAGAAACATCCATGATGGACAGTCCGACGATCTTGGAAATCACGATTTTGGACTCGTCCATTTTCTTCAGCTGTTCCTTACCTGCGGGCGTTTCCATGTACAGCTCAGACACCTCGATCAGAGAGGAAGCTCCAATGTCGTTCTGGATAAACTCTCCGGCCTCATCCAGACAGTGGCTGATGGAGTCGACCACAATCTTGGTGTCCTTGGCCAACGACTCCTTGAGCAGGTCTCCTTCGATCTCGATCATGTGTGGCTTGTAAGAGCCAATAGCTCCGATAAAAACCTTTTCGACAGAGTTGTTGACAACATAGTCAGCCAAAATGGTTGCCTCAGTACTCGGCACACAGCCAAAGACACAGGATGCTTTTTCGAAGTAGAATTTCAAATCTTTGTCAGCAGTTGCAACCGCTTTGAATTCGATCGCGGAAACTTCCTTTTTGAAGTCATCGGCTAGAGCTTCTGCTTTTTCAACGGATCTGTTGACGATGATGACTTGGTCGAAACGCTGAGGGTACAGAATGAGAGCCAGTCTGATATGCCATTGAGCTTGAGCTCCCACACCGAAACACACCAATGTTTCCTTGGATTTACCAACAGACCCGATAGGAAGAGCTTTAACCAGGGTCAGGGTGGTACAGAGAGCTGTTCTGAACGCCGTGAGAGTGGCAGCGTTGAGAATTCCAATTGGGAACCCGACCTCCTTGTCCAGAATCGTGGTTACTCCGGTAAATCCTTGTTTGGACCCGGTAAGAGCCTTCATTCCAACGGTCTCACCGGTGGAAGCCATGAAGAGGTGCGTGGCATACGGCGTGGTGGTAACGATTCTCGAAGGAATTAACGAGTGGTCTTTGTGATAGGCAATCAGAGCAGTCTGGAGAACTTTCTGGAACTGTTTCAATTGGGCAAGGTTCAACGAACCAAGTAGCCCTTTGATTATCTTATCGCTGAGAATAAGCATTTCGGATAAAAAAATCACGAACTTTTTTTCAGTAGTATATAATAATCAGGAACTATTTTCCTGCCCCGTAGCTTCTTTTCACGGGGGGAATGCGGAGCGATCTCGAATCCTTGCGAGAAGTACAGTTTTTGTGCGCGCTGGTTTTCCCCGAAGACAGTCAATGACAGCCCGTATATTTTCCCGAAGCGCGTGGTGAACTTGTCGACGGAGCTGGCCAGAACGGCTGTGTCGTTTACCAAATGCAGCAGCTTGGTGCCCAGCCCCATTCCGCGGAAGTTCTCCGAAACCTGTAGCTCGTAGATATAAATCACGTGGGTACTATTGTCTTCCAGGGCCTTCATGGAAACGAATCCCACAAACGTGGAGCCGTGGTAGAGAAGCAGATAGATCAGGCCGGAATCGCGCATCTCCTCGACTTTTTCCACTTTCCAGTCGCGTCCAATGACATTGGTGTATATTCTTCCCAGGTTTGCGTCTAGCAGGTCAAGACACGCGGTTTCCTGGCTCTTTGTAAGCGAGTTCACAAACACTGGCACAACATCGATGCTGAAACTATCCTCATCCCGTTCAATCTGAATCGGCTTGGACAACGAGTCCTTAGCCAACTCAAAAAGCTCCTTCCCCTCAACGTGTTCCTGATCCAATCCCATTTCCGTCACAGACTCGGCCACACTCGAAACGATCTGCTTAATCCAGTCCATACAATTCAATTTTTTCACGGCAGTGTGCACGCACCCTTGAAATATCTTATCCGTTTTTTCTGACTCACCATCATTATGTTTGATATCACCAAAATCGCCCGGCCCAATATCCTCACGTTGGAGCCTTATAGATGTGCTAGAGATGACTTCAAGGAAGGTGTTCTACTGGACGCTAACGAGAACACCCACGGACCGTCGATCCCAAATATCACTGCTGAAGAAACAGCTCTGGAGCTTAACAGATACCCAGACCCCCACCAACAGGAATTGAAGCAGCAGATTTGCGACTTCCGTAACTCTGAGGCCTCTTTGGAATCTGCTATTGCAAAGATCCCTATTGTTGATGGAAAGCCTGCCTCTCTAACCACCGAGAACCTGTGTCTTGGTGTTGGCTCTGACGAGTCGATCGACTCTCTCATCAGATGTATGGTTGCTCCAGGGAAGGAAAAGATGCTCATTTGTCCTCCAACCTACGGAATGTACAACATCTGTGCCGTGGTGAACGATGTTGAGGTTGTCAAGGTGCCGTTGGACTTGAAAACGTTCCAGATCCAACCAGATGCTATCATTGAAAAACTAAAGGCAGACTCTTCAATCAAGCTTGTCTACGTGACGTCTCCAGGTAACCCAACTGCCGCACAGATCAAACTCGACCTGGTTGAGGATCTTTTGAAAAAGGTTGAGAATGCTGAGTGGAACGGATTGGTCATTATAGATGAGGCATATGTCGACTTCTGCAAAGTCGGAAGCTCTGTTTCCGTTCTGGTGAACAAGTATCCGAACCTTGTTGTTTTGCAAACCTTGTCCAAGGCGTTTGGACTCGCTGGGATTCGGCTGGGAATCTGCTTTTCGACCCCAGCAGTCTCTTTGCTGCTAAACTCTATGAAGTATCCATACAACATTAGCAACCTGACCAGTGACGTTGCTCTGAGAGCTACCACCAAACCTGCTTTGGCCCAGATGAGACAAAGAGTGAACACCATCCTGGAGCAAAGAGCTATTTTGCTGGACCGTCTCACTAAGCTTCCTGGAATAGGAAGAAATATCGGTGGTTTGGACTCGAACTTCGTGCTCGTTGAAATCCTCAACAAAGAAGGAGTTCCCGACAACGAGGTCGCCAACAAGGTTTACTTAACTCTTGCAGAGCAAAGAAACGTCGTGGTCAGATTTAGAGGTAAGGAGCTTGGATGTACAGGCTGTGTCAGAATTACCATCGGTACCAAGGAAGAGAACAAGACTTTGCTCGAAGAATTCGAGAAAGTATTGAAGGAAGTTAGAAATTAGGCTTCAAAGTTGATAATCTACGGACTGTGTCTATTTCTCTTAATTCAGAGCGTCTCTAGCGAAACTTGGGAGCACAAAAGCAGCCTTGTGAATGTCGCTGCTGTAGTACTTGTAAAGCTTTCTTTCGGTTGCGTCGTCAACAGACCGCAGTGGCTTGGTAACATCGG
Organism: Ogataea philodendri; assembly: GCF_020536065.1. Lineage (NCBI taxonomy): Eukaryota > Fungi > Ascomycota > Pichiomycetes > Pichiales > Pichiaceae > Ogataea > Ogataea philodendri. The sequence continues at coordinate 308,833 of NW_025764099.1, forward strand.
CCTTGGCGTCCTTGGAACACACCATGAATCCAATCTGGCCGGATGGGTAGGTTGGAATGGTGCAGTAACCGTACTCTGCAACCGGGAAAACATCCTTACATGCCTTTTGCAAGTCCTTGATGATGTTGAGGTGCAACCAGATGCTCTCTGCTTGAGTGGTGATGACACCTTTCTCGGTGAGAGCGTTGTTAAGAAGCTGGAAGTATGGTTTCTGGAACAGAGACTCTGCAGGACCTTCTGGGTCCGAGGAGTCGGTGATGATCACGTCAAAACAATTCTTGTAGTCGTCCAAGAACTTGAAACCGTCTCCGATATGGACTCTGACCTTTGGGTGGGAGTAAGATTTGGACATCTCTGGGAGGTATTTTTTGGAAACGGCAATGACGTCCTCGTCAATGTCACACAGAACGGCTTCCTCGACACACTCGTGCTTGACGACTTCTCTAAGGACACCACCATCTCCTCCTCCAATGACCAGCACCTTCTTAGGGTTTGGATGGGAGTTCAGAGCAAGATGGGCAATCATCTCCTGGTAGGCAAACTCGTCTCTTTCGGTGGCCTGGATGACTCCGTCCAGAACCAAGACGTTACCATAGTTAGAGGACTCGAACACCAGCACATCTTGGTACTTGGACTTCTTGGAGTACAAAACCTTGTTCACCTTGAGCGACATGGCCTCGCCGGGCCACATGGTGTCGCTAACCTCGGCGAACCAGCCGTCCTTGATCATTGGGTGCGAAAGCTCAGACATTGGAAAAAATTTACAAAATTACATGGGCACGAGCTCCTTTATATAGCACCACCATGAAAAGCGGGAAAGCTGAATTTCGACAATTCGTCGAAGACTACTGTAGTTTGAAGATCTAGGAAGTGTTTGCTCGTGTAGCTGACCTGTGACTAGGGTCCACCTTGTGCCCCGAACCCTGATCAGACACTCTGAAAAAATTGCTCGTCACCGCGGCAATCTACTAACAAAATCCCAAAACGGTAATTCAAAGCTTGTTTGGTCGGAGGTGTGGATGACTACTCGAATGGTAAACGTCAAAGTGTCCAGGCAAAAAGAGCGAGTACAACCATTGTGAGCGGCCCGAAAGCATAGGACGTACGGTCGATCGGATCACTGAAACACATTGTTCCAATTGTTATTGGACAAGGTCGCTATTTTCTTATCTTGGCGGAATATTTCGTGGAATGCCATGGAAAGCTTGCTTGCATAAAGTTCGAGTATCAAAAAAATTTTCATCTTATCTTGTTTGTCCCAACCTTCAATCTTGTCGTATGCCTGAGGAAGTCGCGTTCAGATTCAACAGACCAGCTAAACCCAGATAACACGAATAGTATTGGATTTTAATTTTGTTTGGGTTTCCCTAGTTCATCATATATCATGGCACCATCACAAATCTTTGACTTCATCAACCACGAGGTTTCGGTCTCGCTGGACTCGACCAACGCTTTTGAAGGTCCAGAAAAGCTTCTGGAGATCTGGTTTGCCGACTCTGAGACTTGTACGGACTCGGTTTTCTCCAAAGGAACCCTCCGGGATATTCCTTTGCCAGAGATTGAATCGATGCTTGATCTTGTTAGTTGCAAGATTATGTCGAAGATTTCCAGCAAGGAAATGGATGCGTATCTTTTGTCCGAATCCTCGCTGTTTGTTTTCCCTCATAAGATGATTCTCAAGACCTGCGGAACCACCGCGACCCTTCTTTGCTTGTCCAAAGTGCTGGAGCTGGTTGTGGAATATTGCGGATACGTTTACTCCAACCTGGAGAACATCCACAAGATCTTCTATTCGAGAAGAAGCTTCATGTTCCCTCATAAGCAGAACGAGATCCACCGGTGTTGGGACAACGAGCTCGGGTGGCTCAACAAATATTTCCCTCCGGAGCAGTCAAAGGCTTACATTGTCGGAGACCTGTCAAAAGATCATTGGTATCTGTACCTCAATGGCAACGGCACCGTGGAGCAGTCGCCTAGAGTTCCGAAGGCCGGATCTCAGGTCGGTTATCCATTGTCGCCTGTCATAAGTAATGGTGCATGTTCGGCTAATGACGAAACTTTTGAGATGCTCATGACAGAGCTGGACCCAACAGCCAGCGAGATGTTCCAGCTGTCAAAACACCTAAACGAGTTCCCGGATATGGACCCGGAGACCGAGGATTACGGGCATCTTTTGGGACAAAAAATGATCTCCAAGAGTGGCCTTGACAGCGTTTTGGATGGATATGCGCGTATCAAACATGATGCGTATGCATTTACTCCGTGCGGATTTTCGTCAAACAGCATCATGGATGATAAGTTTTATTGCACGTTACATATTACCCCTGAGACAGGATGGTCGTATGCGTCTTTTGAGACTAATTATCCTAGTGCATCCAAAACAGACGTGCTATGCAACGTGGTGAACATTCTCAAGCCCGGTAAATTCTGCGTTGTTCATGTTCAGGAGGCTATCAACGAGAAAAACTCTGCAGTTGACTCTTTGAGAAACGTCTGTGTGGCTGGCTACAAGCGGGTGGACCAGATCTTGTACGATCTCAAGTTTGACTACTCCCTGCTGTACATGTATTTTGAGAAAGAGTTATAGCATTGTAATAAACACCTGCCACCATTTTGAAACTATGTTTTTTGGATTTTTCTTGTTCTGCTGCGTTGTTCCCGCGCGCGCGCGCACGGGCTGCCCCTCGGGGCACGGGCGGTGCAAAAAACTCACAGCACTGGGGAGGCTCGTGGTGGTGGGAAAAAGATTCACTCCTCGCACCAGCCTCCTCTGGCAAACGAAATTGAGCAATCAGCGACGAGTCGTGCGCGGGCCTAAAACATGGGCTGACGACAGGCCAGTGGCAAAGACGGTCAAGTCAACGAGCGCAAGCCAAGCCAATCCAGGTAGATTTCCCCACAGAGTTTCCTTACAGCATCGTAATCATATAATAAACACTTCCACGTCGAAACGCGTTCTCTTAACTAGTGCCCACATACTCCTACATACGTCTGCATGCAGAGCGTAAAGTCGAAAAGTGCATACGCATACTTTATATTAATTCTTCCAGCAGAAAAATATTGAAAACAAAGTCGTTCCAAGCGTACGAGACCAAGCCTCATGTCGTCAGATTCTCATAACATCTCGTCCTCGACCCCGACGAATCACCAATCGTCCTCGGCTCCTCAGCATGCCAACATAATCCCGTCAATTTCGTCCAACTCCAATACACCCCAAACAGTGCCTTCGCAGTACTCCCAGTACTCCGTCCCCCACTATCAGTACTCCCAGTACTCGGGCTATTCGCAACCGCAATCCCAATCATCCAGACCGTATGACTACTCAATGACCAATTCTGGTTACACGCAAGGGCAATCCACCCAGTCGACTGCTTCGCAACAACAACAATACGGGTTGCCTTTGTATCCTAACTCCCAGTTTTCCTATTCTCACCATCCTCAGGATAATGATTACCACCAGACAGGTCACCAGCAGGCCCAGCAGGCCCAGCAGTACGTGCAGCCATTCTCCTCGTCGTCTTATTCCAGCTACTATCCGCAACAGGGTTACCAGTCTCAGCCACAGGCCACAAATTCTGCGCAGCAGCCTGCTTACGCTTCAGCCTACAGAAACTACCCTTCGTCCTCTGCTTATCCGTTGTACTCCGGTTACCAACGACCGGGGTCTACCACCTCTTCGCTGCCTCTACCACCTGCCTCGAGTATCAACCCGTCGTCCAAGCCTAGTGTCAGCTCAAGCACCGGCTCCCATTCGAGAAATAGCTCGGTGAATTATCCTCCTGTGAGTCCGTCCGTGGGACAGGTGCAGCCGCCAGGAATCCGTCCCAAGATCACAACCACCATGTGGGAGGACGAGAAGACCTTATGTTATCAGGTCGAGGCCAATGGCGTCAGTGTTGTCCGTAGAGCCGACAACAGCATGATCAACGGTACCAAGCTGCTCAATGTGGCCAAGATGACCAGAGGTAGAAGAGACGGTATCTTGAAGTCGGAGAAGACTAGACACGTGGTGAAGATTGGCTCAATGCATCTGAAAGGAGTTTGGATCCCGTTCGAAAGAGCACTAGCTATGGCTGAGAGAGAAGGAATTGTCGACCTTTTGTATCCATTGTTTGTGAAAGACATTGAAAAAGTCATCCAACAGGGCACTCCAACCAGCCAGGTTGGCCAACTCTCGCTCTCCTCAAAGCCTTCGCTCTCTGCTGCTCCTACCTCTCATACATCTGCTGCCGGAATCTCAGCTGCCAGCCAGTCTGGCTACTCTTATCCAACTTCGACTCCTCAGCAACCGGGATCTAGCTATTACTATAACGGCTACTACGGCCAGCAACAACCACAGTCAAACTCTGTGGCCGCCCCACAGTCTCAGTACCAGACCAGCTACCACTACGCGGGAGCAACGTCGGGTCAAGGCGCGGACGAAAAATAAATTGGTTTCTATGTTACTTCCTTTTTCTTATCTAGCTGTGAAAGATAGATTGTATTATCACTTGACTGGTGCTCAACCGTACAGACTCTGCTGGTGCAGAAGAACGCAGTCTCCGCCACGCTCGGGGTCAAGCCCAAACTTGTAGAAGAAGCCTTCGCTAGTAATCACCATGATGTGTACCAATTTTTTGTTCACCAGGTCCTCTGACGTTTCCGGAATGGAACTGGTCTCGTCCTTCAAGTACACGTTGGAAATCAGCTCGTCCCATGCCTTACCACCAACACCAACAACAGTCTTGGTCTCCTTAGTGGCAGGAACCTTCAACGAAGCAAAATGTCTGTTTGGTTCCAAAATGGAGGAGAATCTAGGCGGAAGGTATGTGCCCATCTTCTCTGCAGCTTTCCTTCCGAGGCTTTGAGACGTTCTGCGCAGCATTCTGGCCACGCTCTTGCGTGAGTTGTCGACCAACGGCTCTCTCAGTCTGTCTGAGTTCGACTCTGCGCTATGGTAAGAACCAGCTGAGGAAGAAGAGCGACCCCGTTGCAAGCTGTTCGGTATCTGAGCGTCAACGTCCAAGTCGTCGTCGTCATCATCATCATCAAGTCCCTCTTCGTCGTTCAAGTCGTCGTCGTCGTCTTCTTCATCCGAACTAGTATGCTGATTGTGAGGATAAATATCAGGCGAAACTTCTAGCGGATTTGATGGCAGTGTCTTGGAAAGACGAGCCTTTCTGTTGGCTGACTTAATGGTGTTTGCAGCCTCCTCTTCACCCAAACGGAAAATATGAACGGTCTCGGTTGCAGAACTGGCAATGACAAATTTGTTATCTGGACTGAAAGCTAAAGAGTAGATCCGGGTCGGATACGTTCCTCTCCTAAACTGGTACAACTTGATACCTGTAGCAACAGAAAACACTCTAATAATGGTACCTTTGTCACTAGCGGTTGCCAGTAACAAGCCATCTTTACTCAGTGCGATAGCAGCCAGCGACGTGCGGTGAGCCTCGATGACACTCGTTGGTTGAAGCGTTTTGGCGTCGAAAATAATAACGTCCCCGTTTCTGACATTCTGCCCGTTGGCATGCGGAGCCGTTTCCGACTGTGGATTTGGGGCGAGTTTTTGTGGCGACGGATAAGCCAAATAATTGTTTTCGGTGGATGGAGATAATGCTAGTAAACCATTTGGATTTGCGGGTATTTCGATCGTGTGCAGTAGGCGCATGTTGTTAATGTCGTAAATGTAGATCGTTTCTTCTAAGAGGACCACCAGCCTTTCTCGATTCATCTTAACGGCTAGAATGGCACCTGGGAAAGTTAATTCACAAATCACCGTTTGCCTCTTGGTGTTTAAAATCTTCAACCTTCGAGGAGACAAAGGCGGTTGCTCACCTATTCCTACTATTGCTAGTAGCGAGGATGAAAATAGCATTTCAACTATGCCTATGCTGCCATCCAGTTTTGAAAAGCACTGACCAAACGGTTCACAATTGTAAATCTTGTAGCCGTTAGCATATCCCACAGAAATGCATGAGAAGTCTTGGTTGAAGTTCGCAAAGTTGATACCGTCGTCTTTCGAGGTCCGGTGTTTGGTCACGTAGTTCGCAGCCACCTCGTTTGCAGCCGTCGCGGCCTCAAATGCTAAGGGATTCAAAGTGCTCATTAGCAAGACAAACTCTTATAAGAAACAATTGAAAATCTGTATGTGCTTTTATGTCTCAATCTAATTGATTCTTGTCACTTACAAAGGATCCAATTAACCCTTTCAGCTGATCTTTTGTTAATGCTGGAGTTGTTCTTTTGTTATTAATGTTTTTATTTTGGTGCGAGGAGGGAATTTTTTAAAACGGCACTAAAAACAATATCAGTTGGATTACCTGATGTATTACTATTTGGTTGGTGGGCACGGTACATGTGATGATTTTTAACGTTGATGGTTTTTGCGTTTGATCCTGTTGAATCGGTGAAGAAGCCTGTAAATCATGGGCCGTCTCCGAAGTTTCTGGATTTGGTTACAAATCTGTTTGTTCCCCTGAACGAGCCAAGACAAGGGCATTTGGCCAAATACCACAACAAGATTGTCATTGAAAAGTATCTCAGGCACTATAAGCTTTCTGTGGGGAAAGACTTTCTGCCTGTGGCAAAATTGGTCTTGCCGGCCAGAGACAAGGCCAGGGTTTACATGACCAAAGAGATAAGACTTGCCATGATGATCTGTCGAATATTGCACATATCCAAGGAGAACGAGGATTACAACAAGCTGATGGGATGGAAGAAGATGAATTTCAACCGAATCCAGTCGTCCTTAAAGTTTGCAGACCTGCTCACAAACATAGCAAGTAAACGTCGTGTTGATAAGCCTGGTGGAGAACTGTCTGTTGACCAGGTCAATTCCTATCTCGACACTCTGCGTGATCTTGCAGATTCCAACACAGATGAGAAGGTGAAGGTTTTCGAAGAAGTCATGGATAAAATGGCAAATATTGAGTTGCGCTTCTTCTTCAGAATAGTGCTCAAGATTAATCCAATTCGTTCAGATAAACTGTTCCTATACATGTGGCACCCAAATTCGCTGGATGTTTATGATCTTACACACGATCTAGAGGCCGTGTTCTGGGGACTTTCTGATCCAACGGTTAGATTGGACTCTAACGAGAAGCATTCTCGTCCAATGTATCCATTTACGCCCCAGAGATCTAAGCGGATTCGTTCTGACTACAATTCTATTGCTGAACGGTTTCCTAGTGGGTTTGTGGTTGAGGAGAAGTATAACGGCGAGCGCATTCAGTTGCACGTGGAGAAATCAGATCAGGGATACAAGTATCGCTTCTTCAGCAGAAACGCAATGGACTACTCCAACATTTATGGAAGCTCGTCAGATGCCGGATCGTTAGGCTGTATTGGCCCCTTCGTGGAAGAAGCTCTGGTAGATGGCATTCAGAGCTGTATTCTGGACGGGGAGATGGTGAGTTACGACCCGATCAAGAATGCTACACTACCGTTTTCTACACTTAAGCCTACAGCGCTGAAAGATCTGAGCACACAAAACAAAGACGACCCCAGACCTGTTTATATGGTGTTTGATATTTTGCACCTGAACGGGTCCTCTTTGGAGGATTATGTGCTCTTGGATAGGAAAAAGGCTCTCAAAAGAGTTGTAACATCCGTTCCACACCGAATCGAGGTTGCTCCGTTTGAAATCAAAACCACAGGTCAAGAGATTGAAGATTCGCTCACTAATGCAATTGAAAAAGATCTCGAAGGACTCATTATTAAAGATCCAGCAGCGCATTACGAGATTGGAAACTTTATAAGCGAAAGCTGGATCAAGATCAAGCCCGAGTATCTGCATGAGTTTGGTGAGAATCTCGATCTAGTCATTGTTGGTCAGATTCCGGCTTCGAAGACAACTTACATCTGTGCTTTGCGAGAATCGCAAACGAGTGACAAGTTTCTTACCCTTTGCGGTGTATCTAACGGATTCTCCATTGACGACTACCGCCGGATTCAGCAGTTGACAGCTGGCAAATGGCGACAATGGTCTGCAGAGCGGCCTGAGAATGTTGTGTTTGGAAAGAAAACTCCAGCCATGTGGATCGATCCCAAAGAGTCTGTTGTCATTGAGGTTAAAGCAAGTTCTATCAGCGTTCTTTCAGAGAACAACTATGCCACTGGCTCGACACTGTATGCTGCATATTGTATACGCATCAGAGACGACAAAAACTGGGAAACTACAGACACATTGGATGAGTTCCAGGAGTCGAGCAAAGCTCACGATTATGGATCTAAACACACGCTTGCCAAGAAACGAAGATTTAAATCCAGCAAGAGAGAACGAATCATGCGTCGGCTCAATGATGGAGCCCCGCATACGGAGTCAACTGGCCGTCTATTTGAAAACTACGTGATTTGCATCATGACGGACTGCATCTTCCAAGGAAAACTGACCACTGTGAGCGAACTGGGCCAGATTCTTCGGGGATACGGTGCGACAGTAGTTAGGAATCATGGTGCGATCGTCGAAGAGGACCAGCTGTTCTTGATTCTGGCTGACAAGATCACCATGGACATTGCCGAACTTCAGCAGACGTACAACATCTTCAAAGCCAAATGGTGTGAGGACTGTATACTGATGAACAAACTGGTGAACCTTGAACCGTCGCATATAACTGCTTGTGAAGAACGTCTGATTGAACAAAGTCAGTTCAATGTTGACTCTTATGGGAACAGTCTGGAGGTTGATTTGACTGCATATCAATTTGAAAAGCTCGTGGAGCAGAATTATCGGCAGGAAAATCACGAAGTTACGGTGGAGGATAACTCGAGCATATGGAATCTGTTCATATTCCACGGACTACAATTTCATGTGCTATCCTCGCAGCGTAACCAGTTTGAGATGGTTCGCAGCATGATCGAGGCGGCTGGCGGAATAGTGTCCGACACCCCAGACGGTTGCGGATATATCGTAGTACTAGCTTCGACAATTGACGAGCTGGAACGGCACATCCAAAACGCATCCATCAGCAACACCCATGTCCAAATCGTTTCTTCCTCCTTTGTCGTTGATTCGTTCACGCAAGGCGTCCTGCTGGATGCGTCTAATTACAAAGTTACCATTCCAACGACACCTCGCACCGATGTTTAAATCGCAAATATTTTGGTCAAATCGAGAAATGATTGGAGAACAACAAATGGTGAAAAGCTACGCAATTGCCAATAAGTGTGTGCGGTTGCAAGCACGGCGGTGGATATCTATCCAGCCTGTGTCGAAAGTTGTTGTTGATGCAAAGAAGGCGGATGTTGTTCCGGTTTCCGAGAACGTTCCCGACTTGAACTCGGAAAGCCACGAAATCCCAACCGAGGTCGTCTTCGAAACCATTGGCCAGTCTCAGTCCACGTTGTCGTTGACTGTTCCGCCTTCTGTGCCAATACACTTGAAACGCGGCTCGTTGATGTCGCTGTTCACGGCGTCAGAGACAAAGTCCAGCTTGAAAGATGTCGTTCAGTCGTCTTTACAATTACAAGAACCGTTCAAAAGGCTGGTGTATGGCGGCCACGCGTCGCTATACCAACGCTTGGTCTCGACTGTGCCGCTGGCGTTGCTTGTTTCTGCATATAACCCCAAGTCACTTTTCCGCACGTCGCAGACTTCCAAAACGTTCTGCAATATCACTTTGGACGGCACGATCGACTGGGCGTTGTTTAAAACGGACTCGTTGCAAGCGTACGGAGGCAACTCTTTGGTGATCAGTTCCCAGAGACTTCCGCAGACAGTGTCGAGATCTGGAATCCAAGCGTTTGGACTTCCAAAAGGTTCTGTTCCGGGGCTTTCCAAGAGACCGTTTTCCGGGTTCGAGCACGTTGCGGGACGTGGATTTGTGTCGTTGGTCGGCGAAGGTTCGATCTTCAAACTGAACTTGGAAGAGGACGAGGAGATTCTGATCAGAAGAGATAACCTGTTTGCTGCTTCGATCAAACAGAAACAAGACCTGCAGGATGGGTATTTTGTTCTACAGACACTTACCAGACATCTGGAGACCGGAGAACGGGAGATTGTGATTGATTCGGAGGGGAAGAAGACGTTCTTCGTCAAGGCTGGAGATTACGTGCTGGATCTGTTGAAGGCGTTCAAGGAGAAGAGACAGTCCTGGTTCGAGAACGTGATTGGCAACGGAAGTTACATCAACGTCAAGGGACCTCGCATCTTGCTAATACAGGCCAACACTGGCTCCGACAAGTTTTCTCTTGGACAGAACTACAACGTTTCCAAGATCGAAAAGTACATCAAAAAGGACGAATTCCAGCAGCCAAAGTTGGTCCCATCATCAGACACTAAAGCTTGAACCAAACATAAACATTATAGCTGGGCCCAATAAACGTCTGCCCCCAAGGCTGTGTAATATATTTAGATAAAGGCGAAAAATAACGTACAGTAAAAAATAAGATAGAGTTAGATGTCAGGATTGGAGAGTAAGTGGTGGGATCGAATGAAAAACTAACTAATAGAATCTCTTTTTCAGCTGAAATTCACTGCCAAGCAGTTGAACAGACAGTCGATCAAGACAGGCAAGGAAGAACAGGCCGAGAAGAACAAGGTGAAGAAAGCACTCATACAAGGAAACAACGACATTGCCCAAGTGTATGCGCAGAATGCCATTCGCAAAAGCCAGGAGAAAATCAACCTGCTACGACTCGCATCCAGAATAGATGCTGTGGCCTCGAGGATCCAGACGGCCGTTACTATGCGGTCTGTGACAAGCAACATGTCGCAGGTTGTTAGAGGTATGGACAAAGCAATGGAAACTATGAACCTGGAGAGAATTACCATGGTGATGGACAAATTCGAAGAACAGTTTGAGGACTTGGAAAGTAGTACGAATTACTATGAAAACGTTTCGAACGATATGAATGCTGTGAGCCAGCCACAGGAACAGGTTGATCAATTGATGAACCAAATTGCAGACGAGGCAGGTTTGGAGTTGAAACACAAGATCGGCGACGCCAACGTCGACGTTGCGGCCTCGCTTCCTGCACAGGAGACTCCTGCCGAGGAGGACAAGTTGTCGGAGAGACTGCGCGCGTTGAGAAACTAGGCCAATTGGTCAATCTTCCACTGCCAGTATCTTTTTCTGATACCATCCATATCTTGCAGCAAAGTGTATAATTCGACTGCTTTTTCCGATTTGTGCTGTTTGACAGAGATCTCTGCCAGGAGTTCAAATGCAAACAGCGAGTAGATAGCCTTGAGGTCGGTGTATGTGGTTGCCAAGGGCTCGAGGTTCGAGATGTCCATTCCCAGCTTAAAATAGATGCCTTTGATGTAATTCCAAGACGAGGGGTTTGTAGGGGCCAATCGGATTTTGTCCTGAACAAACTCCAGCTCCTTATTGAGCAAATTATCGGGTAAACCCTTCTTGTTGCCAAGCAAGACGTAAAAACGGTGGTTCCAGGCCGAGTTGTTTCTCACGTCTGCGGCCAGCATTTCCTCGGTGTAGGACAGTTCCGAGTCCGTTCGGAACAAATCAAACTTCTCCACGAGCCAGCGACGGTACGACCACACGTGGTAGTTCTTTGAGTCCTGGTCCAACATTTGTTTCAAGATGGAGTACTCGTTTTCCAAAGGGATCGTTCCCTTTCTTTTGAGAATCAATTCGATGATGAGCGACCGGTAGTGCCAGATCTGGTAGTTTTTCGGGTTGTTGAGGGCGATCTGTGCACACCAGTCCAGCTCTTTCTGAAGATCAAACCCTTCTAGGTCCTGCACGATGTTGAACCGGTAGCTCCAGATGGTATAATGGGCTGCGACCTTTTTGATCACTCTTTCTGTCAATGCCAATGCCCGCTCAGAATGTTCGTCTTTCTGCATCAAACCTTTGGCAATAGAGATCAGTTCCTTGAATTCGTCCGTGTACAAGATCTGGCACACGGGAGACGGCCTCAGAGGCTCGTCCACCATAACGTCGGAATAATCATACATGTTTCAGAAACAAGAAAAATTAATTAGACAAAAAACATTTACCAGATGCCGGGCAGACGACGTTCAAGCGTCTTTCGCCGGATGTCGGTCAGCTCTCAACTGGATGAGATCAAGTTGGAGGTGCCAGAAATCAACGGCGGCACTCAGAAGGCCAGCATTACAGACTTTGACCCGTTAAAAGTCCTTGGACAAGGAGCATATGGTAAAGTATTGTTGGTCAAGAATAAGCAAACGGGACGGCTGTTTGCGCAAAAGGAGCTGAAGAAAGCTTCGATCAGTGTCAACTCGAAAACTTACGAAAGAACGTTCTCGGAAAGAACAATTTTGGCCTCTGTTTCGTCCCACCCAAATATAGTCAAACTGTTCTACGCTCTACATGACGACGAGAAATTGTACCTGATGCTCGAATACATCCCTGGCGGGGAATTGTTCCAGCACCTGGCGCAACGCAAGTTTCTCGACGAGAAGTGCACCTCGTTCTATGTTGCCCAAATGGCCCTGGCTTTGCGTCATCTGCACAAGACAGGAACCGTGTACCGCGACCTGAAGCCGGAAAACTGTTTGCTCGACAAGGACGGGTACCTTGTTTTGACCGATTTCGGACTGGCGAAACAGCCGCTCGACCACGACTCGGATAACTGGTGCCACTCGATCATCGGAACCCCAGAATACTGCTCCCCGGAGGTGCTCCGTGGGGAAGAATACGGAACAAAAACAGACTGGTGGTCTTTGGGATGTGTGATGTTTGACCTACTAACGGGCGCACCACCTTTCACAGGAAACAACCATAAGACCATCATTGATCGGATACTCAAACAGAAACCCAAATACCCATTCTATCTAACCTCGGACTCGAAAGATCTGCTTGCCAAGCTTTTGAACAAAAACTCGTCCAAGCGGCTCGACGTGGACTCCGACTGGACCAAGTTCTCGAAACACCGGGTGTTCCGATACTACGACTGGAAAGACTTGGAAAACCGCGCGGTTGCTGCGCCGATCATCCCCACCATCACCGACCCAGAAATGGCTGAGAACTTCGACGACAAGTTCACCAGCCAGAGGTTCACAGCATGCGAGACCAAACCCATCGACATTGTCCAAAGCCCGCAGGCGGAGCCGGACCATTTCAAGGGGTTCTCCTTCACTGCAAGCGATACCGTGTTGCAGCCGTACCTGGCCCCCAGTCTATAATTCATAGACCGTGCACGGTACCCCGACGGCTGTGAGCGCGCGCTCGGTCAGCGACCAGGGGACCCCGAAGATCCCCGCGTTGATTTTCGGCATGGCCAGCACGTACTGGGTGGTGGTCTGGGACAACTGGGTTTTAAGGTCCTGCATTGCCAGCTCGGTGTACTTTGCAATCTCCTCAGGCGACTCGCCGCCCATCACGCTTGTGAACAAACATACGACCGACAGTTTATCTCCTGTGCCAGAAACGTATCCGGAGTCCTTCCTGTCGGCTGGAATAATAAGGGCTGTGCCCAACAGCTCGCTTGGATCAGACTTGTATTTCAGACAGTGCTCGTGGTAAACCTTGTAGGTAGACTGAAACTGGCGTCTAAACTCGGCTGCTATGCCGCCGCCCCACACACCAAGGCAATTGCATGCATGTGCGAGATAGACGGGCTCGGTGGCCGGTTTCGCTGCGAGCCTGAATAAATTCCCCTTGACGTAATTAATAGACATTAAAAGATGAAATATTTTTGTGAAAAACTTGATGAATGTGGATGCAGACAAGGAGTTCAACCAGATAAGCAAAATTCTCAGGAAAGAGCACCGGTCGACGCGAAATCGTATCCATTCGATTCTGTACGACTCGGAGTTTGTGGTAAATGTTGCCAACAGGTATCCATACCCGGTGGTAGCTAACGAGCGCTGTGGATCATGGTACGTCCGTCCAGACGATCTGGACGAGACGTGCTACTTTAAGTCCACCGATGGACACACTGATAACTGGGACTTTAGCACGCGACGTTTGAATTTCCATCTTTTGCCCATCATAGCTGAAAATCACGGAATCATCATAGTCGACTCCACGAGACGGGGCAAGAAAATCCCCGACTCCCAAAGCAAGACGATCCCGATCTGGTGTGCTGTGTTGAACGCCATCCGTGAGAATTCGACGGAAGGCGAGCTGTTCACTCCATTGAAAACTGTGGCTCGTTCAGAACATATACGAATCACACAACTGCTCCCGTCTTTAATACAAAAGGTCGCCAGTCTGGACATCATCAGCTCCGAATACCTGCGCAGTCTGTTCCCCAAGCCTCTTAAACCGGTTTGGATCACGCCGAGCTCGAAAGTGTTGCCTCCTCTTGAGACACCAGATCAGCTACCCTACATCCCTGTGATCTTGGTGACGGCCAGTTTCCGATGTCAGGACGGGACCCGCCCCATGGACGGCTACCTCTACGTCCAGGGAGCAGCCGACGACCATGAGCTCTGGTCCAGCGGGCTCACACCGGCTATGCTATGGCAGCACCTGGACTATTTTGAAAATAAAGAGCACACAGAAACCCAGCTGCAGGAGTACATCGCCAGCATCAAACCGACTGCCGCTCCTTCCACTTCGATCTTTGACAATCTGGTTCAAATCACGCCGCTGCTGGCCAAGGGAAAACTCTCGTCCATGCACATCTCGTCTTTTCCGCAGTTTGACTACCTTGTCGTACTAGACCAGGCCGTGACTTTCAAGTCACGTGAACATAATTGCAACCCGAAACTTCTCCATCTCCCGCTGGACTCGCAGTCCAAGAAGTCGGGCAAGGACCTGCGGAACAGACTCCCTGGTATTGTCCCAGAGCTGGTGAAGGCACTCTCCGACTCAAAATCGGTTCTGGTGCTCTGCAAAACAGGAACAGACCTGGCTGTTGGAGTGGTGCTATGTCTGCTCTGCACGCTCGACAACCACCAGATAGACAAGGCCATCATCAGAAAACATCTCGTACGCATTATCGACTTGGACAAGGCCGTGAACCCAAGTCGCGCTACACTTAATTCGGTAAACAGTTACTTAATGTCATAATACATTATTACGGTCTATTTAGTCCTGGACAGCTTCCTCACGAAAAGAACCGTCAGAGTGATCCAGCTCTTCTTCTTCGTGGCCCTCCATGAAAAAATCAGCCTGTGGATACCCATAGTTGTAATAATCGGGATAATTATAATAAACCGGCTGGTGGCCAGCCGGACGCATTCCCTGTTGCATGTATACGTACTGGCCCGATGCTGGAGAAGCAGGCTCGTGGTGCAACGTCTTGCGCGAGTTGGTTCTCGAAATTCTCGGGTGTCCTTGAATTTGGGCCTGCGAATACGGGTATGCGTATGTTTTTTGGTACATTGGAGATGCCTGCTGGTACACCGGATGGTACTGAACAGCTTGCTGCGGAGCATAGTGGTCGGCGTGGTTGAAGTAGTTAATCGAGTTGGTTGACGACGAGCGCGAGAAGCTGGTTGGCAGTCGAGGCCGCTGCTGTGGATGGCCTGTCTTGCGCGTCATTCTCGGCGAGCTCTTGGGGATATCGTCTGAAGAAGAGTACGAAATGTCGCTTTCGGGAATAGACACTGGCGGCTTGACGCTAGGTTCCTCAACACTCAGCGCACTAACTTCGCGAACCAGCGGTTTCAACTCCTTGTCCATAACATCAGTAGAACTGTCCTCGCCCGTAATCTTCTCCGTAACAGGTAAAACACTGGAACGTTTTTCCTCGTACATTTTGGAAGAGATACCGATGCTCTTCAACGCGGGGACTTTCAACAGGGTGTCAGTGTCCGGAACAGCGGTTCCTTCGGACGACGCCTTGACGTTCTTACTTGGCTCCTCGGCCTCTCTCCGTTTTTTGTTTCTTCTTTTCTGGTGCTTCTTCGTTTTCGGTGGATTCGCACAGCGGTCTTTGCCAAACGAAATCTTGAACGGCTTGTACTTGTTCTCGAATGAAGTGTGCACCGCGTCGCTTCCTGGTCCATTGAAATCCTCCACCGCGTTGATACACGACATGATGTTCAAGAAGTTCACAAACGCACATTGTCCGTCTCTGAAGAAGTTGATCTGCTCCACCTCGCCAAAGATCGAGAAATCCTTGCGCAGCGTGTCTGCGTCTGGAATGACTGGACGGTCTGTCAGATCTTCTTCGTCACCTTCCGGACGAGGCTCGGTTCCGATATACAGGTTTCTGGAAGCCCCATGCTTCTCGATCGCGTCTGCAATCTCTGGGTCCAGCGGACCAGAATGCTTTCCCCAGTCAACCTTGACTCTTCTCCCGTGAATTGTAACCTTGTCCTTGGTCCCTGCAGCAAAGAACTGCGCAGCAGATGCAGAGTCGGCAAATGTCAAAAAGCATATCCGCTTGTCAGGAATAAGTTTAACAGACTCCAGAAGTCCTCCTCTGGCAGTGTTGCACACCTCCTCTGCGGTGGTTTCCGGATGGATATTGCCGAGATACACGGTTCTGTTGCCAAAATTCGACTGGCGTAGCTGCGGTCTGGAAATCACTGACAAAGTGTCCATGGTATCATTGAGAGGTGGAGAGTACGTTCCAGCCGATCCGTTCGAATAGACTGTGGATTCTCCCAATGACGGGTGTGAGTACATCATACCACCATAAGAGTCAACCGCCTCATTCTGCGGAGGATACGACGAGTGCAGCACTGGAGTGTGGTATTGGTGGACGTATTGGTGGCTATAACTGGAAGAAGTGTCATTTAACTGGCGAGACGACGACTTGTGGATCTGAACTCCAGAGTTTTGAGGCGATGACATTGATGTGGAAGGAGTCGAGTAGAAATCCGAGTACTGGTTAGGGTCCTCGTACTCGAGATCGAGCGTAGAATTCCCGTTGGACTGGCTAGGAGTGGCATTTTTCTCCTTGCTGTAAAACACTTTACAGGTTGACAAAATGGACTCGCTGAGAGCCAGTTGCTCCACGCACTTGATGGCAGTCGAGATGGATGTGAAGTGCACAAACGCTGCGTACTTGTTTGGGATGTACTTGATCTGCTCAACAGGGCCAATCTGTTCGAGCTCCTGAGAGATCATTTTCAGTGGAAGCCCAGGCTGAATATTAGTGAGACAAACGGCCCTGGTGGCGCCGTCGTTCTCGATTGCCCATTCGACAGCAGGCAATAATGGCATGGCTTTTGCGTACACGATCTCCATGTCGGGAGACTCCAGCACGCTTCGCAACTCGTCGATGATCGAGTTCAGTTTCACATAACATTTTTTGGCAGTTTCGGTCTCCACAAACGACAAAATCACAGATTTCGAAGACGTGGACTGTTTGGGTAATTCAAACGAGCAATTTTCGATCGGACCGTACTCAATAAGGTCCAGGAAGTCCGGGAGCTCGAAGTCGGGCCGCAAATTAATGAATCTGAGCGACCTTGTTTCAGGCTCGGAAGGTTCAATTTCCAGCGACTCAGACTCGGAAAGCACTTTTGGAGCTTTATTAACGTTCGAGAGCTTGGACTTGAGAAGTTTGGAGAACGAGCTCCTTCGCTGGCCGCCCTTCTGGGGACTTCTGGTGTAGTATTGGTCTGCATTGACTAGCTGTGTGTGTCTTTGTAACATTCTCTCACCGTTTGGTGTTTGAGGAGCATTCTGGGTGTGAGGGGTACTAGCGGGTCCCATTGGCGACTGGATGAAGGGAGAGCTTATCAAAAGCTGGCGTGGGAGCATTCCCTTGGCATAGTTGACGTCGAACGGCGTCGTGGGAGACAGTGGGACTTGTTGGGGCATAGGAACATTAATTATTTGAGCTCCGTTGGGAAGCTGGGAATAAGAATGGTACTGCGGAGGATAAATAGCCGGTAGCATCGGGACCTGGTTTTGTGCGGTTGAGAGGTTCAGCGAAGGATGCCGTGACAACTGTCGCGGATGCGGTGGTCTGTGTGCTTGATCTTGCAACATAGGCGATAGATGTAACCTTGATGTTTTAATGTTGTAGCAAGACTGACATTATCCACCTATGGTGGTGTTTTGAAGTAGATGACTTGTGGAAGGATAAAAGAGTGACGTTAAAGCACGAAACCTTAAGCTCAAGTGGTTATTAGAAATTGGGTGATATGAAGTAAAAATTAGTATTTCTAAGTATGGGATAAAGACAGATTTCAGTATGCTACCTGAAACGCGCGCAAGAGAAAAATTTCACCGAATATGGGCCAGCCACTTTACGGGGGTTATTGTTTAGAGAAAATTCGCGACTAATGGTGTGAAGAGCCATTAGTTTCAAGGCAATGAACTAACTGCTACGGTCTGGTTTTTGCTATGTAATCTTGAGCCAGCTGTCCTAAATGCCAGCGTGTTCGGACAAATCAATATTTTAGCGATGGGACCTAGATCTTCTCGATTTCAGAATTCGGAATGCGGCTCTGAAAATAGCATAGTCTCAGATTCTGTTTTTAGAAAAAATCACATAACTGGGCCTTTTTATACGAGAGTACAATTGCGCACCACATGGATTGCATCGCCCATTTTCTACATGGCCCAATTCCCGAACAGCCTGCGGTGCACTCAATGTGTGCCGAGCGCGAAATTTTTACTGATGCAAAACCCTTACATTACAAACGTATAATTTAAGGAGGTCGATATGTTTCTTATTAATGAGTCACGTAATCTGCATTTCTCAAGCTATAAAACCATTTCTGATTGTAGGAGTCTAATTACTCGCACAATCCCTTATTTAAGACGAAGCCTTGGCAACGTGTTCAAGCAAGTCGACAACTCTGGTGGAGTAACCGTACTCGTTGTCGTACCAGGAGATAAGCTTGACGAAGGTTGGGGTCAGCAAGATACCAGCCTTAGCGTCGAAAACAGAGGATCTGCTGTCGGTAACGAAGTCGGAGGAAACAACATCCTCGTCAGTGTAACCGAGAATTCCAGAAAGTGGACCCTCAGAAGCCTTCTTGATGGTAGCGCAGATGTCCTCGTAAGTGGCTGGCTTCTCCAAGTTGACGGTCAGGTCAACAACGGAAACGTCGGTGGTTGGCACTCTCAAAGACATACCGGTCAACTTACCGGCAAGAGAAGGGAGAACCTTACCGACGGCCTTGGCGGCACCGGTGGAGGATGGAATGATGTTGCCAGAAGCAGTTCTTCCTCCTCTCCAGTCCTTGTGAGATGGACCGTCGACGGTCTTTTGGGTAGCGGTGATGGAGTGAATGGTGGTCATCAAACCATCCTTGATTCCGTAAGCATCGTCGATGACCTTAGCCAATGTAGCCAAACAGTTTGTAGTACAAGAAGCATTCGAGAGGATCTTGACGTCTGGAGTGTACTTGTCCTCATTCACACCCATCACGAACATTGGGGCGTCCTTGGATGGAGCAGTGATGATAACCTTCTTGGCACCGGCATCAATGTGCTTTTGAGCGCCCTCCAAAGTGGTGAACACTCCGGTGGAGTCCAAGACGTAGTCAACGCCCTCCTTACCCCATGGGATGTTAGCTGGGTCTCTCTCCTGGAAAACCTCAATCTTGTGACCGTCAATCACAAGGTACTTTCCCTCGGAAGTAACCTTACCCTTGTAGTGACCGTGGGTAGAATCGTACTTGAACATGTAAGCGGCGTAGTCTGGAGCAATGAATGGATCATTGATGGCGACCACGGTGATGTCCTTTCTTGTCAAGGCAATTCTCAAAACGAGTCTGCCAATTCTTCCGAAACCATTAATACCAACTTTGTAAGTCATCTTATTTCAATGTTACCTTTGTATAAAGAGCAATGAGTATTTAGCAAGAAAAAGCTGACCTTATATACCATTTGCAGCACATCCTCCCGAAACTTCGAAAAAGTCGTGCGTTTCCTGTTTTTATCACGCCAAAATTCTTCATGTATGACTACTCCGGGTGGGTGTTGACCATTCATCAAGAAAATCGTGCTTCTTTGTCTTTCGATTTCAACAAAGCGCTCAATTGGATCTCGTGACCCATTTGCAAACGGTTCTTACTAATTTCATAGCTCTTATTGGGAAATCAGACATAGATCAATGTGTCGGCGTTTTTATCCCACGGGCCGCCTCCGGAATAAATTCTTCCGTGCAAGGTTGTAGAAAGAGTAAGGTGATCTCCCCGAGACGGCTTAAAGGGACACAGCTTCCATGTTTACCAAACAACCTCGGTGGTTTTGCGCGCGCGTGCGTTCAATAATTCTCGGTCCCGGACCCCGGAGTTGCAGTTTCTCCTCTTTGCCCCCTCATCGATGCCGGCCATCTACTGTCCAGCAATTTCACTCCGGTAATGTCGTAATCGATTGTCAATCACACTATTGTCCGTGGTGTAAGGGGTTGGAGCGAGGTGATGACTAAAAAACCGAGATGGTTTTACGTAATTATATCCGAGTTTTGGTAGCATTTATCAGCACCGGGGCCAGTCTGACTAATTTAGATGTTGGAAAGGGTTTCTTTTTCACGCAAGTGTATTTGTACACGTTGATATCCTTTCTGACGACAACATAACGAGCCTTAATCGTACCGTTAACCTTCAATTCCCCGCTCCAAGCATGAGGCCATATTTTGTTGGTGGGGTGTGAGGGGGTGTTTAAACCAATAAGTAATTGTTTTACGGTTTCCCTACTGTAGAGACCCCTAGTTTTCTACATATCTGAAGCAGTCTCAAGCTTTGATTGACAATGCCTATTCCAAAGACCTCTTCCGGGATCCCGAAACTCGCCTTTGGGTGTGGAACTTACTACTACAAGTATGGCAACAACACTGTTGACGAGAAGTTGGTTGCAATGATTAAAGCAACTTTGGCAAAAGGTGTTGTACACATAGATTCTGCCGAGGTCTATAACGTTGACAAAGAATTGGGTCTTGCATTGGCCGAATCCCACCTGCCTAGGGAAGATTATTTCATCACCGACAAGTATTTCGCAGGTACCAGCTCGTATGATGCCAGATCAAAGGAAGCTAACCCATATTTGCATCTGAAGGCCTTTCTGGAAAGAGTGAATATTCCATACGTTGACCTTTACTTGTTGCACTCGCCGTTTATCAAGAAGGAGACCCATGGTTTCAGCCTGAGCGAGTCCTGGAAGTTCATGGAGCAATGTAAAAGGGAAGGATTGGCTAAACGAATCGGTGTTTCGAACTTTGCTATAGAGCATCTGGAGGAAATCTTGAAAGTTGCCAATGAAAAGCCAGAAGTGAATCAAATCGAGTACAACGCGTACTTGCAAAACCAGAGTCCGGGCATTGTTGAGTTCAGTCAGAAGAACGGAATATTACTCGAGGCCTACTCTCCTCTAGGGCCAATCACCAAAGGTGACAAGACCAGTGGTGTCGGGAAGGAGTTTGACGATTACCTCACGTCGTTGGAGTCCAAATATGGCAAAACCAAGACTCAGATTCTGCTCAATTGGGTCGAGAAGAAAGGAATCATTCCAATCACCACGACTTCAAAGGAATCCAGACTGGACGAGTTCCTAGACGTTTTTAGTTTCGACCTGACTCCGGAAGAGGTTGAGACCATCACCAAGATCGGTGCCCAGTACAAGCCCCCACTCAGACAACATTGGGTCCCAGAGTACGGAAAGTACGACAAGTAGGCAGTTAGTTGATTATATATTTATTCGAAATCATTTCCACAAGTCTTCTTCCGCGCTTGAGAAATCTTGTACATTGGATGTTGTAGCGCTGGAATCTCTTCTCTGTTTCTTCTGCCAGTTTTCGTCAAACTCAAAATCCAACAACGACAGACCAAGAGAAGCGTCGACTCCAAAGTCGTTCAACATCATCAGATCCGTGTACGACCTCTGCTCTGGCTGTGGATAGGCAGGACGTATTGATTGCTGAACTTGCGGCTGGGGCTGCATGTTCATCATCGGATACTGTTGGTAGGGCTGCTGTTGCTGTTGTTGCTGTTCTGGCGGAGTGGTGAACTGAGGTGGGAGTGGAGACGGATGGCGCATCTGATCTTGTAACGTTTGGTACTGGAAGGAGGACGGTCTGACGATTTGAGGAGGTGATTGCGAAGAAAATATATCGTTGATCGCAGGTTCCTCCTCTTCGACCTTGACAGGGGTGGAGAGCATGGTTCTGAGAGTAGAGCTCTTCTTCTTGTCCTTCTTTGGAGTCTCCGCAGACTGTTGAGAAGGAGGAGAGTTGACCTTTGGAGCAGTCAGTATTGTATCTATGGCTATCTCCAGGTGCTCCACGCAGGACTTGGATAAACATCCAAGGAACGAGATGTCAGTCTCCAGCTTTAAGTCTCCAATCACCGAGCTGAGCAGCGACTTGGAGTCCTGGAATAGAGCACCACCTCTGGTGTATTCGAGGGCTCCTTTAGCGGCCAAAAGAGCAAACCTTGCTTTTTGGCGAGAAGTGTTGATCGGCAACGGGAGATGGTAAAAGTGGAACTTGGCTGTGTTCAGCAGCTTGGAAATGGCAAGAATGGCCGTGGACGATTGCTGGATCGCAATATACGAAGCAGAGTTCTTCGAGTTGGTGGTTTCTGTGGCCATTAATGGCATGTAAATCAGAGCCTTTGCCTGATGGTAGAGGAAGAGCAATGTGATTTGCGCCTCAGTGAGCTTCTCCATCTCTGCTGCTCCAATGTCACTGTCGAACCTTAAAGACGACGGCAGGTCTTTGCGCCACGACTCTAGCAGATGCTCCAACATGAGAGTGGATGACTCGTCGATGTTGGTCTTCTTGATCTCGTTGTTGCTTCTTTTGAAGATGGCATCAACACAGGTACCCAACACTTTGGCAAACCGCATGACACTCAACGCCTGGTCGCTGACTTTACCCACAAGAGACAGTTGCGTGTTGTTGAAGGTGATGAGGTTGATATCTGTTCCGTCAGATGACGAGGAGGACGGCAAAGCACATTCCACTTCGTAATCTTTAAGCAATCTGGGAACTCCCAGTATGAGAGCACTAAATGTGTCTAATGTGTAGATACACCAGAACAAGATTCTCCGCTCTCCCTGTTGCAATTTCGACACTTTGGATCCGTTCTGGCCCAGAACTGCAGCTGGACATCTGTGTAGCCTCAGTTGCTGGGTCATGGTGATCAGTTTACCACGCAGTTCGTAACTGGTGTTCAAATCGGCTGTGGTGAGACAATAGAGCAGTTCGAGCGTTGTCAGTTGTAATGATGTGATCGAACAGATCGAGTTCATGCTTGAGCCAATAAATTGCTTGATAAGGTGATCGTAAAATTGCAGTAACTCTCCGTGACTGGCAGACTTTTCCTTGTTGTGGGCATACAAGTTGTTGCGTTCCTGAGCGAGCATAACCAAGGTGGTGATGATAATCAACATTTCTCCGAATTTTTCCATTCCGTACATGGCCCCGTCTTCAAAATTGGTTTCTCTGGATTTGTTGAATTTCAGATAGTTGGCCATGAAGATCTCTTTATTAAGCACAGGTGTCACCTGGTTCCACGTATCGAAAAACAAGGAGATACAAAGGTCTAAATTCACATGGTTTGGCAGACTAAGGGTCTGGAAGAACGCTTTTGACTCGTCTGCAGACAATTCATTGAATTTGGTGTTTTCGAAGCTGATTGGAAATTGCGAGTATCGACTGTCCTCATTGTATGCTTCTTTAAGCAAAGCAATGGATTTGGACGTCAGGTAAGGAGCTTTGGAGTTAAATCCATGAACGCTCACGACTTTAGCCAACAAAGAAGGTATGAATAAGGTTTCTTCGGTTGATCGGGGAATAGCTGTTGCAATGAGGTTTGCCAAGCTCATAAAATGTTTAGTTCGTAACTTGTTTTGCAAAGAAACAGCGGCAGCAGCTCCTGGAGCGTTGACCTGTTCAAATGAATTATAACCATATCTGTTTCTCAGATCATCTGCGTTCTGTGTGAAGTGGTAGTTGGAGCCCATGGAGGCTGAGTACAACGAGATATCGTCGTCGCTGAGGTCACCTTTGTCGATATCCACCGATCCTGCGATCGAAACTGGTCTATTGTGCACGGCATGTGGGAAATTGCCACAGTTGCATGTTTCGTCGTGTAAGTGTTCCTCCATGGACTTGAACTCCTTCTGATTGTTGAGCAGAGACAGATTTTCGTCGTTGAGCAAAGAGGGCGGTTTCTGGTCGTCCACGGGACCATCCGAAAGCTCAGAGGTGTCTGCCTTCAAGTTCAACAGTTTCTGAAGCTTTCTATTTTCAAACTCCAATTCTCGCACCCGCTCTTCTAAGGACTCCGTGTAACCTCTTGGAAACGCTTTTCTTGCTAGTTTATCGGTGAAAATACATTCGAGACCCACGCCTTTGCAATTCGCACATTGGGCGCGGCCGTTTGGGTCGATCTCGTCGCCTTCATCGTAGAAACACTTAATCTTCTTCTTTCGACAACGGTCACACGCAACAGAGACTCTGATAGTATTTGATCCCGGGGCTTTGATAACTTTAGGCTTTGAGCCGGGCAAAGACGATGGAGGCATTTTTTAGCAAAACACCCACTCCAATAGCGTCTAGGAAGCGGTTTAACTAATTAACGTAATGGACACTGTTTTGTGAGCGATTAGTAGAGGATGTTTTTTTTGGTGAGCAACTCGGGGTTTGTGGTGCGAGGGGGAAAATTAGATCTGGGGAACCGGGTGGGGGGACAGATTAGGAAACGTTAAAAAAAGTGACTCATGACGTAAAACAGGGTGCGAAAAAAGCAACAGAAAGCGAAACCACCCAACCAGTATGCTTAATTCTGATTGGCCGATGCTACTGATAATGCGGTTGGCCAAGCTTGTTGGGTCTTCGATTACATCATTTTACGGGTTCGGTGCTTATTGTTTGTTGGTTTAGGCTCATTAATTTTTTCTCAGCATGAAAAATTTTATCCAACACGTTTAATGTGTAAGTATAACTTTATGATGAGCATTGCAACGAATTTCTTCAACCGAATCTCATGAGGAAAGAAAACTTTGACAGAGCTTTTTAACACTGAGAGTTGTACTAACTTGGTAGGTTTTTGGGTGGTTTTTTGATGTTTTTGCTAGAAATTGATCTGGCCGGAGTTCCAAATAGTGTGTTAATGTAACGATTTATGAGTTCATGATATTGATAAAATGAAGGTATATCCAATGTAGTTGTAATAGTTATGTTCCGTGCAGTTGATTTAGGTTGTTGCTGTACATTTGATGTTGTCTGATTTAAAATCTTTTATTTTTTAATATTATGTCTTATAACGACGACGAGACTCCTGCCGTTTGCGAGGCATGTTTGGGCTCCAATCCGTACATCGAGATGTCCAGAGAGAAGAAAGGAGCAGAATGCAAGTTATGTACGCGCCCGTTCACCGTGTTTCGCTGGTCTGTTAAGAAAGGCGATCGGTTCAAGAAAACCCTGTGTTGTTTGACATGTGCCAGGGCAAAGAACTGTTGTCAATCATGCATGTTGGATCTGACGTTTGGAATCGATCTTAGAACAAGAGACCAGCTGCTCAAGCTCACAGAACAGAGCAACGTGTTGGACCTGGGTCCAGCTAACCAAATGTCTAAAATCTACGCCGCCACCCAGCTCGAGAAAAAATTCAAGAGTGGAGGCCAGGATTCCATCGAATCAGTTGAACAGAAGCGCCAGAACGCCTACAAGATGTTGGACTCGCTATCGAACGCGGTGAAAAACAAAAAGATCGCCAAAGAAACAGAGCCTGAGGATGAAAAAGTGAGTAAAGAAGAGCTGATCAAGCTGTGCAAACATTTGCCGTTCAACGGAACGCTTGATCCTCCGAAAAGTAGCAAGATCAAGTCGTTTTTCCTGTTTGGGTTTGGCGAGAAGCTAGCTGAGTACCGCGTTCAGAGCTATTTCGAAGATTTACTGGGTGACAAGAAAGTTGATGCTGTTTCATTAAATCATAGAGGACGGTTTGGGTTTGTGGAGTTTTCGTCTCGAACAGTTGCAGAAAGAGCTGCCACGCTACTTGCAGATGGCCCCAAAACACCAAGGTTGGTTGTGATCGACACAGATGCTCTCAGAGTGTGCTGGGCAGGCAAGTCCACCACTCCTTCCTTTTCGATCAGCGAAGCTGCACAAGTGCGAACTATTGTGAAACGGCAGATGATCAAGTACGCTGGGAAGGAGCAACAGGGACACAAACGCGTGCACGACACGGCCGAGCAACCAGAGCCAAAGAAACAAAAACCCGAGACCAAACCGTCTAAATACTCCAGTCTTGGCCAAGACTTGGAGATCTAATGCTGTATATTAAACCAAAATGCCATGGTATTCGCATCGTTTATACTTCTTGGCGAGGGACTCCCATTGGACGAGAATTCTATCGGAAATTGGCAGTATGAGCCAGCCCGTGAGACTCAGCTGCTTGACTCTAGCAAGACTTTCCACGTAAATGATCTTTGTATGGCACAGACCTAGAAATTTGAAGAAAAACAGCACATACGCGATTGGAATGGCTGTACCGGGCCCATTGCAAAGAAACACGTCTGGATAAGTTTTGAGGGTGGCGAATGTGCGGAACGTTGCGATAAAAGACTTGAGTGATCTGATTATGGCGGAAACTTTATTTTCACCAACGTTGCGAGCTCTTGGCAGAATGATGGTCGACGGCGACTTCTCGATGGCTTGCAGGCTTGCCAGCGAGGTCTTATCGGAGTCGGAAATAGCGTAGGTGCGTTTTAGCAATCCAAAATGCTCAAACTGTTTCAAAACCCGTATCATCTCTCCGGTGTGTCCCCCAGAACCCAGCAGGATAAGCACGGATTTCGGGGTTGTGGAGATAGATTTTGGACCGGGAGCAAACTTACGGCAGCTTGGCAGCACAAACACTAACCGGAGAGTCGCCAAAAGCATAGGGACCAGCACGAGAGTGGCCAGAATGGTAAAGAGCTGTTCGTTCATGGTTCAAGAAATTGTGGTTAGAATATATTTTCAAGGCTGTGGAGTTTCTAAAAGTATGGGCCGTTTGAGCAATAGGCTGGTAGCATGTTGATAATCCCTGACAAACTTGCCAATCGGCTCAACCACGGGCGTCAATTTAAACCTTGGCAAATCTAGATCACTATTACACAAAAAGCCGCTTCTGTTCGGCGCCCAAATCTATTTAATTAACATTGTATTCCGCAATTTGTAATCTATACAATCACCGATATCTCAGATCACTTGAAAGGGAAAAAAAAAATAATCTTGGATCCGTAACTGATTTTCACGTCTGATCAATGAGACTCATTTCTTGGTTTTCGATCTGGGTTCTCGCCGTTGGTGGATTGGCGTTGAGCCAGAAAGATTCAATTCTATTCACATGTATATTACAGGCCGTCAACTTGGAGTTTGATTACACAGTTCCTGATGGTAAGAGCAGTTTCTGGAATCCGTTCTGCGAGTACGAGCCCGCGTTGGGGACCGTTCTGATCTGTTTCCATGAACTGACCTCCAACAGAACGTCCGGAGAGGCAGCTTTGCAAACCACTTTGTCTTTACTGGTCGATAATTGTTCCAAACGAGGAAACTTCAAATTGGACGAGTCTGAGCTTCACGAACGCTATCTAAATGCTTCTAGATTGGCAATTCCAGAGGAAAAGTTTATGAAGAAGAACGCGACTCTTCCTATCCATAATCCGGTCAGACTGAACGTGACGTCGTTGCTCTTGTACGCCGACTCGTACACGCTTTTTGCCAAAAACTTCGTCTGGACAAACAACTTCTGTCAGCTGGTCTGTTTGTTTTGGATCGTTTCGCTTGGTTTAGTTGGATTGTTCAACTTTTTCAAGAGATTCCGTTGGAACAGCAAGCTTAAAGGTCCTTTCATCAACAAATTCAGGGGCTACATCGCTTTGCCTACTTTTACAGGAGGAAAACATTTCCAACCGTGGAACATCTTTGGCTCGCTTGGAAAATGGTTACCTTTCTCTTTACTTGACTGCTTGGTTCCCACCACCCAAGAGTCCCTAATTGTTTTCATTTATTGCACTCTGAACATAATATTCGCTTCAGTTGGATACCATATTGAAGATCAAAATTTACTTCTTGGTTCGAGAGACGAACAGTTTTGGCGGTATGTGGCCGACAGAACAGGAATTCTGGCATTTGCTCAGCTTCCTGCGCTCTTCTTGTTTGGTGGGAGAAACAACATCCTCATTAATTTGACCGGCTTCCAGTTCAACTCGTTCATTATCTTCCATAAATGGATCTCCAGAAACATGGTCATTTTAGCCGCAGTTCATGCGTACGCATATCGCGAGTTATGCATCTTGCACGGAAGTTACGACCGAATCTCTCAAGAGACATTGTGGATATATGGGAGAAGAGCATTTGTTGCAGGCGGTTTGCTGATTTTACAGGCCATCTATTATTTCCGCAGCAGATGGTACGAGCTGTTTTTAGCTGTGCACATCTTACTGGCCCTTGTCTTCATTGTCGGGGCATATGTTCATTGCAAGGAAATCGGCTACCTCGAGTGGACGTACGCCAGTATGCTTTTCTGGGCTCTCGACAGGGTCTGGAGAATAGGAAAAATGTACAGATTTGGGCTACCAAAAGCCCATTTCAAGCTGCATTTCGAAACAATCGTTGTCACCATACCAAAACCGGCCAATTGGAAGCCATACCCGGGTTGTTTCGTTTATTTATACATTATAGCACCTTCCGTGTCTTGGAAGGTCTGGGAAAGTCATCCGTTTACAATCTACTCTGTTGGAGATGAGATCAGAATCTACATCAAACGCAAAGACGGCATGACTCAAAAGTTATATGACTTTTTAACTGTTGCTGGCGAGTCTGAGCTCACCGTGTCGGTTGAAGGACCGTATGGCCATGCTGGGGAACTTGACAGCTACGATAATATTCTACTTTTGGCCGGAGGAAATGGTGTTCCAGGACCATACTATCATTGCATGCACCAACTAGACCAGGCACCACTTAATCGATGGAAGCGCAAGATCCATTTCGTTTGGATCTCTCCATACTTTACTGCTCTGAGATGGTTTGGGCGCGAACTGCTTGATCTCCAAACCAAAGATAAACATAATTTTGTGAGCAAAAGCATTTATCTGACTCGAGAAAAGCAGCTAACCAAACGGCCAGCCAACGAATCCGGCGAGGCCGACTCCAGAACGCCGCTTATCTCGATCAGTTCGGAAGAACTGATGGCCAGAGTGATGGGCCAGTTGTCGGAAGAACATTTGGCCGACTACGTGGTGCACAAAAGACGGCCGGACGTTGCCAAACTCATCATGTCCACCATAGAGGAAGCTACTTTTGAAGGAAACCACAACGGAATTGCGATTGTTGTTTGCGGGTCCGATATCCTTGCCGACTCCATCCGCGATGTGGTGGCAGGAATTGTGGCTAACGGAAGCCATACAATGAGGATTGATTTGTTTGAGGAGTTACAGGTGTGGTAGACCTGACCGACGCGACGATAAAATGGTAGTTTTTCAAACTTTTTTTTGCCCTGGAAAATGTTTATAATAAAAATCGATCACACGCTCAAATCGGCAAGATCTGTGGTTTTGCCCCAAAAATCTTGGTTGAGTCTCTGAAATTGCACGGCAAGCGCCCATAGTAAGAGACGGAGTAGCGAACATCATAATGGCAACAACTCAGGCAGCGGCTAAGAGGTTATGGCGAGAGTATAAGGACATATCGAACCCACGAACCGGATTAAAACAAGTCCATGTTGAAATAGACGATGATAACATTTTTCTATGGAAGGTGGCATTAATAGTGGTCGATAAGGACGCCGACTACAACGGAGCTTACTTGAAAGGTCAACTGAAGTTTCCGTCCAACTACCCATTTTCTCCACCGGGATTCAAATTCACACCTCCGATTTACCACCCGAATGTTTATAACGACGGCCGACTGTGTATTTCCATTTTACACGAGTCTGGAAACGACCAGAACGATGAGCCCGACAACGAGACGTGGTCTCCGGCCCAGAGCGTGGAGTCCGTGTTGCTGTCGATCATCTCTTTGCTAGAAGACCCAAACATATCCAGTCCGGCAAACGTGGACGCTGCCATTTCATTCAAAAAGCATCGCGAGGAATACCGCAAGCGCATATCGGTAGAGGTTGCTAGATCACAGTCGAACATCCCTGAGGGATTTGTGATGCCCAAAGTCGAGGACTTCAAGCACGATCCCAAAGAAGAAGACGAGCGCCAGGAAGACGACGAGTGGTGGGAGGATAATTACTACGAAGGTGAGGACGACTTTGGCGAAGAGGAAGACGACGACGTGATGGATGACGTGGAGGACGACGATTACGACCAATATCCGGACTCAGACGAATAGAGTGGTGTATCTTAGCATAACATTATGTTCCAATAGAAACGAGTTAAATGGTAGATAGTGTATCAACTGTCTTTCACAGCTCCTTTCTCATGTATTCGCTCAATTTTTCCAGCTTTTTGATGGCCAGCACCTTCGGATACTGCAGGTCGCAGCAGAGCATCACCAAGTACTCTTGGTTAATTTTGTACAGATATATCAGATATGAGTTGAACCGTATCACGAGCCAGTCTTGTTCGGGGTCCGGCTTTTCATTCCACAAACGCAGACTGATCAGCGACAGAATGCGAATGTTTTCAGATGGAGCGATGTTGGCGTCGATGTAGTTATCTGAAGACCCGTTGGTTTCCTTTCTGGTTGTGTTCTGGAAGCAAGATACAAGTGGTTGTTTGGTGCTCACAGACAGCAAGGAAATCGAATATGGTTGAAGACTCGTGATCTCCGGAGCCGGTTTCAGCACCTGCGACAGCACGCTCGATATGTTTCTAGAGTTGAGCATGTTATCCGTTGATAGAATATATATTTTATTGGTCTTGCTCAGAAAAACGAACAACTCCTTACACCGCTACTGAAGGGGAAAAAAAAATACACACACGAAATGCGTGTTTCCGTCTTTGTTTATTGAACGTGTATCAAAACAAGTCATTTTTTTCAGTCAGAACGGGAAGATACGCTCAACTGTGATCTTCTGGATTGATACACTGCGAAACTATCCATTGCATACTTTCCCCGGAAAGAAAACGCTTATTTTGAAGTGAAACTCCTGCCATTAATGAATAAACAAGGTTGATTACTAGCCCCAATAACCAGCATTTCAAATTGTATTAGCATCCGCATCCGTGTGTTTCAATAATCAGCATATCCAGATCATGAGCAATCCATCAGATCTACGTGTACCCTCCAAGCGGGTTCCGCTAAAGGAGTCGTCTAAATCCGCGCTCAACTCGAACACAGCACCCAAGAAATCGTTGCTTGATCAAAAACTCGACCTTACTAATCCGTCCCTTGGGGAGTCGATCAAGAGTCTTGCGGCGCCTTCCGTGGCCGCCAAGAAACAGTCCAATAGAATGACCGGCGCAGAGCTCAGAGACTGGCAACAAAGCTGGAGAAAGATCCTCAAGGCCAGTGTTGTTTACTTCGAGAACGACGAAGGGAGAAACGAGAGAGAGAAAGAACGTGCCAAACTGTCTCTACAGTCGCTGGGAGCCTCAATCGAGAGATTCTTTAGTGAAAACGTCACAATTATTGTGTCTCGAAGACCTTACAACAAGAACGCCGAATATCCAATGGGAGATATCTTCCGTATTGCGAAAAGAAACGAAC
This sequence comes from Ogataea philodendri, assembly GCF_020536065.1. Lineage (NCBI taxonomy): Eukaryota > Fungi > Ascomycota > Pichiomycetes > Pichiales > Pichiaceae > Ogataea > Ogataea philodendri. The sequence goes on from NW_025764099.1 coordinate 340,255, forward strand.
TCAAGGTATGGACGTATGACAAAGTGTTTAGGTTCATGAACCACCTTGGCGAACCAATTCCAGAAGATGAGTCCTCACTCAAGAAGAAATTGTCCTCTTTGCTCAAGAACGAGAAGCTATTTGGTCCGAACGATAGAGACCCAAACGCGAAAAGAGACGACATCAAATACTTTACTGGTTACTACTTTTACGTTTATGATTTACGACAACAGACTAGGCCAATTGTAATCAAGGAGTGGCCTACAAATTCCGTGGATTTCCCAAAACTTACAAAGTCGACCAACGGAAGATCACTGTTCATAGAAGACACCCTCACAGGAAATCTTGAAAAGAGGCACAAAAGACGTCTTCAGTACCTTGAAGAAACAAAAGAATACAGACAAAAAATCATAGAATCATCTCACTTAGCTAACGAGCCTATTTTGACATACGAACAGCGAGCGGAATATAAACGACTATGGGAAGAATCTTACTATGGGAAACCAGCTGAGGAGCCGCAATTGAAGAGAAGAAGACTTGAGGAACTCACTGAGGACGACGGAAACCAGGAGACTGTGCAGGAAATGGCTCCTCCGGCCAAGCTTAATCGCGAAGATTCCACGATGGAGGCCATGCAAAATAAGATAGGCAATGAGTATGGAGAGATTGAGGCGTCTGGAGTTGTTCAAACCCAATCTGGATCGAACTTCCAGTCGGGCCAAGGCTCAGTTAATGGCATTGGCAACGGTCTTGGTCCTTCGCACTCTTTGGTTTTTAATAAAAAGATTGCCAGCGAGAAGAGAAAGATGATGACTTTCTCACCGGTTCAGGCTACAGAAAAGAGAGATGTGTCCATGAAGATGTTCAAGGTGAGAAAGGAGGACAGAATGGTCCGTGTTGTGAACGTGAAGCGGGACTCAAAGTTTATCAGTTCTGAAGAGGCCAAGAAACAGTCTGTTCAAAACAAGGAAAACGAAGATCCTTTGGAACCCAAAACTCCTATAAACAAGGTGAGCATGGAGACTCAGAATGGGCCACTGAGCGACGAGGATTTGAAGCCAATCGACCAGGAGGCCGTTTTCAAGCCGGAGTGCACTCCACGGCCACACGCCGCGCAGAACCGTGGAGAAATTTCGCTTGACAAACTGAAGCTTCCAGAGCACAAGGATTTGGAAGCCACCGCCAGCAAACAGTTCTTCCAGCAGTCACTGCAATCCAAGAAACTGAAAATGAAGGAAGTCTCCAGCATGCCTCCTGTTCGCAAGCCCAAGACAGAGGTGAAACCAGGATACTGTGAGAACTGCCGTGTGAAGTACGACGACTTTGACGAACATATTCTCATGGACAAGCACCGCCATTTTGCGAAGAACGACTCAAATTTCAAAGATATCGATCGTTTGATTGAGGACATCAAGATGACTAGATTAATGGGATTATAAATATTTAATTTAGTTTGAGCTCCTCTTCCCACTGAACACCACACCACTCTTCCACGTATCCGACGTGGTTTTCATCAATGAGATGTTCCGGAACAAAATCCTTTGCGTCTGTTCCGACCATGATGGTTCCCCATTCCATGCCGTTAATGATATCGTCGCTATCTGCTTCCAGATCTATGATGGCCTTTGGCATGAGTTGCAGCTCAAACCGTCTTTCCGAGGATGGGTTGTACGGAGGGTTTGGAATCAGATGCTGCGGACGCAGTCTTCCGTTGGAATCATAGAACAGTTTGGCCACGTCGTCCTTGGACGAATACAGCAGAGGCGAGCCGTTCAGGTCGTATCTGAGGACCTGTGCTGTGTTGTAAGAAACGATATCGGAGAAGTTCTGGAACGTCGGGTCGTCCACGATCTTGGAGATGTTTTCGTCATGTGCTGGGATCTTGGAAGGGTTTGACGCAGACGGCTGTGCTGCTGTTTCTGAGGAGCCTTCCTCGACCTTTGGCAACGGAGGAAGCGACTGGTTCTTTGGGTCCAGTATTTCCTGATCCACGTACAGAATATAACCAGGGTATGAAGGCAGATCGACGGGGTCCTGATGTTTCTTGGGAGCCGGTTTCTGCTCTGGCTTGGCTATCTGTGCGTATGTTGGTTTTTCAGGCTGCAACTGCTGTGGTTTTGCAAACGGGTTGCTGGACTCTGCCGCAAACGGGTTTGCGAACGGGTTCTGGCTGTCTGAAGAAGATGTATTAAATAGAGAATTCGCAATGGATTCGAGCTTTTGCTTATTCTGCTGTTCTTTCTGCTGAGCCTTGTCTTTCTTGTCCTGGATGTCCTGTAGCTCTTTTTCTCTTTGGGCGATGATAGCTGGGTCTTTCGAGACTGCTCTGATAGCTCTGACGGAGCCCTTCTTGCGGCGACACTTGGGGTCGTTACATCCAAATATGTAGATTACCCGATCGTATAAGGTGTCGGCGAGGTTGGCGTAGCATTGGAGCAACAGATGCATTGGCTTGTTGCAGCTTAAACACTGCACTAGCTCGTTTGGAGGAGGAGATTTCGGGTGCAACCAAATCGGCGTGCCGCCAATAAACGTGTCTTCAATTTCTGGCTGCTCTTTGGAAGAGATCGCCACATCCACAAACCCCAAAAACGTCTTGGAGTCGCCGAGTTCGTCCTCAAAGTCGGATTCAGACATCATGGAAAAATTGAAAAAAAATAATTACATGCAATTAATTCCAAAATTCGATCTAATTTCTTATTTTTACTATTTAACAATGTTTACGCCAACAGAATCAATTATCGGGGCCGTGCTGATCCATTTTGCTACAACAAGCTATCTTGTCACAGAGGGCAAAATCATCGGGTTCTCGAGCTGTTTGTACAGCGTGCTGAGCCTCCAAAAGACGTACAACTGGTTTCTGATTGCCGGGCTTCTGGTGGCAGCTGGATTCTCGAAACTGTTTCTGGGCGAGTTCTACGTGGACCAGCCAGAGTTGGGGCTCACCACGTCGATAGTGAGCGGACTGTTGGTTGGATTCGGAACGTCCAAAGGTTGCGGGTGCACGTCGGGCCACATGCTTGGTGGACTAAGCAGATTGCGCTGGAGGAGTTTCGTTGCTACGTGCGTTTTCAGCGCGTCGGCCATAGCAACGGCCACTGTGCTACAGAGAGGACAGCCGTGCGACGGACCCTGCTACAAAACAGTAGACGCTGCGGCAGCGTCTTTCAACAAATCGTACCCGGACTTGGTTCGTGTTCTATTATGCTGTGTGTCTAGTAGTGTTGTTCTCCCGGTCCTGGCTCTGAGGATCAAAAACTCAACAGATAAGACCCTCCTCACAGTCGTCCACGCATTGACATACTTCAACGCCGGGTTCGTGTTTGGACTCGGTTTATTTGTCGCTGGAATGGTGCAACCGTCCAAGGTGCTCGGGTTCCTGTCCATCCTGACCCCTGAGAAGTTCGACCCTTCCTTGCTCATGATTCCGCTCTTCACCATCGTCCCAAACATCATCATCTGGAAACTCCTCGCCCCACAACACCCGCTCGACCAGAAAAAACCATTCCTTTCAAAAGACTTTTCTCTCAACTTTAGCAACGAGACCCCAAAACCGTTCATCTTCGGAAACCTCCTTTTTGGAGTCGGCTGGGGACTTGCCGGGATCTGCCCCGGCCCAGGTATCATGTCCACTGTTCTGAACCCTGCAGTCGGACTGCCGTGGGTTGCAGCGTTCTTTGTTGGATATCGCGCTGCCAAAGCTCCTGTACTTAGTAAGTCTCATAAATAAACGATCTCACCTCGTAATTCTCGTTCGCGTTCTCGATGTCCTCCCAGTTGCCAATAAAGTCGTCTTTGCCTCTGACAATACCAGGCAGAGTCTTGCCCCCACTGTATCTCTTCCAAATCTTTTTGGCTTGCTCGTCAGTACCAAGATCCTTGAATCCAAACTTGACCCTGTTTGCAGTCAAAATTGTCTGCAGACGGTTCGTGCGAGTAGCAATCTGGAATCCACCGGCAAGAGACGTGTAGATATACACGGGCTCGTCCTCAAACGCCATTTTCGTTTCCCGTGGAACGTACACAGATCCAGCCTGAGGTGCGGCCTTAGCCGACTGCTCTTTTTCAGCAGCCTTCAAAAGCTCGTCAATATCATCATCCGATTCCTCGGTGCTTTTGAGGTTCAGCTCCTTGGTCTGCGCAGAAAGCTTTCCCACTGGACTGGCTGCAGAAACTGGCTCTTCTGAAGCTCCCTCAGAATCGCTGACAACTTCCTTTTCGGACGTTGGAACAGCAGACTTTGGCTCACTCTCGGGCTCCTCAGAAGACTCAGAGTCATCATTCTCCGACTCCTTGGTCTCTTCGGCCTCTGCAGGCTCCTCTTCCTTCTGTTCCTCTGGCGCCTCCTCGGATTCTTCTTCAGGCTCCTCAACAGGAGCCTCTTCCTTAACAGGCTCCTTCGACTCCTCCTCATGCTCTCCAGAGACACTCTCGGTGTCAATGTCTTTCTTGGTGAGTTGTATCTGGTCCTCGTCAACCGTGGACTTCTTGCTGGCACTAACGATCTCTGTCTCTGGCGAGGTCTCTGTATTTTCAACCAATGGAATCTCAACAGATTCTTCATCAACTGGGTGGCCTTCATCAGCCTTCACCTCTTTAGCTACTGGCTGGATCTGGTTGGTCTTTTCCTTCAGAACATCTCTGTCTTCGTCCTCCTCCTTCACCTGATCCAAATCATGCGGACTCACGGAACTGTGCAGGTCACTGAGAATGTTCTCCTTCTGTCTGCCAAACTTGCTTCCGTCTTTGACACTTTTCGTATTCTCAACAATGTTCAAAGCATTGCTTATCGCGTCCTCAAGGTCGGCCATCTGCGAGAAATCACCATCATGCATCAACACACCGCCTTGCTTCAGCTCCTCCTGATCCATACCACGGTCTTTTCCAATAGCATCTCTATCGTTGGCAACTCTGGATCTGGATCTGGAAATCGAACGTAAATAGTTCAACGACGACGAGTTCGAAATACGAACAGATCCCGGATCGTGTCTTGGCTTTCTCTCTGTAGCCAGATGCTCCGTGTCCGTGGATCCTACACTGTAGTCGTCATTAGAGACACCACTGTGGTAAGACTCTCCCTTCGCCAAGTGAGGTCTGAACATACCAACTCCTTCTCTGAATGGGGATTCACCATGGCGCTCCGCACGCGAACGCGATCTTGGGTTGTCTCTGAGGAGCTTGGAATTTGAGCCCTCTCTCATACTGGCTGGCGCAGTGAATTCCTGGTCGACGTCTATCGAGTGGTCCGGAACTTCAGGTTCTTTCACGTTTTTCTCCTCCAGCCTGACGTCTGTCGATTCGTCTTCACTGGCCAGATCCTTGCTGCCTTGGTTGATTTTTTCCAGAATGTCGTCGACGGTAGTAATCTTCTGGGGCTCAATTAGCTCGGGCTCCTTCTCTTCAACGGCAGGCGTCTCAACAGCAGGGGATTTGTACTTGAAATCGGACAGATCACTTGAGCTTGCAGCAGCAGGCGCCAAAAACTTTCCTGCATCACCACCAAAGATCTCTGGGTGCTCTTTATCCTCAGCAGGGTCCACTGGCAGATCATGATGAAGATGGCTCTTATGGGTGACCTGCTCTTCTTCCTCGTGCTGGCGCTCTTTGAATTGCAATGCGTCCTCTTTAAAATGACCCTCGTCGTCCAAAATCGAATCCAAAACCTCTCCCTCCTCGTCGTTGATCAAACCGCCTTCAGCCTTTAGATCCTCCACAGAAATAAACCCCAGATGAGAGGTGGAAGGGTTTGATTTAACAACAGGCCGGGAACTAGACCGAGCGCGATCCAGAATGATCGATTCCGGCTCATCCTTGTCCAGGTCTCCACTGGGAGTACTGGAGTTTCTGATAGAGGATCCAATCAAAGAAGGTGTATTTTTCTTCTGGAACCCTTCGAATTCGGTTTCCATGTCCATCTTGACAAGATATGTAGACAATCGTTTAGTTTGACAGGTGTGTTTTTACCAATGGGAAATGACTTTTTTATGATTACACTTTCTAATTTTTGCTACTTATAAAAAGCCAGGTCGATCGACCGGCATTGTTTTTCCCCAACTTTTGTCAATGGACATTCTAGCTTACCAATTTCTGGATTGCGGCCTTGGCCTTCTCCACATTTTGCGGTGATCCACGAACAACAACGTCGTCCGACTGTTGGTCGATTTTCGGAACGTTGACCCGCACATGGTGCTCTAACTCTAAAGCTCTTCTCACTGTACCTCCAGGTCCAATGATTAAACTATGCTTCTTTTTTGGAACAGAAACAGTCTCGCTGGTCACGTTCTCCAAATCGAAAATAATCTTGTTCACCTGCTGTATTATCTTCTCAACAACAACCCTGTTTCCTTGACAAACAATCTTAGTCGAGTTCGATCCAGCAGCAGGAACTTGTAACAGTCTTCTGAAATCAGCCTCGTCGTTTGGTCCGCACGCATTCAAAATGATCTCGGTCTTCTTCGAGGCACCAGGACCAACAAGATGCTTGTGCCATTTGGTATCAACTTCAATGGTCTCTGTCACCTCGTTTTGAATACGATCCACAATCGAATTGATCTTCTTCACAGCTGCTCTGATCGACTCCTTGGTACCAGTAATCTCGAACTCGGCCGTCTCGTCGTTGCTTTTTTCTCTCAAACGCTTGATGTCGGCACCAGTCTCGATAGACAGGTCTTTCACCTGTTCGCCAGACTTTCCAATCAACCGTGGCAGAATACTGTTTGGAATCTTCAAGGTCTCACGGAAACCATTGTCCTTTTCGTATTGCCAAAGCTCCCGCAATTCTTCCTCAGCTTTGGAGACACCCTTCGAAGGACCTGTAATGACAACCTCGTCCTGGTGACCCGTGGCATTCTCGAATGGGAACTTGATGTTGACGTTGTACTTCTTGTTGAGTCTGTGGACGTAAACTCCAGAAGGTCCGATGAGTTTACGGTGGTATTTCTTCTCAATCTTCAAAACAACAGTCTTTTCGTCCACCCATTTCTTTGCAAGCTGGCTCAGTTTCTTTTCACACTCGTCGACATTGCTCTTCAATCCTGTCAGCTTGACTTGAGTCTTATCGCCAACAGCGGCATCTTCACCTTTGAAGACGTCGATCTTGATATTGAACTGGTCTTGCAAGCCTTGAAGATGTCCTCCCTTTTGACCAATAAGTCTAGAGAGTTGGCTGGTTGGGAACTCAATTGTGTGGTTGTACTTGGAGGCAGTCTCGTAGTTCTTGATTTCGTCAATTGCTTGTTTCAACTCGTCAACAACCTTGGAGATCTCGTTCTTGTAGCCAACAACAAGGAGCTCATCAGCACTGGATTCCTCACTGTTCTGGTGAAGTTTGATATTAATGGAGGACCCATATTTTGAAAGAATGACGTTCAAACTGTTTGCTGCCAAAAGCTCTTGGTCGGCTGAAGCCATTGGCAAAACCTGGTGAGACAGGTCCTGACTGAGAGTTCTCAAGTTGTCTAAAGAGTGGTCCACAGCATCCAAGGTTTCATTAGTTTCTTTCAAAGAAGGTAAGAACTCTTCATCACTTGGTTGGTATAGAAGAATGATTTTGTTGGTAAGTCCGGCAAGTTTTCCAAGTGGAACAATCTTGACGTTTTTCTCGTCGGCAACAGTGGTATCCAAGCTGTCCAAGACAAAAGAGTCGATATCGGTGACAACACGAACGAACGAAGGAGTTGTTTTATTCACCATCTCGACAATCTCTCTTCTGACAGACTTCAAAGAGTCTTTGGCATCCTTGTGACACACAAACTCGAGGTTGACGCTCTTCTGAGTATCATCAGCAAGAGAAGCATAAGTTGGGGCCTTGATCTTGACATCTGTTTTAGAGGACAGAGAGTCAAATAATCCAGTATAGATAAAAAATGCAGTCAATGCTTTGGCATGCAGATAGTTTCCGCCATGTGATCTGGCCAAATCTAGAGAGTCGATAGCATAATCTTGAGAAAGCTGCTTACCGAAGCTGATGGCCTTTGGAATGTTATCTTTGAGACCAATAAATTTGACAACTGTGGTCGAAGAGTCTTCCGCCGGAACGTCCACCAACACGCCCGTGTTGCTGAAGATCTTGTCCTTGTCCAGGAACTGGTGAATAGATTTCGGAACCGTGCGTTCCTCAGTGACAATTCTTGTTCCCAGGAAATTAATGATCGTGTTTGCAGCATCTTTGGCCTCAAGAACGGATTCTCTTGGTCCGGACAAGTACAATGCAGATGACTTGGAATCTTCGAGTGGCAGATCGACTTCCACGTCCAAAGGCAGCTGTTGTTTCAACTCCAAGTTGACGAATCGTTTCAGAGTCTCGCTGACCGGAACTTTCACGGTCAGGTTTTGGGTATGTTCGTTGACTATGGCCATGATCTTTTGTTGGGCTTGTTTGCAGCTGTCCAAGTCACCTTCGATAACCACTGTGCTCAAGTTTCCAAAGATGTCGTCGTCATCTGACGACTCGTTGTTGCCTGTTCGTGCAATGTCTATCTTCACTCCTGTCGATTCCAAGATTGGCTTCAAAGTTCTTCCCTGTGACCCAATCACAGTTGATATAAGCTTGAACGGTATGCCGAACTCGATCTTGACGGGTTTTGTAAGCTGCTTGATTAGGTCTTTTTTAGCCTTCTGGATCGTGGAAGCGGGTCCAGATAAAAGGAACGTTCTTTTGTTGGTAGCGGCGGAGAATGTTGACTCAACCTTCACATCGTAGGATGATTTGATCTTGGAGATGATCTTAAACATATCGTTTTTAGAGACAGGCAGCTGCTCCGCAGCGTCCACAATGAACGTCAATTGGGTGGTGGATGACTTGACTGCCGGCTTAAAAGACGACTGGGTGATTGGCCCCGATTTGCGTCCATTCGACAGAAAAGGCCCCCATTTCCCCGGAGTGGCTCCAACAGACACGCCCAAGGCCGGGAAAAACGTCTCGTCGTCAATGGAGATCTTCTTCATGGCTCCGTTGGGTGCGGAATCTTCGTCGGTGTCGAACTCCTGCGTCGAAGGTTCAGACGGAGCGGACGACGGAGCGGAAGATTCGGTGGCCGAAACTATGGGAGTCTCTGGCTCCTCGGAAAATGCACTGTGTTTTTGCGCAAGCAATTCTGCTGGGGTCGGCATTGTCGCAGAAAATGTGATTTTTCGGAACAAGCTCCGTGATCTTTACGAAGCTCTTGTTCGGTGAAATATATCGAAAAAATAATAAAAGAGGGTAACACATGGGCTGATCTTTTTTCCGTGTTAGTGGTAGCTATAAAGTAAAAAGACCAGTCCGTTTCTTTCCCAATGGGTAAACGACCAATGTGGCCATAAATAGTCCGATACTAATTCCCAATGCAACCTGGATCATAACCATACCAAAACTGATGGACGATGTAGACGAATCGGTAGACGATGAGGTTCCATTCACCAGATTATTAGCACTGTCAACTCCAACAAGTAGAGATCCCTGCGAGGCGATTCCCGACGGCACTTGCACAAACACGGCAGGCAGCATGATCGACACCGTCATAAACGATCCTTTGGAAAAAATCTTGTTGAACGACTTGAGTAAACGGGTGTATGCGTTACTGACGAGCCCAATAATGAAGCATCCCAATGTAGCGTTGAATTCGGTTTGTAACTTGAAATGTAGACCTGAAAAGTACGTCACCACGTATCCAGACCCGGAGATAAACACCATGATCGGCAATTGGCTCCATGACGACTGGTTAATCAGTGCAAGACCGATGGTGAATAGCGGAACCAGCAGAATTCTCCATGCAGGCTGGACATTGGACGTGCAACTGGTATGGGAAACAGCCCCACGGTCGATCCATCCGTACAATGCTGCACCCAACGTGATTCCAAACGACATCATCAATGAGTAGATGAATGCGTAAAACATCCGAACACTGCCTGCCACCAAATTTCTGCTCTGCAGCTCCAACGAGCCACAGAGAATAATGTAGCCGGGGAGAATCAGTGCCAGCGAGCCTTGAACGATGGCCGCAAAGCAGAAAGTGTCACCGCCGTTGATCGATCCAATTGCCCGGCCAATGAAACTGGCCACGATACAGGAACTCACCTCGAACACCGAAGAGTACAGCACAGATCTCGGACTGATGAAGAATTGCAAAAAGCCAATCAGCAGACCAATTCCAAATGAGATCGGCATATCGATCCACGAGCCCCCGAATCCCCACGGAGTAACCATGGCCGACGAGAACGCGTACAGAAGCACACATATCCATTTGTTGAACCTTGGCTTTCTTCCAAGGATCTCGTCCAAATTTCCGCTTGCTTCCTCAACGCCAATACGGTCGTGCACAACGGCCTTGTAGATATCGTGGGTCTCATCCAGCTTTCCCAGGTCAAGTCCCTGAGCACACCGAACAAGCTTCATATCGGATGTGTGCGTTGCGGCATCACCGAACGACACAATCATACATCCTGGGAAATAGATGAACGAGCCATCTATCTCGAGAACACGCGCCGTCATCGACATGTACTCCTCCAACCGGTGTGTTGGTGCCCCATATAACATAAAGGCCTTGCAAAGAGTCAGAATAAACCGCTGCCGCTGCAAAACATCGGCAATGTGAACAGTGATCCGTGCTCTCTGCTCGCTCTTGAACTTTCTCTTGAGCTTCTTGCGCTTCTGCGACTTGAAGTTGCTTTCGAAACCGGCCATCATATGGGCCTTCTTCTTCTCCTGCTGTTTAGGTTTCGCAAACGAGGGCATATCGATTCTATCCCCGTTAGCCTGTTTCGGCTCTTCTTTCTTCGACCCTTTAAACATGTGAGACAACGATGAGGCGGATCTGGATCCTCGTTTGTGTTTGTGTAGAAAGTTGTCGCCAAATCCTTTGGGCCGCAGAGACTCTGTTGGAAGCGAGCTCATCGACGGACTGCTCAAACTGTAAGTATCGTCTGTCTGGACTTTTCTGAGCTTGTTCTCAAGACCGTCCAGACTCAACCGCGTCTCCATATCAGAGTACTCGCTTCTTGGTGTCTGTGCTCCTGAATGTTCCGACGGCGCATAGGCTGATGAGTTGTGAGGGTTGTACAATGCTAGTAAACTGGAAACAACACCTTTTCTCACCCGACGTGGACGATCGACAATCGACTCTGCCGGGTCGAACTGAGCGTAATCGTCGTTGTTGAGGTCGTCAAAGTCGCCAATAACGATCTCCGGATTAGGGGCCATGAACACCCCGCTATTGTTTGGATGCAAAGTGGACGCGGACGATAGGTACTCCTCGCGACCGTCCCTGAAATGCTGGTTGACCAGACCGTTTGCCTCGAACTTGAGCTGGTCTGCATCGAATGTCTTTAGTGGGATATCGTTGCCTATTTTCTCCTCCTCGTCTTCTTCACGTTCCGGCGACGATCTCGTGGCTCCGGGAGTCAACCCCCCTCCCATCTGAGGACCATGTCCACCAAAGATACGCGAGATCAACGTGTCTGTACGTTTCCGGCGCGGCGAGCCTTTCTGGGATTGATCGTCTGTGGGATTCAGAGAAATGCTTCTCTTGATGCGCGTTTTCGACGAAGTGGGAGAGCCCTGGGCTCGCGAAGGAGGAGCTTGCTCTGACTCTTCCTGGGACGAGAGATCTTCATCCGTAGAGACGTCTTCAGACGAGTCCTCGTCAAATGCAACTGTGGGGGGATTCTTGGGACGCTGGACAGGCGTGGGCGACTGGATATCCTTTGTATCGCGGTAAAAGTCCTGGTCAAAATCTTCATCTATCTCTCTTCGAAGATCGTCTGGTTCCGATTTACCTGAGTCCGGCGACTTATCTTTAGGCGAAACCACTGGGGGATTATTGAATGTTGGAAACAAAGGCCCAACGTCCTCGTTTTCTGTTTCATCATCCTCTAATATGGGCATGTCATTCATGGGGGTGCCTACATATTGGCCTCTGTGTTCTTCAGAAATGCTTCTAGCAGAGCCCGATTTGCTCTGTTTCTTGGATTTTCCAAATGAGGGCAACATGATTAGTACAAATGCAATGAGCTAGAACGCAGATTATATCAAAATTGAGCAAACTTAACAGTTCTTCATCCCCTGAGAATCAAATAAATTATTTTTATCCGTTTCCTTAGTTCGCTTAGGAACGCGCAATCCTACACCGCCTCGAATCAAACATATAAATCAACTTATTAGCAATATACAGGAAGATATGAATAAAGAAGAGCCCCCAAACTGTTGAACCATTAATCATTAAGTGCACCAGAAAACATTTCTATCATATAAGGCCAAACAATGACAAAATGCTAATAAATGAATTGAATGTACAACGATCACAAACTTTGTTGATAATCAAAAATCGGTCCAGCGCACAAATGAATAGTATATCGAATTTTTCCCGCTTTGTGGAATGTGAATAAAGGACCATGAGAAATGTTGTCCCTTGAAGTTGTCTAATTTTCTGTATTCTTTTTAGATTTTCTTCACAAAGCAATCGGACTAAATAAAATCAGACATACCTGTGTTTCTCGTCTCCTGCTTTTATTTTCTCATCCTCCTTTATAAACTTACCACCATTGAGATGATGAAGATGATGCCGATGCAGCGGAGCTACCGTAGTTGTTGTATCCTCCTCCGCTTCCATAACTGTTGTTGTATCCCCCTCCGTAATTTGATCTGCCTCCGTAACCGTTACCGTAGCCACCGGAGCTTCCTCCGCCGCCGTACTTTCTGAAGTCTCTGGTTTGGTTTCTTCCACCTCTTCCACGGCCTCTGCCCATAGAGTTCTCTCTGGCAATGACAGTCAAGAAGTCTGGAACCTCTTGGTTGGCCTCGCTCAAGATCTCAATAAGATCCTTCACAACATTCTTGTTACCTCTGTTGACGAATGCAGTAGCAACACCAGTGTTTCCTGCTCTTCCAGTTCTACCAATACGGTGAACGTAGTCGTCAATGTCATTTGGCAAATCGTAATTGATGACGTGGGTCACGTTTGGAATGTCCAAACCTCTGGCAGCAACAGCAGTGGCAACCAAAATCGGCGTTCTTCCGCTTCTGAAGCTCTCCAAAGCTCTCTCTCTCTCGTATTGGGATCTGTCACCGTGAATCGAGGTAGCAGGGAAGTCCTGGTTGATCAAGAAGTCAGACAAGATGTCAGCCATCTTCTTGGTTTCGACGAAAATCAGAGTCAGTCCGTTGGACATAGTTTCTTCAGTAGCTGTGAGGATATCAAGCAAACTAGACTTCTTTTCGTCATCTTCAACGTAGAGAATTCTCTGAGTGATGTTCTCGGAAGTAGATCCAACTCTACCCACCGACAAGAAGATATAGTTGTGCAAAAAGTCCTTGGCCATCATTTGAATTTCCTTAGGGAAGGTGGCAGAGAACATCAATGTTTGTCTTTCAGCTGGAGGTGGCATGTCACAACCTTGGATGATGTTTCTGATCTGGATCTCGAATCCCATGTCCAACATTCTGTCGGCCTCATCGAGAACAAGATATTTGATGTTTTTGAGAGATATTTTGCCTCTCTCCAAAAGATCGTTCAATCTTCCTGGAGTGGCGACTAAAAGATCACAACCTTGTTTAAGTTGTTCCATCTGGGCGTACACCTCGGAACCACCGTAAACAACAACTGGTCTGACCCAGGATCTGTAGGCGAATTTTCTGGCCTCCTCGTAAATTTGAGAGACCAACTCTCTTGTTGGGGCAAGAACCAAGGCGGTTGGATGAGCCTTTCTTCTATCGAAGGTGTTCTCTGCTTGAGAGTTTTGCACAGGACCGTGTTTGTAAGACTCGGACAAGACAGGGAACAAGAATCCACCAGTCTTACCGGAACCGGTCTGAGCACAGGCCATCAAATCTCTACCATTTGCCACAATAGGAACGGAATATTTTTGAACTGGGGTTGGCTTGTTGAATCTTGCCAGCTTGATATTTTCAACTAACAGTGGATCCAATGGAGGCGAAGTGAACTCGGAAATTGGCTCAGGAACATCCTCTCCAGAAGCCTCAACTGGGATCTCATCGTAGTTGTCGAAGTTGATACCGGAAGATTGGAATTGCGCGTCACCTGGCTTGCCATAAAGTTCCAACTCAAGCCTCTCATTGTGTTCTGCTGGCTTGTGTTCACCGTCAGTCCACGAACCCAGACCTGGTTGGAATCTAGAACCGTGTCCTCCTCTACCTCCTCTGTGGGAATCGTTGCCTCTGCCGAAACCTGAGCCTCCAAATGCTCTGTTTCCTCCTCCTGAGCCTCTATTGAAGCCTCCTCTCGATGAAAATCCTCCTCTTCCTGAGAAACCGCCTCTGCTGGACGAATTTCCCGTGTCTCTTGGAACGTAATCTCCTCTTGATCTGTGTGGCGGGACGTATGCCATGTTTAATTTATCTATAAAGAAATTTATTAGTCTTGTGGGAACACTAACCTTTTTATTCTTTTAGGTCTCACGTTGCTTTTCGCTAGCGAAGGAAAAAAAAATTTTCACTAGGGATACTGAAAAAAACGGGTGGAAAAACCAGATATGAGTTACCCGGCTGTGTTCGGTGATTTACTCAAGTTTGAAGGAAGATGATATCACTAGTGTATAACAACTATCTATACAATTAGTTCTCAAGGTCCTTCTTGAGGGTGCCCAAGAAAGCGTGCTTCTCAGCTGGGGTCTGGAATCTACCCTTACCGAACTTGGAAGCAGTGTCAATCCACTTGAGGTTGACGGCCTCCAAAGCTCTTCTGTTGGTTGGGTTGTAAAGAGACTTTCTCAAAGTGATAACTCTCTTAACTGGACCTGGAATGGAACCCTTCAACAACAAGAAATCGTTGTTGACAGCACCGTATCTGACGAAACCACCCATTGGGGTGATGGTCTTCTTGGATCTGTCGAACTCGGTGGATCCAGAACCTTCGTCACCGGCCTTTCCAACTCTGTAAACCTTGTGGTTAATAGAGGTTCTGTGGTGGTAACCTCTTTGACCAGCTCTGGCAACAGTCCATTGGACGTGGGATGGATGCCAAGCACCAATACAAGCAACCTTTCTGGTACCTCTGTGGGTCTTTCTTGGAAGCTTCTTGGTACCCCATCTGTGAGTAACACCCTCGAAACCGTGACCCTTGGTAACGGCAATGACGTCGATCATCTCGTTTTGCTCAAAGACAGAGTCAACAGAGACGGTCTTCTCGAAGTGCTCCTTAGCCCAGTTAACCTTGTCGGAAACAGAACCACCGTTGATTTGAATCTCAGCCAAGTGAGCCTTCTTTTGGGACAATGGGGTCTTTCTGATTTGGGTGTGGACAAGAACTCTCACAACGGAACAGTACTTGGTGATTCTAGCAAGCTCCTTCTCGATCTCAGTAGCGTTGTTAGCGTACTTCTCGGAGTATTTGGTGAAAGCTCTCTTCTTAGACTTGTACCAGTTCTTGTAGAATCTTCTCTTGATTTCGTCAGAAAGGTGCTCAGCCCAGACGGTGGTCAAGGATCTAAGACCTCTTGGGGTCTCGACGTAACCAACAACACCGACAACAACAAGCTCTGGAGTGTCGACGACGGTAGCAGCCTCGACGATCTCTCTCTTGTGCATCTTAGAACCTGGTCTGTCCAAGTCTCTGACGATGGTGGTCATACCAGCCTTGTAACCAAGGAAAGCAGTCAAAGCAACTGGCTTAGACTTGACATCCTTAGGGAAAGCCTTACATCTACCTCTTTGCTTGACAGCTCTCTTTCTTGGGAGGAAACCCAGGGATCCGTGTCTTGGTTCTTCGTACTTTCTGTGCGACATTGTATTAGTGAAAAGTTAATGGGGAGAAAATTTTTGTTCGAGCTTGTGAAAAATTTGGGTGAAAAAAAAAAAGAGTGGTGGTGTTTGACCGGGTAACTTGGACCGGTTGGGAGCCATCGTTAAATTTCTGATTTTTCTGGTCAGCGTTCCCAATTTGGCAACGCGGTAATTGCACAAAAAATTTTCACGATCTCTACCAAACTTGACTGACTCACCATGTTTAGAAGCTTTACCAAGTTGGCCTCGCCAATGGCCAGATGGACGTCGATCAGAATGTCGTCTACCAAGACGCTTGACCGGGCCACGTTGACAATCAGAGATGGTCCTATTTTCAGTGGCTACTCTTTTGGAGCAGACAAAAATGTCAGTGGAGAAGCAGTTTTCACCACCTCTTTGGTTGGATATCCTGAATCAATGACTGATCCTTCGTATAGAGGACAGATCTTGGTGTTCACACAGCCTCTGATTGGTAACTATGGTGTCCCATCCGGAACTGCCAGAGATGAGTTCAACCTCCTCAAGTACTTCGAGTCGCCTCACATCCAGTGTATTGGAATTGTTGTTAGTGACGTTGCTTTGCAATACTCCCATTGGACTGCTGTTGAAAGTTTGAGTCAATGGTGTAAGCGTGAAGGAGTGGCAGCTATCACTGGTGTCGATACCAGAGAGCTGGTTTCGTATTTGAGAGAACAGGGTTCGAGTCTGGCCAAGCTGAGTATTGGCGAGACCTATGACGCAGATGAAGACGCTGCGTTTGACGATCCAAGTGCTGTCAACCTTGTGCACAAGGTGACAACCAAAGCTCCTTTCCATGTTTCTTCTCCTAACGCTAAATACCATGTTGCTGTTCTTGATTGCGGTGTCAAGGAAAATATCTTGCGGTCTCTGGTGTCTCGTGGAGCATCCATCACCGTTTTGCCTTATAACTACCCTGTGCAGAACATTGCCGACAAGTTCGACGGAGTTTTCATCTCGAACGGACCGGGAGACCCTACTCACTGCTCTGCTACCGTGGAAAACCTGAGACAGACTATGGACAAGTACCCAGAGCTTCCTATCTTTGGAATCTGTCTGGGTCACCAGCTGCTGGCTCTGGCCTCTGGTGCCAAGACCATCAAGCTCAAGTACGGAAACAGAGCACACAACATCCCAGCTTTGGACCTGGTCTCTGGAAAATGTCACATCACCTCCCAAAACCACGGATACGCAGTTGATGCCACCACATTGCACCCAGACTTCAAAGAGTACTTCATCAACCTGAACGATCTGTCCAACGAGGGAATGATCCACAAAACAAGACCGATTTTCTCTACACAGTTCCACCCAGAAGCCAAGGGTGGTCCATTGGACTCGTCCTACTTATTTGACAACTACTTTGAACTTCTCAAGGAGTACAAGAAGTCCACCAACAAATTGAACCCGGACGATTTGCTGATCGATATTTTGCCAAAAGAGCGGGTGATATGATTCAGCACATTAAATCGACACTTTTAATGAAGACGTATAGAAAATAGTCATTGTACACGTAATTTCATTGGTAACTAAAGGTTTTTAGCCAAGCTTTTTTTTTCCACACTTATAATGCACGTTCTTTTAACTAATGACGACGGTGCTCCCCACGACACCGCAAGTCCGTACGTGAAGTACCTGGTGGAAGCCATCGAGAAGCACACTAACTGGGACCTTACCATCTGTGTGCCCTCGATGCAAAAATCGTGGATCGGTAAGGCCCATTTTGCAGGTAAGACCATCACCGCTTCGTACGTTTACTCCGCAATCAACAAGCCAGAGGACAACTCGTTCCACGGCCCATTTGGAAGTCCAAATCCAGACTATGCAAACAACCCAGAATACAAGGAATGGTGTCTTCTGGATGGAACCCCTGCCACCTGCGCTGACATCGGAGTAAACTACATTGCAAAGAAACCGGTCGATCTCGTGATCAGCGGCCCGAACGTGGGAAGAAACTCCTCCGCATTGTACTCGCTTTCCAGTGGAACTATCGGCGGCGCAATGGAAGGTTTCCAGCACGGTAAAAAGTCTATCGCTATCTCCTACGCTTACGACACTGAATCTGCAAGTACTCCTGACAGACTGACAGAAGCCTCGTTGATTGCTGTCAAGCTTGTGGAAAAGCTTCTGAGTGTGTGGGACAAGCGGATCGACCTCTACACCGTCAATATTCCATTGACGGAAGAACTGAAGCTTGGATCCACCAAATGTGTGTTTGCCCCACTTTTGGAGAACAAGTGGACCAGATCGCTTTATACCCCGTCCAGCCATACTGAACAGAAGGAGTCACAGGATATCGTTGACCAGACCGTCACTCAGGGCCAGACGTTCCAATGGACTCCTGATTTCAACTCTGTTCACAAAAATCTGGGACCAGAAGACGTTCTGACCGACGCCAGGGCCCTGAAAAAGGGTTACATCAGCGTCACAGGACTGCGGGCCGCATTCGAAACTGTTCCTGAACTGAACTCGGGAGAGATAGATTTGAAGTAAGTTTTATTGTGTTGTTTTCTAACGTATAGCAATACAGTGGAAAGTAGCTCTAGCTCTGTATTCATTGGCTATCCGGCCTCTGCGTATGTCTACGAGCCATTGACAAAGTCTGTGAAGAACCATCTGGAAGATATTGAGTCTAGCAAACAGTTTGTATTTGCAGAGTACGAGGACTTGGACCACGAGAGAATGATGACGGATCCGAATTATATGGCCAATTCCTATATCTATCGAAAAGCACTGATCCGCAAACATTATCTGGCCAATACAATTGCAATGTACACTGCCAAGAACCCAGATAGTGTCCTCAAGAAAGCATTTCCGGAATCGTTTCAGTTGGAGCTGGATTATGCCGAGTTTCTAGACGACTCTTTAGACGAAAGCTACGATCTTCGACAAGAGCTCGAGGCCAACGAGTCAGAACTTCCCAACACGTACATCCTGAAACCAAGCATGAGCGACAAAGGTCAGGGTATCCGTGTTTTTCAGACCATTGACCAGTTGCAGGAGATCTTCAACTCTTTTGAAGAGTCCGAGGAAAACGAGGACGAAAACGCAGTCATTACGTCGCAGCTTCGGCATTTCATCGTTCAACGGTACATTGCTAATCCACTTCTGCTTAAAGAATACGAAAACAGAAAGTTTCACATCCGCACCTACGTGCTATGTGTGGGAAAACTAAAGGTGTTTGTCTACCAACGAATGCTTATGCTCTTCAGCGAACATCCTTACCATAATGACTATACTAATATCGAAGGTCATTTAACTAATACATGTCTCCAGGGAGATACCGACAAGTTGGTGGTTGTGGAACTGGCAGCAAGCGTTCTTCCAGAGGCGTCAAAAATTACAATTCGTGAGTCTATAAATTCGATTGTGAGCGAGCTATTCAAAGCTGCTTCCAACGAAAAAATCAACTTCCAACCATTACCCAATTGTTTCGAGATATTTGGTGTGGACTTCGTCGTGGATGACCAGCTAAACGTCAGTTTGCTCGAGGTGAACTCGTATCCCGACTTCAAGCAGACGGGAGATGATCTAAAGGGTCTGGTCGACGAGCTCCTGGACGGAGTTGTACAGAAAGCAGTGTCGCCGTTCTATGGCAAACAACCGGGAGACGTTGCCAATTTGGAGAAAGTGTTGGAACTCAACTGATCATTCCTCACTTTCCTCGCTCTCCTCGTAGTTTTCCTCGGCCATCTCTTTGCTCCACTTGTGGATATTATTCTTAATTCTGTTGGCCCTAATAAATCCATTGCGTATAGTTGTCAGAGACCTGATGAATTCCTCGTTTCTTTGCAGCGCTATCTGAATTAATTGGCGTGACTCTTCCGCGTCCTCGACTTTGCTGATTCCGAAATTGAAATCCCGTTTGTACGTAGGAAGCTGTAGAAATGGGTCCTTGATAAAGGCGTTCATCTTGTTCACATCCTGAGCCTCTCCGTTGGTATTCTCTGTCTCGTCCTCTTCTTGCGTGGCGTCCATGTCCTTGGCGGTGCCGTTTTCGTCTGTAGTTGCAAGTTGCTTGTCCAAGTCCAGATTATGGTCGTACGGTGGAAGCTTCAGGTTGTCGGCAAGCAGATCTTCCGGACAATCGCCAAGAAACACGCTCATCAGCTTGCTGAGCTGGATCACGTTGTCCTGCTCTTTTTCTATGAGACGAATCGTTTCCTCAGCGAGATCCTCCAGGTGCGTGCTTTTGTATATGTCGTTCAGACTCTTGCGCTGGGCAATGTCTGCGGGGTGTGTGATTGGAGCCAAGATCCCCGCCACATCGACAGAATCAAATAGCCCGTTCACGGAATCGAAGTCTGTTCTGTAGTTCTCCTCTTCGTCAACCTGGCCGAATTCCTCGTCAAGTTGGCGTTGGATGATATCGTCGACCGACTGAGTCTTGCTCCGTATCACAAGTCGCGCTCTTTTCTCACCGGTTTCTGGGTCCAGCTCGTCAACATTCACGAGACCCAAATCGTCTCTATGCGCATTCAATCTGGTGTAGTCAACTCCTTCTGAACTGTACAGAAGCTTGTTTCCCCTATTGGAGTAAATAGACACGTCTCCGTCCGGAGCCCCAAGAATCGAGTCCTTGGACGTAAATTCCGGTGAGTTCAGAACAGCAAGCTTGAATCGAAGCAGGTCCTGTTGAATCGCAACGCTGTTCTTCATGAATGGTGGGATGGTACTATACAAATTAAGAAAAAATATGAATTCCCGGCAGCCTTTAATTTGTCGCGAAAATATGATTAGGTAACCAAATATAAATATACTAGATACTAGGACTTTGGTCCATAGTATCTATTTAGTTTGGTGATGTTACAGAGTCTGGCTGTTCGCGAACCACAATTGTCTCGCAGTCCTGGGTGTCGTCTTCTGTTCCAGACATGCTTGTTCCTTCCTTTTTCTCGATTGGGGTCACATACGTGATGTTCTTCAGCTTGCTGATAAGATGAGCAGCTTGTTGGCTCTGTTTCGACAGATTCCATGTTTCTGCTTTGTCGAGGTTGTCGTTGCAAAACCGGATAATCTTGTTGATCATATCGAGACTCTCCTGAGCTAGAATCAGGACCTTGCCGTTGTGATCGTTGAGAATCTGGTCGCGAATAGACTTCTTGAACCAGTTGTTAGGCTGTTGATTGTTCTGCGACGTCTTGTTGCGGTATTTGAACAAATTGGCAAGCAGTTGCTGTGTGAGTGACTTAGAAGTGCGTTTTGGATTCTCCTTTGTCTGGTCGGGATACTCCACCGAGTCCTCGTAAATGGACTGTGTCTCTGCGTCAGAGTCAATTTCATCATCTGTTTCAGACATGTTTTGCTCCAGAGACATGGCCCAGTTAGCAGGAAGTTTCAAGAGCATCTCGCGCACGTTCGACCTGGCCGGCTCGGGCAGCGAGTTCGCAGACACCTTCGAAACAACGTTCACAATCTTCTTTACAGTGCCCACGATATCGTGCTTGAGCTGGTGAACAAACTCGTCAAACTCTGGGTTCGACATGCGGTCTTTTTCGTTGATAAGGCTCGCCAACGAAACTGTGCTGCTCGCCGTGGTAGATGGAGGCAGCGACGGAGCAGGAGTAGGCACAGAATTCTCCTCAGGACTGGCAGAACGCGCGCTCTTCTTCTCCTGTTCGGCACTCAGTGCATTAAGTAGGTTTTCAATACGTTCGCTCAGCTGCGTATTGCCAATCTTTAGAAAGTTGATCAGCATAGTCAGTCGCCGACGACTTTCAATGTTGAGATTCAGAACACTCAGCTCAGTCAGATCCTGTAAACCTTTCTGTGTGGAGATGGCCGACGAGATGGTCACCTGCTGGCGTAAATTGGAGTTCGCTCGAGCAAATCGGGGTTGAGTTGGCGGTGGTAGTCTGTTGCTCAGCTGAGATCCAGATGCAGATTTTTCAAGTCTCGGTCTTTTGTGTAATGTTCCTGTTTCTGTTTGAGTTTTCTCGTCAGAGACCTCATCTGAGCTCTGTTCGTACCTGGCCCGTTTCGTTTTCTCGTCTGCCAACAACACTATGTTGCTGGAAGTGTTGATGGTTTTTTCCAGCATGTAGTTGATGGGGTTTGAGATCAGAGGATGAGAAGCCATTTTGTCCAAGATTGTGGTCTTTGGCTGCTCAGAACCGTTCTTGAGTGCTCCAAGCGCCTCGGCAGCGATCAAAAGCTCAGGGGATCTGGTGTCGTCAGACTCATCTTCCTTATCAATTAATTCCCCGATTTTCAACGGCCTCGACCGCAAATGTGAACTATCATCAGACATGAAGAGAATTGAATAACTTAAAAGACTTTGTAAAGAACAAGTCTGAGTATTAATGAGCCTATGTGACTCTCAAGAAACTGGGGTAAATGATAATCAGCTAGTAATAACTTACCACCTAAAGAGTTTTCTTTTTTTTGTTGAGCGACGCGTCGATCGACCGATAAAGTGTGGAGAGAGCATATGAAACTAGTTAGCAATCGATCAAAATAACTACCTAATACGGATCTACACATGGTTTGCGGGAAAGGATTCCTTATTTGGGAATCATGAATGTGATTTTGTGTCGATATGTTGGGGAAAGCAGCTAATGAATAGGGGCACAGATGACCTATTGGTTGCTGTATTGACGGCTGCCTTGAACGGAGTGTCAATTTTGGGAAACCGATCAACCATATTTCGCGCATGTGACTTTCGCGTTTGGAAACTAGCTCTTGTGATAATGGCGACTCTTGACTTCAAGTTCTGCAGACCATTCGTCGATCTGATCCACCAGAACTGCAAGTTTCTGTACACGAGCCTCCAACGTGTCCAATTGGGGCTTGCTTCTATGTAACTCGCGGTCCAGAGCGCTGATATGAGCAGTGTCTGTCTCGAGACCGTCCAGGTACGTCTCTATTTCCTTGTACTTCAAAATCGCCGAATTATTGAGCGATTCCATCAGATTTAGTTGTGCTAATGTCGACTGCGTGTCAATCTCCAAAATGCGGCGCAAACATTCGTAGGAAGTTCGTATCAGCGTTCGCGAGTCGTTCGAACTGCTCATTCTATCGATAACTAATTGCACTAAAATACACAGCCCAATTACTCTATATTCGGAGAAACACCATGAGCTGCACAGCCCGGAAAAGTTTGGAAGCAGGCCAGCTAACCGCCAGAATTAACGGGCCACGAGGTTGGGTACAGCGGTTAGCAAACCGATAAATACGTTGGAATCGCCCGTTGGAGGATACTCAGACAATTTTAATCCCAATTTACGATGGTCAGAATCAACGCTTTGTGCTCCAATAAATACTGGGCTCTCTATGCCCTTGCGGCCCATATGGCTCAAACAGCCACAGTCAACGCAGTTTCCGTCCAATACCGGGCGCAGTCACTTGTTCCACAGATTGCGGGTGCCGAAGAGGGGCAGCAC
Organism: Ogataea philodendri; assembly: GCF_020536065.1. NCBI lineage: Eukaryota > Fungi > Ascomycota > Pichiomycetes > Pichiales > Pichiaceae > Ogataea > Ogataea philodendri. Next base: position 363,346 of record NW_025764099.1, read on the forward strand.
GCTTTCGTTCCGGCGCAAAGCGTGCTCTCGAAACGCGAAACAGAGCAGGAACTTGAGGTGGAGGCCGAGGAGTTCGAGGAAGAGGAAGTTGCCACCGAGGAGTACGTTGATGAGGAAGACATTGAGACTGTGAGTGAGTCTGTTGAGGCTCCAGAAGCCGAGGCGCTCGAGCAAGAAGAAGAGGCCGCATCCTCGGGTTCTAGCACGGAAGACGTTAAGGACATGATCGACTTGTATGTTACCATGGGGAAGGAGAAGTTTGCAGGGTTCCTTGCCACCTGTTCGCCAAACCACTTTAGAGAGGCGGTCAAGGCGTTGACCGCCGATGCCACGTCGAAAAAGGAGGTTGGTAGCATGGGACGTTTGAGTAGATTTTTGGAGACTACCGACGATTACCTCAAACACAACGCTGCCACCGATCTGTTCAGAAACACCTTCAAAGGTAAAGAGGACGTTGAGAAATTCAGACAATTAGAGAAAGCCGACAGCTACTGTGCGATGAACGAGGAGGAGTGCAACGAGGAGATCCAGTTCCAGCAACAGAACGTTGAGAACTCATCGTTTGCTAACGAGTACAAGTCGCAAGCCAGAAGAAGATCCAAGTTGATCCAACTGCTGTTGAAAGACGCTGAAGAAGGAAAAGATATGCCGGTGACCGCTGCCGAATTCCAATATAGAGAAGGAAACATCTTCCTTGATCAGGACGATAACGAGTACCGCGATCTTTCTGACGAGTGTGAGAGCGATGCCAGCCACTTGCACTCCAGATTATCAACACTTGTTGCATTCTTCATGGTGGTGCTACTTATTTAAGAACTATCGAGAGACATTTTATACAGTTTATATGGTGCAAAGATTTCAAGTTACGAAAATATTCTACTATATGGTTGAACCGGGAGTAGAGCTGTGTTTTCGGACCCCGCTGATATCGCCGACGTCTAATGCGCTGCGAGGCTGCTTTGTGGGGTCGGTATGGCTTATTTTCAGTGCGACTTTTGCCGTATTGATCTCACAACAGCTGTTTTTCGGGGGCGTTCTACCTTCCAAATGGATTGACAAATGGTCCATTTATCAGAGAAGCAAGCTCAACCTGGTACTTCTGTACTGTGCGTTGTATGTTTTTGTGTTTTTTCCTGCTGAAGGGATCTCCTCAGAGTCGTTGATCTACGTTTTACACTCAATTACACTGGTTCTGGTGACTTTGCTGCATGCCGTCGAGACTTCTCGGTTCCTTGTTCAGCCCGGCTCTCTGATGTTCTTCTGGCCAATCCAGACGATCCTGCTTGTGGCAATGAGTATCCAGCAGGATTTCAGCGAGCACAAACTCGTTCAGTTCACTGTTCCTCTGAACATCCTCTCGGTCTTGAGTTTCGGGATTTGCGTGGCAGAATACTGGAAGTTCCCTGTCTCGCCCAATTTGATCACCTACTGTCTGGACAACGACATAGAGACAGCACAGAACAACATCATCTCGGAAATCACGTTCTACTGGATGAACGACCTGATTATGACCGGATATCGCAAGCAAAGCTTGGATTACAGTGACTTGCCACCAGCTCCGGTGATAACAACCACGGTGTATGCGGCGCCAAAGTTGTCAGTGCAGTGGAAGAAGGAGCTCACTAGTCGCCGTCCGTCGCTGTTGATGGCCTTGATCAAAGCGTTTGGATACCCCGTGTTTGTGTCGTTGATCTACGACATGGCTAATAGCTTCGCGTCGTTCGTGCAACCGCAGCTCCTTAAACAACTCATCAAGTTCTTTGGCCGCGAAGACGACCCGCCAACCATCATTGGGTTTGCTATCGCTGTTGGAATGTTCTCCGTGTCGCTGTTCACCGCGTTGCTCTACAACCAGTATTTCATCAAGACCGTGGAAGCCTCTATGGGCACAAAGGCTGGTCTGATGAACCTGATCTACGAGAAGTCGATGAACCTGTCTCCAGAGAGTCGTATGACCAGATCCACCGGAGACATCATCAATCTGATGGCCGTGGACGTCAACAGACTGCAAGATCTGACTTCGTACGTACAAACTCTGTTCAGCGCACCAGTGAGACTGGTTCTGTGTCTGATCTCGCTCCATGCACTTCTTGGAAATGCCACATGGGCAGGAATTGCCACCATGGTGATCATGATGCCAATAAATGCGTACTTGGTTCGTTCGTTGAGAAAGTTCCACCGTGAACAAATGACACTCAAAGACGCACGGACCTCGCTGGTTGCCGAATTGTTCCAGAACGTCAAGTCCATCAAACTGTATGCGTGGGAACAACCGATGCTCAAACGTCTATCTGAGGCCAGAAACGACAAGGAGCTTGCCAATTTGAACAAGATCGGAATACTGTCTGCAGTTGTCAATTTTGCTTGGACCTGTGTTCCATTTTTTGTTTCATGCTCCACCTTTGCCATTTTCGCATACACTTCCAAGACGCCACTGACTCCAGAGATTGTGTTCCCAGCACTTTCTCTATTTGATCTGCTTTCGGACCCGATATTTGCCATTCCGGCTCTTATGACCGCCCTGATCGAGTCGGGTGTTTCTTTGAAGAGACTGACAGATTTCTTGCTCGCTGACGAGATCGACGATAGTTTGTTCGAAAGACTTCCAAAAAGACTCAATCCCGGAGAGACCGCCGTTCGTGTCGACAATTGCACTTTCCTCTGGTCCAAGCTGGACTTTAAATACCAGGACAACTACGACGAGGAACGTAGTTTAGACCAATCCAAGGTCGCACTGAAAAATGTCAATTTCACCGCTGGAAAAGGAAGCTTGACCTGTGTGGTTGGTCGTGTTGGTTCAGGAAAATCTACTTTCTTGCAATGTGTTCTTGGAGAACTATTCTCTGTTCCAACAGATCCGACTCTTCCAAAAAAGATTCAGGTCCACGGATCAATTGCCTATTGCTCCCAAGTCCCCTGGATCTTGAACGCATCCGTTAAAGATAACATTCTCTTTGGTCACAGATTCGAGCCCGATTTCTATGAGAAAACCATCGAGGCGTGCCAGTTGCTACCAGACCTGGAGATCCTCCCGGACGGTGACGAAACCATTGTCGGAGAAAAAGGTATCAGTCTTTCTGGAGGACAGAAAGCAAGACTCGCGTTGGCAAGAGCAGTTTACATGCGGGCAGACGTTTATTTGCTCGACGACGTGTTGAGCGCTGTCGATGTCCATGTTGGACAGAAGCTGATCAAAAACGTTCTGGGACGGAATGGTATTCTACATTCAAAAACAAAAATTCTTGCAACCAACAACATCAAGGTCCTTGATCAAGCAGAGAAGGTCTGTTTGATTTCCAACAACGAGATTTCCGAGTCCGGTTCGCTGGACCAGGTGGTAGCAGCCAAGAGCAAGTTGTTTGAACTTGTTAACGAATACGGCCAAAGTTCAGACGAGCAAGATTCCACTCCGTTGGTTGGATCCTCTTCGACATCTTTGGCTGAAATAGAGCAGGATATCGAGCAAGGAGGATTCGAGTACGCTGGAGTTGAGCCTGCGGACCTAGTGAAAGTCCAGTCCCGCAAGTCTGTTGGTGCAGCCAGCTTGCTACCGTTAGACCACAGACAATCGGTCACCAAGATCAACAGAAAGACCGCACAGAAGGAGGAAACGAAGGAAAAAGGACATGTGAGCATATCTGTTTATTCTAGCTACGCCCGTGCGTGCAGCTACGTCGGAATCTTCACCGTTTGTGGCCTAATTCTCCTGACTGTTGGACTGTCTGTTTCTGGTGACTATTGGCTAAAACACTGGGGAGAACAAAACGGAAAGAACGGCCAGAACACCAATGTCGGGATGTACGTTGGTGTTTATGCTCTGTTTGGAATTGGATCCGGCCTATTTACCTTGATCAGAGCCATGACCATGTGGAGCTGGTGTTCGATTCGGGCCTCCAAAAAACTACATAACGATATGGCCAGTGCTGTTTTGGCATCTCCGATGTCCTTCTTCGAAACCACCCCGCTTGGACGAGTCATCAACAGATTTAGCCAGGATATGGCCAAGATCGACTCTGCTCTTCCCCGTGTGTTTGCGGCCGTGTTCAACTCTGTGATCAAGACTACGTTCACTTTGGTTATTATCGGAACCACCATGCCTCCATTCTTACTCATTATCGCCTCGTTGTCGGTGGTGTATCTCTACTACCGGAAATACTACATCATCATCTCCAGAGACCTCAAGAGAATTGTTTCTGTTACAAAAAGTCCAATTTTTGCCCACATCCAGGAATCGCTCGCTGGAGCAGACACCATTCGTGCGTACGACCAAGAGGCCAAGTTTTTGCACCAGCATTGTGCCAATATCGACGAAAACCAGCTCTCTGCTTACTGTTTGAAATCTGTCAACAGATGGCTTGCTGCCAGACTCCAGTTTATTGGATCTGTGGTGATCTTCTCAGCTTCCGGTCTGGCTTTAATGTCTTTGCACAGTAGCCATCCAATGAGCGCAGGATTGCTGGGTCTGGTGATGAGCTACGCACTCAGAGTGACAAGCTCGTTAAGTTTCATCATCAAGAGATCGGTGGAAATCGAGTCTGATGTCGTTTGCTGTGAGCGCGTATTCGAATACTGCCGACTGGAACCAGAAGAGAAACTCAAGGACCCGTTGCCGCCACCAGCAGATTGGCCCCGGGCAGGTGCTATTGAGTACAAGAACTACGCTACTCGCTACAGAGCAAACCTCGACCCTATTCTCCGGAACATCAACCTGAGCATCCAACCGAGCGAAAAGATCGGCATTGTGGGCCGTACAGGCTCAGGTAAGTCGTCATTGATGCTGTCGCTGTTCCGCATTATCGAACCTATCGAAGGACATATAGAGGTGGACGGCATCAACACGAGCACGCTGAGTTTGCACGACGTGCGGAGCAACCTGGCGATCATCCCTCAGGACGCGCAATGCATCAACGGAACCGTGCGCTACAATCTGGATCCGCTGGGCGAACATACCGATGAGGAGATTTGGAAATGTCTCGAGCTGGCCGGACTTTCTGATCACGTGACCCGTATGGGGAAAGACCAAGAGAAAGAAAACGGACTGGACAGTTTGGTGAGCGAGAGCGGGATGAATTTGAGCGTGGGGCAGCGGCAGCTGATGTGTCTTGGTCGTGTGCTGCTGCGATCTCAGAAACTGCCGAATGGGGGTGGCCACCGGGTGAAGATCTTAGTTTTGGACGAGGCCACTTCGAGCGTTGACGCAGAAACCGACCGGATCATCCAGCAGACTATCCGGACTGAATTCAAAGATCTCACGATTCTCACCATTGCGCACCGCTTGGACACGATCATGGACAATGACCGGGTGCTTGTTTTGGAAAATGGAGAGATCAGGGAGTTTGCTAGTCCGCGGGCTTTGATGGAACAGCCAGAGTCACACTTTTACAAGCTGTGTGTGGACGGAGGGTACATAAAGAAAGAATGAAGCTGGAGCGCAATGACGTTATTTTTTCCGGACAGTCGTTAACCAGTGCATGAGGTCCGGAAAATCATGCGGCACGGTTCCCTAAAAAAGGCTTGAGGATTGTATGAAATTTTATTGTCCTGTTACCAAAAGAGTAGATTCTCTATACCAGCCAGCAATCGGGAGACTTTTTTATTGTTGCATGATAATGTCTGCAACCCCCCACTGAATACCCCGCTACGTGTCCATAGTGGAACGGAGCGGAGTCGCGTGGAGTTTGCTGGAGAAAAAGTTCAGCCTAGTGGTGTGCTGTTCAAAAACTTTTTCCGATAAACCAAGATAATCCGGGAGTCAGGATATAAAAAAAAGTGCGTTTCCAGTAGAAAACAAATATACTCCTCTTTTATCCATTTTAAATATTATGAGTGTCGATTCAAAAGCGCTTCCTGCCGACTTGGCCAAGGAGATCGAAGTCTACAAGAATCAGTTCTGGGTGCCTACCGAGACCTTGAACAAAATCATCGAGTACTTCATTTCCGAGCTCGACAGAGGTAATGCCGACGGTACTGATCCAACTGGTATTCCTATGAACGCTGCTTGGGTTCTGGACTACCCAGATGGGTCCGAAACCGGTGACTATTTGGCCATCGACTTGGGCGGAACTAACTTGCGTGTCGTTCTTGTCCATCTCCTTGGAAACCACAAGTTCACCACCGAACAATCGAAATATCACATCCCAACAAAGATGAGAACCACACAACACAGAGAAGAGTTGTTTGGTTTCATCGCCGAATGTCTCGAGGACTTCCTCAAGCAACAGCATCCTGAAGGCATTCCAACCGGCAAACTGTTCCCGTTGGGATTCACCTTCTCGTACCCAGCTTCCCAGAACAGTATCACCGAGGGTGTTCTGCAGAGATGGACCAAAGGTTTCGACATTCCAAATGTCGAGGGCCACGACGTTGTGCCTCTGTTGATGGAGCAGGTGGAGAAAAAAGGCCTTCCAATTAAAATTGACGCCTTGATCAACGACACCAGTGGAACTTTGGTTGCATCTAGATACACCGACGAACTCACCGAGATGGGCTGCATCTTTGGAACAGGTGTCAACGGTGCGTACTACGACCGCATCAAGAACATTCCAAAACTCCAAGGCAAATTGGAAGCCGACATCGCTCCAGACTCGCCAATGTTGATCAACTGTGAGTATGGATCTTTCGACAACGCCCACAAAGTTCTTCCAAGAACCAAATTCGACATCCAAATCGATAACGAGTCTCCAAGACCAGGCCAGCAAGCTTTCGAGAAGATGACCTCCGGTTACTACTTGGGAGAGCTCATCAGACTCATCATGTTGGAGACCTACGAGAAAGGACTTATCTTCAAGAGCTACACTAAGAGCTGCGAGCAGATCAAGAACTTGCAAACTCCATACTTCCTCGACACCTCTTTCCTGTCGATCATCGAGGCCGATGACACCGCCGACTTGAGCGTGACCTCCAACGAGTTCTCGTCCAAGCTGTTTATCGACACCACTTTCGAGGAGAGACTGTTTGCTAGAAAGCTTTCGCAGTTCATCGGTACCAGAGCCGCCAGATTGTCGATCTGTGGTATTTCTGCTGTCTGCAAGAAGATGGACCACAAGGTTGCCCACATTGCTGCCGACGGATCTGTCTTCCTCAAGTATCCATACTTCCCAGAGAGAGCTGCCCAAGGTTTGAGTGATGTGTTTGGATGGGAGGGTATCGACATGAAAGACCACCCTATTCAGATCAAGCACGCCGAGGACGGTTCTGGAGTTGGAGCCGCCATCATTGCTGCTCTTTCCCACGCAAGAAAGGAGAAAGGTTTGTCTTTGGGAGTCAAATTATAATTAATAGATCTATCTGGCTGTGTAAATAAACTAAAATAAATTGGTGAGCTTGCATATTTATTTAATCTTGATGAACATTCTATCCTTTTCGTCGCATGTTGTTCATGGGACCGTTGGCAATCGAGCCATTCAATTTCCGTTGAATCTTCGTGGCTGGAACGTTGATTGTATCAACACCACGAATCTTTCGAACCATCCGGGTTTCAAAACGTTCAAGGGCTCCAAGACCGACTCTTCAACCATCTCGCAAGTTTACCAGGGATTGGTCGAGATTGGGCTGAAATACGACGCTGTCATCGTCGGGTACGTTGCCAGCGTTGCGAATTTGCAAAGTATCTACGAAATACTGCGCAATCTCAAGTACAAGCCACTGGTTGTTCTAGACCCGATTCTCGGAGACAACGACCAGCTTTACGTTGACAAGGCCCTGATTCCTGTTTACAAGCAGATTCTGCAGGACCCTTTGAACTTGGTCACATTGACCACGCCAAATCAGTTTGAGATCGAAACTCTAACAGACTCCAAGATCTCGGACCAAAACTCGTTGGATGCCACCATTGCCAAGTTCTACAAACTGTACAATGTCAAGTACGTGGTGATCACGTCCGTCAAGCTGAACGACGAGATGTACTGCGTGGGCTGTCTGGATAAAGAGCACACGTTTTCCGTGAAAGTGGACCAGGTTCCGGCTGTTTTTTCCGGCTCGGGAGACCTGTTTCTCGGTCTTTTAACAGACTCTTTCCATAAAACAGGAGACCTGGAGAAATCGCTTAAAAATACCGTCCAAGTGGTGCAGAAAGTGCTCAGTCGTACTCTCGAACTCAGCACAACAGATAGAACGATCGGAGATCTGCCGTACATCCCTTCATTGAAACTGGTCGAGTCTAAAGATATAATAGAATGACTCTATATTATAATATTTATTCGGTATCTTTATTTGTGGTTATTCGCTTCATGTTGGCCTTGGCCTGCTTGATAAGGTCTTCGTACTCTGACTTGTACTTTTTGCGCCATTGTGACCCCTCTTGGTCGTCGTCTTTGGACGTTGCTTCCAAAGAGTACGTTCCTTCCCATTTGAGTAGCCGGTTGGTCAGAACACGGTCGTCCACCGGATTCACAGAGTCAAGGTTAGCGTTGTACATGTTGATGAACTCCTTCATTCGCGTGTTCATCTGGTGTCGTGTTCCTGTAGTTGGCAGGTTCCAGTGATTGAGCTTCTCCTTGAGCTTGCTCGTGGAGATGGTTGGGTCCAAGTTGGAGATCTTGGACTTCTTCTTGACGAAGTCGGGCTGTGTCTGTGGGGTTCTTTCCTTCTTGAAAAAGTTCGATATGGTGGGGCGTGTTGGAGCCGGTTTGGCCTTCTTGGACAGACAGGTATCTATATGAGACGTCTGGAGCTCGTCGGCGGACATGAACGTCGAACACACAGGACACTCGACTAGCGCCTCGTCTGCGGTTCTCTTTTTGCGGGACTCGTATCTAATCGGTTCTTTGGGCTTCTCTGGCTCCACAGGGGCCGTAGGGGCCACCACGGGCGCGGGCTGGCTGTTTGGCTTGTGTTTATCGAGCAAGTCTGGTCTATTGCGCAAGAACCAGGTCGAAATCTCGTCCAGCAACAGTACTTTGCGCAGATTGCTCTCAAATGTCTCCTCCGAACACAAGGGACATTTGTTCTTTAGATCCAAACTGCGTCTGATACAAACAGAGCAAAAGATGTGATCACAGGACGTCAGCACCGGAGCTTTCAGAAAATCCTTACAAATATGGCATCGTAGCAACGAGTCGAGCTTGGAGAAGTTTGGGTACTCCGTTTGTGCCCAATCGCTGGGATCTGTGATAGAATCAAGCGGATCACCAAAAGACGCCATCAAGGATTTATTTGAATATTTTTCAATTGCGCGACGCATCGTTTTTTTTTATATACATAAGCTAAAATTTGGCCCAGTCTGGTAGCTCGGCGGTATACTTCCAACTTCCCTCGACAGAATACTCCTGGGCGTGCAAATAAATGACCAGGTCTTCGGGGCGTGGATCGACGTGGTTTGGGAACCCACAAACTGCACATTCGCCCGGCGACGTCAGGTCCTTTAGCTCGCGTTCTGCTCTCTCTCTGATTTTGGCAAACCACGCAGAATCAGGACGCGACTTAATGGCCTCCCCAAGTATCTGCGACTCTCCATACAACGGGTCGTTCACGATCGGATGCCCCAGATTGCGCAGATGGACGCGGATCTGGTGTCTGCGGCCGGTATCCAGCTCACAGATCACAAGACTCTCGTCCAGCTCGGGACTGTACGACAGCCGAGAAAATTTAGTATGCGCGGTTTTGGCATGCGAAACTCCACCCAGCCTGTAATGTTTCTGCGGGTCAATCTCAACCACATCGTCGTTGCACTCGCACTCGTCTGGGAACTTGCCTCGAACACGCGCAACGTACTTTTTCAAAACGCCTTTTTTCGACTCGATCTGTCTGAGTAGCTGTTTGTAGCTGGCTCTCGTCTTGGCCATTATCAACACTCCAGAAACAGCCTTGTCCAGACGGTACATCAGATGCAGCGAGCTCAGACCTTTCTGAGACCGCACCATCTCCACTATGGTGTTTTTCACGTGCCCTGGGTTCGGATGAACAGGAATACCAGCCGGCTTGTCAACCACCAAAACCCGGTCGTCCTCGAAAATGGTGTTGATCGGAGCTGCTCGCACGGGTTTTTCGTGCTGGTGCATGCTATTACTTACTCTGTCACCATCACGCAGTTTCTCGAACTCCATGGGTGGCCCTCGCACCTGCACCGTGCGATTTTTCACCCGTCTCCAAATGTACATGTCTCCAGACTGGACCATTTGTTTCAGTCTATTGATGTCCCGTCCTCGGAAATCTGTCATCATCACCTCCAGAAACGTCTTCCCAACCCACCGCGGCCGAGTAACCGCTGTCACCCGCCGCATGTACGGCGTCACAAACCGAAGACCGTCCTTCACATACACCTTTGGTGACATTTGAAGTTTTTCATATCCTGGCACAGCCCGGAACTTATCAGGTGTCGACAGAACGCTCAACAGGGCGGCCGTTCGACCGGTAAGAAAGCACGATCTTGTCGGTTTTGATGGTTTTTATGTGGTCAAACTCAATGATCCCGCGGAACGCGATCTGGGCGAGTCCCGAGTCGACCTCATCGGAAACGCCGTCCAACGGACACCGTGCCTCGACCACGCCAGAAACAATAATATTGTAATCTCGCACGTTGCCACCGTAGTGGTTCTCGACAGAATCGAGTCCCAGCGCACCGTCTGGCGTCAGCGGCTCCAGAAGTCCGTTGAGGTTATCCTTAAACTTGGGAATCACCTGTTTGTGGGTCCATCTGATCTCTGGCGGGAACCATCTTTTGGTGAAGTCGAGCTCCACACCTTCAAACACTTTGTTTGCATACTCAATGCTCACATCGAACTTGTCGAAATCGCCCAGCTGCAACGGTAATCCCAATGTTTCCCTGATGGTACGATTCATGGAAAGCTTCGAAAGCAGGGCCTCTTTGCTGTGTTGTTTCAATTTGTCTGTGTCAATGATCTTGTGGTCCTCCGATCTGTAGAAAGGCACCTTGTTGGAGTAGATCAGTGGGAAAAATGCCGGCTTTGATTGGTACGTGTTGAAGGAGACATAGCCCGTGACCAAGATCAGTGCTGGGATCGCAACTTTGGCCACCGTCAAACCCATAGTTGTCTTTGGGGGTGAATATTTGGCCTTCACGGCCCTTTCAACCTCCTCAACAAGCGGATTGACCGCTCTTCTAACAGACTTGTGGAAAAACCTTCTAAACATTATGTGCAAGATTAATTCCCCGGATTAGATTTGAAGCCTGTGCTTATCTAAGCGAAGAAATAATAATTTTTGCAACTTGAAATAGAACCTGCTTCTTAATGACGACCAAAGCTCCTTTGGCCTCTCGCTGGGCAGACGACAGCGATGCGGTTGTGGCTGCGGTCAAGCAGGATAAGAAGATTCCCAAGCATCGATTTGCGCAGAAACCTGTCTCCAGGGAAACAAACAGCCGTGAGAGCGAAAATACGCAGTTTTCAGACCAGGACGTTGAAGAGGTGAGCGACTCGGATTGGGAGGACCATGTTCCCGTTAAAAGCGATAAGTTATCAAAAGACGCCCACAGATTGTTTCCTGTTGGGCCAGCAGCGAAAAAGGACACTAAAGACACAGATAAACGGAGAGATAGACGCAAGTCTTCTAGCACTGCCGAGCTGGTTGAGTCGACTAGACCAAAGGCTAGAGAGTCGCCAAAAAAGAAGCATAGAGAGCTTCCCAAAGAGCTTCCCAAAGGTCCTGCCTCTTCAAACTCAAACAACCCGCTGATGTCCCGGATCGACTCGAAATGGAAGGCTGCTCCATTGCAAAGCAAATACGCAGAGCCTGTGCAGAGCAAGCACGCTGACCCTAAACCCAGCCACAAACACCAGCCTCTGCCAAAGCACAAGGATAGACCACGCTCCGACAGAGCCAAGAAGGAACCTCCTCTTGACCCGTCGTTTATACAGAAACAGAACGCTTTGGAGTTTGAAAAGTCTCTTGACAAGCTCAAGCTCGAATCCCAAACAGGAAACTGGGCCGACGACCTGGATTGGTATTAATCTACGACTCGTGTTTATATGTTGATATAATGGTGATATATACAATAATTAATATTCATTTCTTTCCGAACCTCTGGAACCATTTCTTTGGCTTCTCTTCTTCTTCTTCTTCCTCTTCCTCAACGTAGAAGGTCTCGTCCTCCACTCTGTTGCTCTTCTTAGGAACACGGTAGACGTAGTAGAAAATAAAGATAAAGATGATGTTGAAGCCAGTGTAGGCACACATGATTCCAAAGTTTCTCCAACCATATTGAGTCTGCATGTGTCTGCTCTCCAAGAACGCGTTGGAGTTGGCCATGGAGCAGAATTGACAAGAATCTGTTGCGTTCTCATCGACCAGGTAGCCACCAAGCTCGCTGATGTACTTGCTCAGGTACTGGCCGCAGGTTTGACCAGAAACTGGTGTGATGGTCACCAATTCAATGTCAGAGCAAACGATTCTAGTGTCACGAATACCAGCGGAAACAATACCGGAAATCCACCATGTTAATGGCGAAACGTGGTACAACCAGGTCCAGAAACCAGTTGGGTACTTCAGAACACCAGAGAAATTCATCGAAAGCATGAAAATGATGAACGCGTTGTTCATACCCTTGGCCATCACAGCAAATCCGACCGAGGTAAAATAACCCAAGGTGATGGAGTAAATGTAGAACACACATAGCAACAACCAGATGAGTGCTGCACGGTCGCTCACGGTATGAGTTTGTTCTGCGTCCTTGTACAGACCAATTGGCAAGTACCAGCAGACGAAACTCAAGGTACCGGTAAGAAATCCCCATGGCAGCTCAGCAAGCAAAGAACCAGAAATAAAGGCGTACCAGCTGTATGCCTTAGAAGGTCTTTCACGGACCTCGTAAACATCTCTGTATGCAGTGAAAAGTGGAAGCAATTGCTGGAAATAAACCATACCAGGCATACACATCAAGTAGATGGAAAGCATCTGGTTTTGCAGTCCTTGCTTAGACCTTTTAGCATGGAAGAAAGTGAAACCGTTGAACAGGGACACAGCAATGGCCATCAAAAACTTACTCCACAAGTAAGATGGAGTTCTGAGGTATTGTTGAAGGTTACGCCTAGTAACCATCTTCAACTGGAACAGGAAGGAGGTTGCAAACTCGCTGTCTTTTGCCTTTTCAGCAGCGTCCGGAGCCACAGCATTCTCTTCAAGTGCACGCAGTTCCTCCAAAACGGCAGCTCTTTCTGGAGACTTGAGCCAAACATCGTGGTAGTCTATCTTGGAATGGAATCCTGGCGCAGCACCAATGACTTCCAGCATCCACTCGGCAGGGTTGGCGTTTGCTGGACATGGCTCGGCGCCGTTCTTTTCAAAGTAGTCAATCAAAGTCTGGGAATGTGGACCAAGGTCCCCAAAGTAAACGGTCTTACCACCTCTAGCAAGGAAGAGTAGACGGTCGAACTCTTGAATAAGACGGGCAGAAGGCTGATGGATAGTACACAAGATAGCTTGTCCGTTGTTTGAAAGCTTTCTCATCAGTTGACACACAGACCAGGCAGTTTGGGAGTCCAATCCCGAAGTTGGTTCGTCCAAAAACAAAAGCAATTGAGGCTTGGCAACCAACTCAAGACCAATGGTGAGTCTCTTACGTTGTTCAATGTTCAAACCTTCACCAGGCTCACCAATGATAGCATCCGAATACTGGTCCATCTCCAGAATGCTGATGATTTCCTCAACGTAGTCATCCTTTTCCTTCTTGGGAACGCTAGCGTCTTGACGCAAGTAAGCACTGAACCGCAAAGCTTCACGAACAGTGGCTGTCACCAGGTGGACATCCTGTTGTTGGGCGTAACCGGTGAATCTCTGGAAAGACTGGTCTCTCAAATTACCGTTGACCATGATTGATCCGGTAACAACACCAATAGTAACTCTGTTGGCTAAGACATCCAAAAGCGTGGTCTTACCTGCTCCAGAAACACCCATTAATGCTGTCAAAGTACCAGGCTTGACCCAACCGTCAATGTGATCCAAAATTCTCTTTGGCTTCTTTCCAACCTTGATATCGTAGGTGACGTCTCTCCAGTGGAAAACACCTTTACTCTCAAGGATACGGCCAGATTCTTCCGAAGAACCAGCCTCGTCTTTCAAGAATTCGGGCTTCTCGTCGCTCGATCCGGTCTCGATATCTTGCTTGGCAACAGTCTTCTTCTTGCTCTTTCCAAAGTGGTGCAGGAAAAGCACAACGTCTCCCTTTTGCAAAGCACTCTTGGAGTACTCAACCATGTAGAGATAGACAAACAGGAAGAAAATCACAAATCCCATGTTGATACCCCAGTTTCTCCACTTGTGCTTAGCATAGTAGTTGTAAGACAGGCGAATAAAGTCGGTTCCGGAAACAGAAGAAGCGCCTGGAACAGCAGCAACGGTGTTGCAGATCTTGTTGGCCATGGAAATTCCGGGATAGTTTGGAATGTAATCGTCGCAATCGAAATGTCTTCCGTGGAACTCGTTAGCCATCAAAGCCTCGAAAGAGTATCCGATTGGATCCAAATAGTTGATCCAACGAGACCATCCGTGCATGTTCTTGACAGGGATAGCAAAACCTGTGTACAGAACCAAACAACTAATCACAAACATGGTTGGTGTCATGGCCTCAGAAAGAGTCCGGAAACCAGAAGCAAGCGATCTCATCATATGAGACAACACAAAAGTACTGGTGAGGTTCATCAACAAGTAGAAGAAGAACGAACCAGGATTTCTGCGGAAGTTGACCATGAAATAGAAAATCAGGTTGAAGCATGCACTGATCAACACCTTATTAGGAGCCTCAATGACAATGGAAGCGAGAGCATCTGTTGATGGGTGGTACAATGCGTACTTCTTGTGTTTTTCTGCAATGGCTCTGGCTTCGAAACAAGAAAGAACTTCCATAACCGAAGCCATGGCGTTGAACATGGTAGCAAAGAACATAGCAGCTCCACGGTAGTAAAAGTAGGACGTGGTTGTTTTCAGGTTGTAGTAAAGCGAAGAAATGACCAATCCCATGATAATTCTCGAGATGACCATGAAAATCAGGTTACCTGGATCACCTTTGGTCTTCCACCAGTAACGACGCATATTCTCTCTCACTTGGGTGAGATACGTACTGGTGTATGAAGACTTTGGACGAGCACCTTTCTCCTGTCTGGCGATATGTGCTTCTCTGAACTCGGCACGGTGATCCTCATCGAGAGACTTCTGGATGTAGGCGTCGGTAGCAGCCACAAGATCGATGTGCTCCTGAGAGTTCATCCAGTACTCGTAGAACTCCTGAGGAGTCTGTGGGACTTTGCGCTCCATTCCTGGCTTGGCGACTCTCTCTGAAGGAGAAGTCAACGAGGTCAAAAAGTCGGCCGTGGTTTGTCTTGGAGGACATTCGTATCCCATGGTCTCGAAAAATTGTTTGGCCTTGGTGGCTGGACCAAAATAAATTTGGTAGCCTTCGTAAAGCAACATGACGTTATCAAACAGGTCGTAGGAGTCCTCCGAGCACTGGTAAACAGAAGTGAGGGGCGTAGTGTTCATCACGGTGGCAGATGTCTTCAAGGCTCTCAAAAATTCCAAAGCAGTGGCGGAATCCAAACCTCTGGTGGAATTATCCCAACATTGGATTTTGGATCCGCACAACGAGAGCTCGGCAGTGGAAACACGCTTACGCTCACCACCAGAAACACCCTTGATGAAGTTGTTACCGACCTTGGTGTCGAAAGTGTGCGAAAGACCGTATGTGGCCATATAAACCTTGGCCATGTGGATGGCATAGTCGTCGGCAGACACACCCTCCGGTCTGTTCTTTGGGGTCTTCAACCTAGCAGCAAACTCCAAGGTCTGACCAACAGTAAGCTGAGGGTAGTGCTCGTCGTTTTCGGCCGAAAACGTGACTTCTCCCTTGTAGTGCTTGATGATATCTTTTGGAGTGAAGCCGTTGTAGGAGATGACACTTTCGGGAGCAACTTTGAAACCAAAAGTCTGCGAAGCGATGGTTTTCAGGAAGGTGGAACATCCTGCACCAGGACGACCCAAAACAAGTGTGAAGGTTCCAGGAAGCAGCAGTCCGTCCATTGGTTTCAGAATATCAAAATACCGCGACTCGACCTTGCTTCTGAAAGTGTTATTAAAGGTCTCCATGACGAACTTGAGCGGGGCCGTGACAAAGGTGGTTTGGTAGTCCTCGCCGGAAACGACACCACGAGCGCGAAGGTTACGGAAGGCGACAGCGAGCGTGGCCGGCTTGTAGTAATCGGGATCAGAGTCCATCAGCACACGCATGTTCTGGATCCATAGCTTGGAGTCGAAATCGTCCGAGTCTGGGTCCAGTCTGGAGTCCACGCCGTCCTTTACAAACGGGTTAACGCCTGGAACCTGGGAGTATGTTGTCAAAGTGCGTATCAAAGACTTGGCATCTGTATCGCGAGTCTTATCAGTTTGATGTAAAGAGGTTTGGGTCAGCTCTCTTGCCAAGTCACGAACCTGGTTTTCTGCGTTCGAGTCGAAGCCCTCGTAAGCGGACTCGCCCGACTTCACAGAGATGGTTTCTGTCATTGGTAGAGGTGTAAATTGCGTCTTTGCTACCAAACTTAAAAGCGATATATACAATATTTATATCTTCCGGTTTTAGTTCGGTCATGCCCGAACTAAAACCGAGTTTCTGCGGACATTAGTTAAAAGCATTTAGCCGCTCGGTGCGGGCTTGGGAGAATTACCAAGCTCCGAATTCCTTGTGTTCTTAAATCCGGAGGTCTGATACAGCCGATAAAGACAGTTTCGTGGATTTCTTGTCACCAAAACGCACACTTATTCACCGGCATAAAATAATTCGGACACAAGGCGGAGGAAAAAAAGCCCAAACTCCTACTTTTGCTCCCGATTTATATTTCCGAGAATTTTGCCCAGACATTCTGCCTCCAGGTACATTTCGCGAAGCGTAGTTCCCGAAAAGTTTAAATTTTTCAGCCATTGGAATTCGACGCGTCGATGAACGTGGAAATTGAAAACAGGAAAAATCGTCCCACTCACTCACCGGTCGCTCACCTTTTTTAATTTGAAAATTATTATTGGTTAAAAAAACTTAAAAAACAACCATGGCCAACAAAGTGATTGAGTTGCAAAAGTTCTACCAAACTACCAAGAAGCCTATCTACCTTGCCCACCCAAGAAGCAAGTACTACTTGATTCCTTACGGTGCCGGTTTGGTTCTTTCCGTGGGTGCTTCTCTGTACTACACTGCCAGAGCTGCCTACGGACTCAAGGGCGACCAATAAGCTAGAAAATGAACGTTGGAGGCTCCAAGGGAGCACATCATGTGGCCTTTGAAACTTCCACACTCACAACTATTAAATACATCCAATAAAGAACACCATTTATTACTATACACCTGTTTTTTTCAACCCCTATAACTCAAGGTTTCCGAGTACGCCATCGTCATGTCGTTTTCAGCAGTGGCTATTCTGCCGTACCTATGAGCCAAGTTGTCAAGTAAATCGCTTACTTGGGCGGACTGATGGAGGTCGAGCCCCATCATTATTTTTGCGCTGTAGACGATGATCAAATGCATCTGATCGGACAGAAATGCAAAGTACGAGTCGTCTTTGATCGAAATCGCGAGTGATAGGATCTGTGTCGCGTGGAAATTCACCGACTGTAGCACCTCCGGGTCTCTTTTCACGTCGTGCAAGAAGAACCGTTTTTTCCACAGCATCAGAAGCATCTCTGTGAAATGGTAGTCGATCTCCACAAACTCGTTAGCAGAGCTCGTGAAGAGCTCCTCCCACTCCGATAACCAGTCTTTCATGTCGTTCTGGACCGTCTCAAAATCCTCGTCCATGTGTAGATACCGGTACGCAAAGAGATACACTTCCATTTCGGCAATCACACGGTAGTCGAAGTTAGTGGACAACGGGTTGTCGTAGAACTTGCGAGGTTGCAAAGTCTTGAGAGAGTAGAAAGACTGTTTTCCCGTTAACAAACAGTACGCCATATGGATCAGTACCAGAGTGTTGTAAGTTCTGTATGCCGTGAGCTCGTTGAAGTCGTCTCCGCCAAAATTCACATCGTACAGGTTGTCCATGAGTCCGAAGTTGTTCAATTGCATGAACAGATCGATCCCCAGGTGAGAAAGATACCATCCGTCCAGTCTCAGTCCGGCAGACTCTTGACTCAAACTAACACTGTAGATAGACAAAATGGTCAGACACTGGATGAACTCCAAGTTACGCGGCATGTTGATAAGGTTGGCCTCGAGGTCTGTCTTGATCACAATCAGCATCTGGTCGTAAACAAGTTCTTTAAGCTTTGGATCTCCGTATCTCAACGACAGAGCACAGACAACAGTCAGTAGCAGGGGACATTTGGCACGGAAATGCTCCAGCAAATTGGCTGTTGGCAACTCTTCAGGATACGAAATCCACCTTCCGTATCTATCGCGGAAAATATCGAGTAACTTGACTGCTTCGTCGATACCCAAAAACCCCTGTGAAATAATATCTGTCTGAGGAGTGATGACAGGCAGCAAATGAAGCTGAGACAGAATTGTTGGCGGAAAGCTGGCGTTTGGCGGCCTGGTGCTTGCTAAATATAACAATGGAGACCCACTGCTGGTCAGGAACGGCTTATGGGTCAAATTGAGCTTGAAATCCTCGGCCACATACGGGCTAGGTTCAGGTAAGTATGGATTTTTCAGGACCCTGAGAACTTCGCGGACATCGGCAGAAATGGACGCAAGACTGTACCCAACGGAAATCTGCTCTAATTCCTGATTATGAGTCTCGGGAACAGAGGGAGAGATCGGTTCCGAAGCAAGCGAACATGGCTTTTCAAGAGCCAGGCACCTGAAACAGCTAGATGAGGAACCAGACTTCAAACAACGGGTCTTCTGTCTATGACAAAGCTCACAAGCCTTGGTAGTTCTGGTGTGTCGCTCTTTCGCTTCTTTTGTCTCTTTCGTTTTGACTCGAGGCATTAGCGTCTAGTTGGTGACGACCGATGATTTATATGGCATTTGAATATTGCAGCCGCGGCTAGAGATCGATGAAAAAATTATTTTTGTCAGGCGCGAGGAGTGACTCCTATCACCTGGATCGGCATCGGAAATGCGCTCTGTTAACGGCAACTCGTGGAGACGGGGGCTGTAGAGCGGTTAACTTTAAAAACGGGAAACGCCGTGACAATTACCACATGGTGCAACATTTACAGTAAAGTAACAACATAACGTTCTTGGTAAATTATTTTTACACTATAATTAAAAATGGTAGCCGATTCTAAAATTCTACACAGTTAGTACTCAGACTGACATGCAAATCGTAAAGTTTTTGCTATCACGAATCAAGCAAAGCTTACTTCATCACTATACTTACTACTCAATGCCGCGTTTCAGGTGCACGGCTTGTCAAAGCCGAAATATCATCACTTGCCGAAGCAACAGTTGACCGTCGTGAGAAAGTGCAATCATCATATACGCCGGCATCTGACCAAAAACATCGACTGATGTATTCAGCCAGAACGAGCAGACTATCAGACCCAAGGGTGTCTTCAGAAGTCAGACATATGCTTGTCATTTTTGGTTTGGTATCATCCTGTAGTCTCCATATATATAATTTTCGCCATTTTTCCAATGTCTAGTTATGTTAGTACCTCAGAAAAGCATGAATGGTAAATAAAAGAAAAGTCTCGTCAACGTGAATCACGAATCCGACTCGTCATCAAAAAATCATCACCGTACTCACTTTTTACGTCCATAAACCTTTATGGACATAACAAACATCTATTACGAAAGATAGCTGGCTCCTCAGTAACAGCGGGTTTCTGAGGCCCGCCTTTAAGCATTGTCACTCATATATTTGTCGGTGCCCAGTGCATGATTCCTCATCGAGCCAACAATAGGTTCTCGTAAAACCCTTTTTTCCAAAAACCTATGGTCTATACTTGTTAGCGATCATCTTTCAGTCTTGGTGCAAAAACTTATCAACACGGATATTCAGCCAGTAATTCCAGCTTTGTTTTTGTAAAATCATCAGGAAGACTCACCACTTCTCAGTCGTTAAGATAAAATCATGGCAATCATAAACTCTAGTTTGATTGGTTTGGATCCTCATCGAAGTGTAAAATTTTTCAGTGTCGAAATGCCTTTTATGGTGCTGCTGACATAAGCGTTCCCGTTTAGGGTCTGTTGGGAGCTGACACCGTGAAGCGTGGCCAGGAGACCGACTGGGCCAGGAGGAGGCCACAAAAACAGATATTTGAAGGTGTTTGAATCACTACAAGCCGCTGCCACGTTTTTGTCCGTTTATCTCGACCTCAGCCAGCAGATGCACCACCCCGTTAAATCACTGCCAAATTTTACCTCGCAAATATTTATTTACCTTATTGTCGTATAATGAGTTCCACCTCTCTTGTGGAAATCGCGGTCCAGGCGGACCTAGAACCATCCATATTGGCTCTTCCCCGTTCGATCAACAAGACGATCAAGCATCTGCCTCTTTCCAATTCGGATTTCCCCCAAATCCCCACTCTTCAGTTCGAACAGAGTCTTGCTGAAGTTGGCTCGTTTGTGCATTTCAAGGCCTCATCGGCCATTTTCACCACGATATCATACAAATTGATTGACAGCGGTCGCATTTTGGTTCTAAATCCGCTTCTTGTGAACAATTCGTTGAGCTTGAGCCTCAAATCGCTCTCGTTTGTTTTACCACAACAGGCCAAACCAAACTGCATCACAGTCTTGGACGTGGGCTCTACCGTTTTGGTCGAGATCCTCACAACGGAAAACATATTAATCTCGCTCAATTTGCCGTTGACTTCGTTCTTGCAACAGGAGACTTTGTCACTTGCCAAATTTTATAGCTGGTGCAACTACAGCGCGCCATACTCGTTCGATGTGCGAGCCCCGCTGTTCATGAGAGCCATCGAACCATACACAATCATTGTGGCTCTACGCGACGGCGGTCTGCTGAAGATGTCGAAGGAAAACCCAAGTGATAACTATCTGGTTGTTCCATTCAACGACGCATCGTATGTTAACCAGTTTAAACTGCCATTTTTCAGATCCAAAAAGGACCAGACGGAAACCATCACTATCAACAACGTTCAGGTTTCCACTACGGCCGTTTTGGACTTCGTCGTGAAAGATAATTCTCTCATTACGTTGAGTGTCGACAAAATAATCAGATTTTGGTCTCTCGAGACCGGTGCTATGGAAAGGCAAATCGGGGCCAACGAGTACATCGCTCCAGAGCTGCAATCTGTGTCTATTACAACAGGTCCAACACAGTTACTGAACCTCACAGACAATTATTTGTGGGTGTTTGTTCCTATTGGCGAGACCAGCTTGAAACTGTTCAGTATCGACTCGAGCGATTCGCCGGTCTTGTTGGTCGACTACAATCTTCCTGATATTGGAAACTGGCTTTTCCACAGTGTGAAGGTCACCAAGGTGGACTCGAAATACCAGATCCATATTCTTTGGACACTCCACGGTGCTAAATGGATGCTTTTGGGAGAACTGAGCGACAATCTCACCATCACTTGGTCTCAAAGCAGTCCTGAACCGCAGTACAATTTGGGTCAGTCAATTGTGTTTTACGAAGACGCCGAGTCTTTGAATAGCCACTGTTTGCAGCTGTTGCAAGTGTACAACGAAAGAGTTGTGGAAAAAGTGCTTGAACTATTTGTGAGCAAACATAATCTGCAAACTTCCACCCTGCCATTGCAACAGAAGTTGCTGCAAGTGATCACCTACAATTTGGACGAAACAGAGTATCTCCAGAACCTCAAGAAGCAATGGGTCAAGTTTGATAACGCCTGCAAGGAACTATCCAAACAGCTGGAGCCTGCTTTAAGTTTTGACTTTGTTGATGCGTTCTTGGTGATCTCGAAAAGTAGCGGCTACACTGTTCTCGCTAAAGCTCCACCTGTTTTGTTGCTGAGCTCTAAAGACACTGTTTCAAGCGAAGACTTACAGTTCCCAAATATCGACGTGAAGGAGCTGCAACCACTCACCAAGTATGTGCTTTCATTTAGCGAGAAGTTCCCGCAGGAGGTGGTTTACAACGTCGAGCGTCGTGTTCTCGAACACAGAAACTCTCCAGAGGCACAAATGAAGACCATCTTTGAGGAGAACTTGTCTTCCTTTGTCGACGAGGCAATGGTGACGGAACTGCTGACTGCATTGAACGCGTCGCAAAACACAATGAGTCTTTTTGAGTTCCTCATCAGTTTGCCAACTCTGGACAATGTTGGATATTCTCCGGTGAAGAAAGTTCCGTTTGGAAACCTGGGTAGCTCGTTGTTGAGCTCAGTGCTAAAGAGCGACCTGGTTCTCCAAAAACGTTTGGTTTTGGGAATGCTTCTTATTGTTCTGACTGTCGACATCAACCCGCAGATGATTTCCTACTACACAGAACTCTCCAAGCTGTACAAGCATCTGGATTTCCCGTTGCAAGTTTCCTCAGACGTTGTCTTGAAATATCTCGAGGAGGTTTACGAAGGGGGAGCGTTGATTAGACAAAACAGCCTGAACTTCCTGGTTTCGCACAGTTTTGGATATCTCACAGATAAGCCATTTGTTTACTCGGTGCTGGCACAGCTTGTTAGCAGGGAAGAGACTATTGATACACGGTTGATCGACTTTTTACCGGAAACAGGTGTTTCGAGTGTACTGAAAGGAATTGCTCTTCTCAACACCGGCCACGGAGACGAGGCGTTTGAGATGTTCAGCAGCAAAGCCGACGAGATTACCGGGGCTGGGAAATCGGTTTCCTTTGCCGAGAAGAAAGCGTTGCAACCAATTGCCGACTACACGAACTTGATTTTGGTGGAATCCAAGCCGGACTACTACTACGACTTGAGCACGCTTTTCCAGTCGAAACAGCACGACCAGTACGCGTTGAAGTTTGCATTGAAGGCGCTCGCAACCAAGACAGAGATCAAGGACACTTCTGACGACCAGGCCATTTTGCTCAAGATCTTCCAGCTGGCTCTAAAATTACAGGAGTTTGAGCTTGCCCACGACACCATTTTGAAGATGGAGAGGAAGTTCAGAAAACACCCAATTAAGCAGTTCGTGTACAAGTTGTTCCAACTGAGCCAGATCTCCAAAATTCTTGACTATCCGTTTAACGAGGATGCAGACAAGGTAGACGACCTGATCTACAGCCTGGGCGAGTCGAGTGCTCTGAACAGTGACGTCACCAACTCGCTCAAGTACTACCGCATTTGTTACACGCTGAGACTCAAACAGGGCGACTATAGAGCCGCCGTGGAGGCGTTGTACCGGTTCAACTGCATTGCTCTGGAACTGAAGAAACAGAACAAGTTTTCCGGTTACAAGCTTCTGAGCGACAACTACCTCACGATCCTGAACCTGCTCAACACGCTGGAGAAAGACGACCAATGGATCATCAGACAGCCTGTGCAGCTTGTGCAGACGTCGCAGTCTGAGACTCCTGCTGCAACACAGAAAAACGTCGTGGTGTACTCCTCAGACCTTGAGAAAGAACTCGAGGCCCTGATGACATAATCTTACTTAAATATTAACTAGACTCGAAAAAACGCACCTCCAATAGAACAACACGCAATTATAAGTTGGCGAAATGTCGATTGTTCCGCAGAAAGGCAAGGTTGCAGTGATTGGCGGTGGAATTTCCGGCCTCACGTACGCCTATTTCCTCGGAAAACTGCGTCCAGATTTGCAAATCCAGCTGTATGAAAAATCTGACCGTCTGGGTGGATACATTCGATCCAAGAAGCTGTTCACCACGGAGTACGACTCCAGGGCCAGTCAGGACTATACGATTCTCGAGAAAGGGCCACGGACCGTTCGTGGTGGCAGCAGCGGAATTATTCTGCTGCTGGACCTGCTATTCAAGTTCAAGGCCCAGAACGATCTTCTGGGGATCTCGGGCACCTCTTTGGCCAACAGACGGTACCTGGTGAGTCCGTACGTGGACACAGAAGGCCACTCGGGCAAATTGACTCCTGTTCCGTACTCTGTGCCCTCGTTCTTGCGGTTCCTGTTCGACCCTCTAGGCCGCGGGCTGGTGTACGGGTTACTCAAGGAGCCGTTTGTGAGAAGCAAGATGGCCAACGACGAGACGGTGGAGCAGTTTGTGACGCGTCGGTTCAACAAGTCTGTTTCGGACAACGTTGTGAGTGCCATCATGCACGGGGTGTATGCTGGGGATGCAGGCAAGCTGAGTGCGAAAAGCGTTCTGCCCCAATTGGTGGACATCGAGGCCAAACACGGGTCTATTGTGCGCTACTACTTGTCGCAGTTGATCCAGACTTTGCAAAAGAAGAAACCAGAGGACAAGTTGCCTGCGGACGTGGCGAAATACGCCGAGGTGTTCAAGCCATCGTTCAATTTGGAGAAAACCACCCGGTTTTTGCGCAGGTTCCCAGTGTTGACCATCCGCGACGGATTGGAGACTCTGGTGACGCTCTTGCACCGGAACCTGCCCGAGAACGTGACTGTGAAGCTCAACACGGGCGTGACGAGCGTTTCCTCTGCCGACAACGGTCTGGAACTGGAACTGTCTTCGGGAGATAAAATACTTGTTGATAACGTTGAGAGCACTGTTTCCGGGGCCAGTGTGGCCAGTTTCATCAACAACCCGGAACTGAGCTCGCTGCTCGGCCAGATCAAGTACTCCAGCGTGTTGGTGGTGAACGTTTACCTGCCTGCGTTCAAGCTGCTGTCGCACAGCGGGTTTGGGTTTCTGGTGCCAAAATCGATGCAGGACGAGACACAATTGTTGGGCGTGATTTTCGACAGCGAGATTGAGCAGAACTCGAGACGGCTGTTGTTTTACAACGACGTGAGTACCGAACTTACAAGTCCGCAACCAGTTTCGGATGAAAACCTGGGGAAATTGGTGCAGGCAGTTTCCAAAAGAGGATCGGTGATCACGAATTCGTACACCAAGCTGACGTTGATGATTGGAGGCCACCAATTCAAAAGTAACGACGATCTCCCAACCAAGTCCAGAGTCAACAAGATTGTGCGTGACGTGCTATTGAGCAAGTTGCACATCGACCTGGACAAGTGCAACGGCACGGAGGAGGTGGAGGTTGAGTATGTGGTTGATGGTATTCCACAGTACGAGGTTGGTCATTCCGACCGGAAACACAAGATCTTGGAGGTGTCGGAGAAAGAGTTTCAGGGGAAGCTTGTGTTGGGAGGAACAAGCGTTGGAGACGGGGTGGGAGTTCCCGATTGCATTGTAAAGGCCTTTAAAGACGCATACAAAGTTTCCGGCCACGGGAATTAGTATAGGCTAAAATTGCCGAGTGACCAAGGCTTCTGCGGCATGGTCGGGAAATATACCCAAAAGTCCGGTTTCTTTGAATGCCGGAGATTAAACCACTAGTCATAAAATCGATATGCACATACTTTCCGTAACTTTTCCCCGGACTTGGGACGTTGAGTTGGAAAATATTTATCTGCAGCCCAACAACAAATGTTTTAGGAGTCCGAACATGGCGAATTTTTTAGAAAAAGATTATACGGGGTGACGCGAAAGGACGTCAGCCCGCATGCGGCTGGGTGGCAGGAGGATATCTAATAAAAATTTGCCAGTAGAATAAATTACGGCAACCCCTTAGTTTCCTGTTTATTGATATTAAATCGAGCGCCAACATGTCGGATGAAGTGGTATCACTCTCCTCCAATTATCCGTGGGATCCGAAATTGAGCGCCAGCGACCAACAGTTGTTTGGCCTCGATCAGACCGACCCAGACAAGGATTCGGACATGGGGCAAGAGCAAGTGCCGATACCCAAGAAATCGGCACTGATTAAAACTGATAGGCCTCGGCCACACATCTGTGCCACGTGTACTCGTGCCTTTGCCCGTCTGGAACACCTCAAACGACACGAAAGAAGTCATACCAACGAGAAACCGTTCCAATGTGCCGCATGTGGCCGTTGTTTCGCACGGAGGGATTTGGTGTTAAGACATCAACAAAAACTCCATTCCTCATTGCCTACAAACAACAGAACCAAGGTCGCTCGCAAAGGAAGAGGTACCAAGAGTGCTTCCCCGCGCGAAGGCGAGGTTGTGAGCGATTACTTGAACGATAACATCAACATTGTCAGAAACAACACACATGCCAAATTACCGTTACCTGGGAAGTCGAGTTCGTCGCCTATTGAGGACGAATTCGGAGGATCCGAACAAAGTAGCGCCGTCAATCCACAGGAGCAATACACACACTCGATGGCTCCGGCGTACACGACACCGCATTCGATATCCTCATCGAGCGCCGCTTACTCTCCACAGAAACAGCCGAGAACAACTAAGCAAAAAAGTACCCCAACCAGGGGTGTGGCACCATCGAAAGACCCTGTGAAATCTGAAAAAGGTGGGTTTAGAGACCAACGGCACGCCTCCTTCTCGGCAGCAACAGCCAACTCGTACACCGGCTTTGACAACGAAATTCCGACACAAGTGCAATTCAGCTCGCCGCAGTTCAATTACGAAAACGGAGAGGTTTTGTATCTCGACCTGGACAGCCTGGACCTTCAAGGACTCAACGAGCAGTCGTCCAGCCACAACCAGTCCACCAGCTCGTCTGTTCCGCTGGTTGTCCAGAACAAACTCCAGTCGCAAGCGTTCGACTTCACTCCCGAAAGTAGCATTTTTAGCAACAACTCGGTCACAAGTCCAGACAAGAGAGACTCAAAGGGCCCGACGGCAGAAAACCACAACGTTAACGAGGACTGGCTGTTTGAGTTCATGAACGCACCGATCGAAAAGGAGTTCCCTACGGTTTCCAACCACATTGGTTTCACCGACTCGCCCGGAACAAACAACTCGAACCATTCACCGCTCTCTGACGACTCGCCAACCAATGACCTGTCGCAATTCTTTCGCTCGAGACAGCTGGACCTGTTCAAGAAGATCCCGATCTCGCAAAGCCAAAAACACTCCACAATCCCTGGCCGTTGTTCGGAGTTTGTGCGCAACCATATTATGACCAAATACAACCTGAAGGTGTCGCAGTTCCCGCAATTGGACGACCTGAACCATTATCTTGCGCTGTACGAGATCGAGTTCAACAGATACTTCCCGTTCGTGCACATCCCAACACTCAATGTTGAGAAGAACTTGGAACAGATCCCGCTTTTATTGTCCATGGCTGCCATTGGTGCGCTGTACTCGTTCCACGCTCGCAACTCTTCCACATTGTTCAACTTCTCGAGATTCTTGATCCACAACTTTCTCGAAAGCCAGCTTGCAAAGAACAAGTTCAACGAAGTCCCATTGCACATCACGCAGGCTCTATTGCTTCACATGTTTTTGGGTATGTTCCACAACGACGTGGAGGTGACCAAGCTGACGTCTCGTCAGCTAACCTCGCTTGTTTCGCTGGTGAAGACCACCAAGCTTGACATGCCAATAGAAACTTTCCAGCTCCCGCCAGCAATCAACAGCGAGATCTCCGGAAACGATGCTCTGGTCAAGAGCTGCTACGAATATTTTGTTCTCGCGCAAAGCAGAATCAGGACAGTGCACTGTCTTCACTATTTATGTGTTCTTTTTGGATCTCTGATCGGATCGCAAATCGAACTTACTCCAGAAGACATCCGGTGTGGGTTACCTTGCCACATCGAGAAATTATGGACATGTCGATCCGAAACCGAATGGATCTCTATTATTCACGAAAATAAGATCATTATCGATTCCAAGTTCTCCCTTATCCAGCTGGGCAACGGAACAAAATCGTACACCGATTTATGGCACGACCTGAATAACCACACCTTGGACACCGATATTGGACTTCGTTGTTTGCTCTCGCTGTTGATGTCTTTGAACGGGGATATTCACAACCAACGGCAGATTCTTTCGAATTCTGACCGGAGCTTGGGAGCCAACATTGCCGAATGGCGACTCGAGATCAGACCGCACTTGGAGTCGATTATCAAGTCCTGGGAAACGTGTTTTATCCGGAACGGAGGACCTATTGTGCCGCAGGGCCAAAATCTCCATACCATTAGTCAGAGTGCCGTGTTGAAACTGATTTTGCCGCTCCTGTCGTTTGCCAAAATCCGCAAGTGTGTGTACATTTCGCCAATTTTGCAACGAGTCTGGCACCGGGACTGGGACGGAATGAACTCCGAGATCAAGCATCTCACCAACGACCCGGAGGCTCTGAGAGACTCAATCAGCTACTCGCTAGATATCATTAACCTGTGGATCGAGATCATGTCGATAAACAACGATGCGGAAAAGACGTCGGTCAGGACCCCGATCTTCTTCCTCACCTGTTTGTTCACGGCTGCTCTCTTGATCTCGGAGTATTTGTTCACCACGGAAGAATGGGCCATCAACTATCTCTCATCTCCAGAGAAGTTCAACCACTTGACTACTGCAGACCGCGTTCTCTGGTTGCGTACTGAAACCATTTTCAAAAAGGTGGAGAGAAACCTGCTTCCTAAAGGGTCAAACAACTCGTCTTACTCTGAGTTTCTACGGATCCAGGCCAACGGGGCTCTGGACGTGGATATTCTGGATGACGAGATCGCGAGACTGGCTCTCGAGCCCGGCGACCTGCGTCCAATCGCACAGATCATGATCAGTGCCCGGTTGAGCTCGCGGTGTCTTTCTCTAGGTGTGCGGATCCTGGCCGACGCCCCAGTTTGGCCGATCGCCTTGGTGTTTGCGGAAGCGCTCAAGGCCCGTGCCACCGCCATTCACCACACACAGTCTCGGTTCAGTCCGGCTGCGTCTAGGGATACTTAATGATTTAATGTTCTTTGCATGTACGGTAAAAAAATTTGAAAAAAAAAATCGTTAAAAAAACGGTTTATTTATGGGTTCTGTGTTACGGTCTATTTTGAACATGACAAAGACCAAAATGACCGGAAAAGAGCTCTACGAGAAGCTGGGCCGTCCGAAGAAAGTGGTGGCACCTATGGTGGACGGGTCAGAGCTCGCATGGCGAATGATTTCCAGAAAATACGGCGCTGATTTGTGTTACTCGCCCATGCTGCACTCCAGACTGTTTGCTACAGACGACAAGTACCGCGAGAAGATGTTTGGGCCGATGGACGGTGACGAGAAAGTCGACAGGCCGCTGATTGTGCAATTTTGTGCCAACGACCCGGAGTATTTGCTCCAGGCCGCAAAACACGTTGAGGACCGCTGTGACGCCGTGGACCTAAACCTCGGATGTCCGCAGGGCATCGCTCGTAAGGGCCACTACGGGTCGTTCCTGATGGAGGACTGGGACCTGATCTCGAAACTGATCAACAACTTGCACAGAAACCTTAATGTTCCGGTGACGGCGAAAATTCGGGTCTACGACGACTGGGAGAAGAGTCTCAACTACGCCAAGATGTGTTTGGATGCAGGAGCACAGTTCATCACTGTTCACGGCCGCACGCGGGAGATGAAGGGCCAGAAGACCGGGTTTGCCAACTGGAAGCTCGTCAAGTATCTGAGAGACAACCTGCCTCCAGACACCGTTTTTCTCAGCAACGGCAACATTCTGTATCCAGAAGACATTGACAGATGCATTGGAGAGGTTGGCTGCGACGCCGTGATGTCTGCGGAGGGAAACCTGTACAACCCGGGCATTTTCTGGACAGAGTCAGACGACATTGAGAAACGGTTCCCGCGGATCGACAGGTTTGTGCGGGAGTACTACGAGGTGGTGGCCCAGTGCGAGGGGCTGGAGAGCAAGCGGTGTTTCAAGTCGCACCTGTTCAAATCGTTGCGCAACTTTTTGAGCGTGCACACCGACGTGCGGGCGGAGATCGCGAAACTGAGCCGGCACTCGTCTTCGGAGGAGTTTGAGAAGGTCGTCCAGCTCGTTGAAGAGACCGTCGCCAAGATATACAAGCAGGAGAACATCCAGGAACTCGACAGGGTTAAGGTTGGCGAGCTGGAAGACTGGGGCGGACGGTACTGGGACGTGCCGTACTGGCGTCTGCAGCCGTACTTCAGAAGAGTCGACGGCAAGGATGGCAAGGAGGTCATCCAAGAAAGCATGAAACGCGTGATGGAGAGCGACGAGCCGGCAAAACGACAGCACGTTGCAACCACTCCTCGCGCCTGACGGATTTTGTAGATTTAGAAATAATTTGAAAAATATTTACTTTAGTCGATAAATATGTCCTTGGTGCGGTTTTTCTCCACGTCGCGGCCGCGAAATGCGTTTCCGTCGGCGATTCGCAACCTCCTGAGCCAGCACTCTATAAACGTGCGGCCCGAGGAGTTTGAGCAGGACGCCCAGCAACCGATACTCGAGCATCTAAAGAAACGGAGACTTATAGAAACAATTGTCAATGAGCCGGAGCTTTCACGGCTGGCGGCTGAGAAACAGCTCGGATTGTACTGTGGAGCCGACCCGACAGCGAGATCTTTGCATCTGGGCAACCTGCTGCCGTTGATGGTGCTGTTGCACTTCAATTTGCGCGGCCATCGAGTGACCCCACTGGTTGGCGGGGCCACAGGAACGGTGGGGGACCCGTCTGGACGCAGCACAGAGCGCCAGCAGATGGAGCAGACCGAGCGGCTGGACAACGTTGCGCGGATCCAGGCCCAGTTCGTGCAGTTCTTCAACCACGGAAAGCTGTACGCTGACAGCAGAGCCTCGAGCCAGCTGGAGCCCGGCCAAGTGCAGGTGCGCAACAACTATGACTGGTGGAAAGATATGGGCTTTCTGGAGTTTCTGGCAAAGTACGGACGCCATATCCGCGTGAATCAGATGCTGGCAAGAGACTCTGTCAAGAGCAGATTGGAGTCGGAACAGGGTATTGGGTACAACGAGTTCACCTACCAGCTGTTGCAGGCATACGACTTCTACCATCTGAAACACCACCACCAGGTGGATATCCAGGTCGGCGGCAACGACCAGTACGGAAACATCGTTGCTGGACTGGATCTGATCGACCGGCTGACTCCAGGAAAGAAAAGTTCTGCTTTTGGAATCACTGTTCCTCTGCTCACCACGGCGAACGGAGTCAAATTTGGGAAGAGCGCAGGGAACGCTGTGTTCATCGACAAGAACTTCACGTCCTCGTTCAACATGTACCAATTTCTGTACAACACTTTGGACGCTGACGTTTCCAACTTACTGTACAAATTCTCTCTGCTTCCAACGGGACTGATAGCGCGGATCTGCGAGTTCCATGAGCAAAATAAGTCCCTGCGGCTGGGACAGCGAATTCTGGCGGTTGAGATGTGCGATCTGATCCATGGTGAGGGCGAAGGAGAGGCCAATCTTCTGATCAGCGATGCGTTGTACGAGGATAAAGATTTTGATGTTGACCGGGTGCTGGACGCTTTCAGACGCCAGAAAATGCTGACCGTTGTTTCCAAAGACGATCTGGCATGCGCAGGAGCGCTGCTGCAAAAGTCCATGGCCAACGTGTCCAAAAAGGAGATCAAACGGCTGATTTCTGGCGGAGCCGTTTCTGCTGGAAGAGAGAAGCTGAAAGTCGGCAAATGGGAGGACCCGATCGACGCGCAAACGGTCCTGGCCGACAAACTGCTGCTTCTTCGTGTCGGGAAACAGTTTCATGTGTACCAAGTCGTGTAAATAGCGTGTAAATAGTACTAGCCACTTCCCTTGCTATGTCTGAAAAGTTTCATGCTTATCCAAGAAACAACGCACCAGATCCACAGAATGACGAAATTCAGCGCAAATGCAAACAAATAGTAACTGTCTATGATTTCGTCGCCCTCGCTGTCGACCACTTTGGAGCTCGCAACCCAGGGGGCCATTAGAGGCCTGGAAAACACCCATTTCCAGGCGCCAAGCATGGTGCCAACGGTGACCACAAACACAGTCGCACTTAGCGCCAGAATCAGATACCCGTACGAGCGCAGCTTAAACGCCAATTGGTCTTTGGCCACCGCCGTCTGGCTGTTGTAGTGGACCGAGTGGGTGTTTCTGTGTTTGGGTCGATGCATCTAGATGGAATAAAATAAAGCTAAAAAAAAATTAGGCTTAAATGATAATCAGCGAAGTAGCCAAATATTACAAAGACCAGTACGCCGAGTCTCAACGAGAACACATACGACGTCTTCTTCAGGAGAAACGGCCGAGCAATGGCCCGTTTGCCAGACAGGTGGCTGCCGTGAGCCATCTGATGGACAAGTATATGGATTCGGACGCCCAATCGGCCGCGTTGGACGTGGTGTTAGAGTCTGGGATCTACGACAAGCTCGAGCCGTTTGCCGACGAGCCAGATTACATTGACAGACTTGTCAAGTCGCTGCTTGAGTGGTACAAGAACGAGTTTTTCCAGTGGATCAACAAACCGGCGTGCGAGTGCGGCAATAGCGACCAGAACCAGATCCAGCCTCTGCAGCCGATGCGGCCGTACACTCGGGCCCATTTCGAAGGCCAGGCTGGCATTGTTGAACGGTACAAGTGCGGAAAGTGCTCGAAAACCATCGAGTTCCCCAGATACAACAACCCAAAGACCCTGCTATCGTTCCGCAAGGGCAGATGCGGCGAGTGGAACAACTGCTTTATTTTGATTCTGTGTTCTCTGGGACTTAACGTAAGGTATGTTTGGAACGCCGAGGATCACGTGTGGTGCGAGTTCTTCTCAAAGAACCTCAATCGATGGATCCATCTCGACAGCTGCGAAAACCAGTTTGACAACCCAACGCTCTACTGCACCGGATGGGGCAAGAAGATGTCGTATGTGTTTGCAATTCACAGAAACTACATCGCAGATGTTTCTGCCAAATACATCAAGAAAAACCAGCTGCCAAGAGATAAGATCTCGGAGCAACAGCTTGCAGACACCATGGCATACATTAACCTCACCAAATGGCTCACTCTGGACACAGAAGACTTGCTGACGACTCTCGCAGACTTCATGAACGACTCCCGAACACGCACATTGGCCCCAACGCCGTCGCCCGCTAAACAGCTCCCGCGCCAGAGCGGTGCTCCCGAATGGACAGCCACTCGCGGCGAGGCTGGATCACGTAATCAATAGCGATTCGGGCTGTGTAAAGGTAAAAAAAAAATTTAGGAAAAATATTTCAGTATACACTCTGGAAGAACAGTGAGAGAATCAGTCAACATGTCGTATTCGCTTGTTATTGATTTCCAGAAGTACTTCCAGATCTATAAAGATGTCCGGGGACGAGTTTGTTCCAACAGAATCCCCGAGCCATTTTTGTTTGACAAGAGTGTTTCCAACTCTGCCAATTTATCTAATCTTGCATTAAGTCTATTGACCAATGAGGCTATCGAGCCGTACATTTGCTCGCTTCGACCACTGATGGTTGAGCTTGCCTCGAGACTTGTTACCAACGACGAGATCGAGAAAACATATTTGAAACTCGCACAGAAACCCGTCAATGTGGCTGGATCCGTGTCTTTGAGCAGTCTGACCAAAATTGGAACTAGTTGTCCCGAGATCCTCACGATCATCGAATATTATCTTCAGAAGAAACAGTTCTGGACAATGATCCATCCAGAAACCATCGATCAGCACGAAATGCATTGGATTTTACTCTCCTTTTATAGACTCGTCAGAACCAACTGTGAAAAATTCAGTCGATACATTGACTCTGCATTACTTTACACCATCATCAGTTCCGACCGCACCACTGGCGTGAACAAGTATTTGGCCATTCGGATACTGGCCGTCTGTTTGTTTCTTTCGGAGAAAGTCGCTTTGGAAATGGTCTCGAGAATCCCCAAAGACCAGCTATTTGGAGTCTACGAATACACAGACAGCGTTGATTACCAGTTCTTGGATCTCTACGAAGCGAAAAGACTGGAAACTATTCAAAATTCTATTCATTTGAGTCCTGCTGCCTCAGAAAACAAATATACCATTAAGTTCCAGCAGACAGACTTCTCTTTGGGAGCCACCATTGTTGCTGATGTTGTGATTCCTAACATTTCGAGTTTGGTTCAGGGAGTGAAGGCAAGTCCATCTGGTACTGATTTCGTGCCGATTCAGAAATCCACCGTTGCTTTGAACAAGCTGGCCCAGAGCATTCAAAAATCAGAGCCAGTTTTACTGGTTGGCCGTTCAGGAACGGGTAAAACGTTCCTTATCAACGAGGTGGCCAAACAACTGCAGCTGGATACCATGGTGAAGATCCATCTTAATCAGCAGACCGACTCCAAGCTGCTTCTGGGAACGTATTCCTCGGGAGCCACTCCGGGAACGTTTGAGTGGAAAAACGGCGTGCTCACCACTGCTGTGAAAGAAGGCCGTTGGGTTCTGGTTGAGGACATCGACAAGGCTCCGAACGAGGTTCTCTCCATTTTGCTTAGTTTGCTCGAGAAAAGAGAGCTCACTATTCCTTCCAGAGGAGAGGTCATCAAGGCCGCTAATGGATTCCAATTAATTTCGTCTCTTCGATTAGCCGGAGACTCGCGCAACCACACGCTTCCCCAGATGATTGGACAACGGCTCTGGAACGTTGTTGAGCTCGAGGAGCTGGAAACCAAGGAACTCAAGCTGATTCTGTCCACCAAGTTCCCGTTGCTTGTCAACTTCACATCCATGTTCATCAAATGTTTCCAGAACGTTAAGGAACTTTACGACTCGCGCAAGTTTTTGACGATGAACAGAGGAGCTCAGCCTAGAGCTCTTACTATCAGAGACCTAATGAAGCTATGCAAGCGTTGCAACAAGATTCTCACAGATAATAACGTCGCCAGCTCGCACGACATGCTGACCGAAGAGGTATTTGACCTGATCTTCCAGGAGACAGTTGACTGTTTCACCAGTTCGATCGTGGAAAGAGCTCCTATTGAGGCCGTCGTGAAGGAGATTGGTGTGTGTTTGGAAGTTCCTACTTCGCGTGCTACCGTTTACCTAAGCAAGCACATTCCGTCGTTCCAGGAATTTGAGGACTCTGTTTCTGTTGGAAGAGCACATTTGACCAAGAAAGCTGTTGCTGGACTCAAACCTGTCAGAAAACAGACGTCCTTTGCAAAGACAAACCACTGTTTGCGTTTGATGGAGAAGATCGGTGTTGGTATTTCTCTCTGTGAGCCATTGCTCATGGTTGGAGAAACAGGTACTGGTAAGACCACCATTGTGCAAGAGGTTGCCAGACTGTTGAACAAGAAACTGACTGTGATCAACGTGTCTCAGCAAACAGAGGTCGGTGATCTGCTTGGTGGCTTCAAGCCGGTCACCACCAAAAGTCTGGCTATTCCGTTGGAGGAGGACTTTGAAGAGCTTTTCAAACGGTCGTTCTCGGTAAAGAAAAACGAACAGTTCATGAAACTTCTGGCCAAGATGTTTAACAAGTCTCAGTGGAAAGGTGTGATCCGTCTATGGCGCGAGGCTTTCAAGATGGCCGAGAATCTGTTTGCCAAACAGGACGACGACTCTACAAAGAAACGGAAGCTGAACGATACCGACAAGGCAGAGCTCATGGCCGAATGGCGCCGTTTGTACGCGCGGATCCAGGAGTTTGAGAAACAGGGCAGCTCCGCGGAGAAGTCTTTGGTTTTCAAGTTCGTGGAAGGATCGCTTGTGCATGCTGTGCGGAACGGTGACTGGGTTTTGCTGGATGAAATGAACCTGGCAGCTCCAGAGACTTTGGACAGCGTTTCGGAGCTCTTGAACGAGGAAGGAGCACAGAGAAACCTGCTGCTTTCTGAAAAGGGTGACGTCGAGAGTATCAAGGCCCATCCTGATTTCAGAATCTTTGGATGTATGAATCCGGCTACCGATGTTGGTAAGAAAGATCTTCCCGAAGGAATTCGGTCAAGATTCACGGAAATATATGTCCATTCGCCAGACCAGGACATCGCCGATCTTTTAATGATTATCGACAGTTACATTGGAAGATACTCGTTATCTGACGAATGGGTTGGGAACGACGTGGCAGAACTGTATCTATCTGCCAAAAGACTCGCCGATGCAAACGAACTCGCCGACGGTAGCAACCAAAAACCCCATTTCAGTGTCAGAACACTGACGCGTACTCTTCAGTACGTGCGTGACATTCTTCCGATCTACGGCCTCAGACGCTCGCTGTACGAAGGATTCTGCATGTCTTTCCTGACTCTGCTGGACGCCAGCTCCGAAACCAAACTCAGACCGCTCATTGAAAAATACACAATCCAACGACTAAAGAACGCCAAGTCTGTCATTTCGCAGATCCCATCGAACCCGTCTTCTGAGGCTCAACAGTACGTCCAGTTCAGACACTACTGGATGCGTAGTGGTCCTCTGGAGCCAGAAGAACAGCCCCATTACATCATGACTCCGTTTGTCGAGAAGAATTTGATGAATCTGGTTCGTGCATCCAGTGGCCGGTTCCCTGTTCTGATCCAAGGTCCAACGTCGTCTGGTAAAACGTCGATGATCAACTATCTTGCCAAGATCACCGGTCACACGTTTGTGAGAATCAACAACCACGAACACACAGACTTACAGGAGTATTTGGGAACGTATGTTTCCGACGACACTGGTAAATTGGTGTTCCGAGAGGGTGTTTTGGTGGACGCTTTGCGCAAAGGTCACTGGATCGTTCTTGACGAGTTGAACTTGGCACCAACAGACGTTTTAGAGGCATTGAACAGACTTTTGGACGACAACAGAGAGCTATTCATTCCAGAGACTCAAGAAGTCGTGACCCCTCATCCGGACTTTATGCTTTTTGCAACCCAGAACCCGCCAGGACTTTATGGAGGCAGAAAGATCCTGTCCAAGGCTTTCAGAAACAGATTCCTGGAGCTGCATTTCGACGATATTCCTCAAGACGAGCTCGAGATCATTTTGCGTGAACGGTGTCAAATAGCTCCGTCGTACGCCCAGAAGATTGTTGAGGTCTACAAAGAGCTGACTGTCCAGAGACAGAGCACGCGTCTTTTTGAAAAGAAAGACTCGTTTGCTACTCTTCGTGATCTTTTCCGTTGGGCGTTGCGTGAAGCCGTTGGATACGAGCAACTGGCCGCTAACGGGTACATGTTGCTTGCCGAGCGGGTGAGACGTCCCGAGGAAAAGGTGGTGGTGAAACAGGCATTGGAGAAGGTGATGCGCGTGAAACTGGATATCGATACCTACTACCAGCAGCTGGAGATTCCTGAATTGCTGCAACTTCCAAGCTCCATCGTCTGGACCAAGGCCATGCGTCGTTTGGCAGTTTTAGTGGCTACTTCCATCAAGTACAAGGAGCCTTTGCTTTTGGTTGGAGAGACTGGTTGCGGAAAGACCACCGTTTGTCAGCTGATTGCTCAGTTCTACGGAAAACAGCTGGTTACCGTTAATGCTCACCAAAATACAGAAACAGGAGACCTACTTGGATCTCAGAGACCGGTCAGAAACAGACAGAAGCTGAAGGACAACTTGGAGGCTGGTCTGAAACAGGTTTTGACCAATCACAACGTCCCGGTGTCTACGGTGACTGCCATGATGGAGGAGTACGAGAGTTTGAAGAAACAGGGAGTTTTGGAGGAATCTGAGAAACAGCTGGTTGAACAGCTTATTTCTGCTTCCAAAGTCCTGTTTGAGTGGTTTGACGGTCCATTAGTCTGTTCCATGAAAGACGGCAGTTTCTTTCTGCTCGACGAAATATCGCTGGCCGACGACTCTGTGTTGGAGCGTCTCAATTCCGTTTTGGAGCCGGAGCGGAGTTTGTTGCTTGCAGAGAAGGGAAGTGAGGACGCTGCAGTGACTGCTGCGGACAGTTTCCAGTTCTTTGCAACCATGAACCCCGGCGGCGACTACGGTAAGAAGGAGCTGTCTCCAGCGTTGAGAAACAGATTCACCGAGATCTGGGTTCCTTCGATGGAGGACTTCGACGATGTTCGTCAAATTGTCGAGTCTCAGCTTAACCAAAAGGCACACGGTCTTATTGACAGCGTTGTTCAGTTTTCGCAGTGGTACGGCCACAAGCTCGGCGATGGGTCTGCCTCGAGTGGAGTGATCTCTCTGCGTGACATTCTCGCCTGGGTCTCGTTCATCAACAACGCTGTCGAGAACGGAATTCGTCCCCATATGGCTCTTTTGCACGGAGCTTGCATGGTTTTCATTGACGCTCTGGGAACCAACAACACAGCGTTCTTGGCCGACAACGAAGAGCGCCTGCGACAGTTCAAGCTGGAATTTGTGGACAAGCTTGCCGAGATCTCCAAAACCGACTTGCGGACACCATACTTGGCAACATACCAAGTCCAAGTGTCTGATACGTATCTTCAATGCGGTGACTTCAAAATCGATAGAGTCCATCCAGACAACAAAACGTCGTTCAACTTGGACGCTCCAACGACTGCTCTGAACGCCATGCGTGTGATCCGTGCCTTGCAAGTTCACAAGCCTATTTTGCTGGAAGGAAGTCCTGGTGTTGGAAAAACAAGTTTGGTGTCTGCTCTTGCGGCAGCTGTTGGTAAAGACCTCACCAGAATCAATCTCTCTGAGCAAACGGACTTGATTGACCTGTTTGGATCGGACTCGCCAGTGGAGGAAGGAGAAACAGGAGAGTTTAGATGGAGAGACGCTCCGTTCCTGCGTGCTATGAAGCGGGGAGAATGGGTCCTATTGGACGAAATGAACCTGGCTTCGCAGTCCGTCTTGGAAGGACTCAACGCCTGTTTGGACCACCGTGGTGAAGCGTACATTCCTGAACTGGACAGAAGCTTCCGCGGCCATCCTGACTTTTTGGTTTTTGCAGCTCAAAACCCGCAACACCAGGGTGGTGGCAGAAAAGGATTACCGAAATCGTTTGTGAACCGGTTTACCGTCGTTTACGTCGATATGTTGACGGAAACAGATTTGAAGATGATCGCCAACCACCTGTATCCTGCTCTGGAGAAAGACGTTTCTGACAAGTTGATCGACTTTGTCTCTGAGCTAGAGAAGGAGGTTGTGATTCACCGCCAATGGGGTGCGACTGGTGGACCTTGGGAGTTCAACTTGAGAGACACGCTTCGTTGGCTGTCTTTGTTAAACAGCCCTAGTCTTCTGGACTCACCTTGTGCTGGTGATTTCTTTGAGATGATTGTTCAACAACGGTTCCGTACTCCAAACGACAGACTTCGTGCTCAACAGCTTTACGAACAGATCTTTGGTGCAAGAAAGCCATCTGCTCCATACTACCAGCTGAATGTTGATTACGTTCAGTGTCAAGCGGAAGTTGTTCCCAGGAACTTTCTGATTCAGCACATTGTTGATGACAAGCTGAGCTCGTTGCAATGTAACTACTCTGTCTTGGAAACTCTTCTTCGTTGTGTCAAAAAACAATGGCCATTAATTCTTGTTGGACCTTCCAATTCGGGGAAAACAGAGCTGATCAGATTCGCTTCGGGAATTCTGGGTACCAAGCTGTACGAGTTCTCCATGAACAGCGATATTGACAGTATGGACATTCTTGGTGGATACGAACAGGACGATTTGTCCAGAGAAATTTCTGAGTTTGCCAAAGATCTAAAAGAATTGCTCATGGAACTGGCAGCGTACAATCTGCTCACCAACAGTGGAGATAGCTCTGTTTTGAAGCACACTTTGAGATTTATTGACTTCCTATCCAATGCCGAGTTCTCAAAACAGCAGTTTGGTCAGTTGGAATCGTTCTTTGATGTTCTGCAACAATCAATGTCCAACGACAAGTTCGACCAGCTCAAAGAACAGTACTCCGTTTTGGCTCACAAACTGAACCAAGGAGACAAGATCAAGTTCCGCTGGTTCGACAGTCTTCTGGTCCAGGCAGTGGAGAAGGGATACTGGCTTGTTCTGGACAACGCCAACCTCTGTAGTCCAAGTGTTCTGGATAGATTGAATTCTCTTCTGGAGATGGACGGTTCGCTGATCATCAACGAATGCACAGACGCTGACGGAAATCCAAGACACCTGAAGCCTCATCCGAACTTTAGACTGTTCCTCACTGCTGATCCAGCATATGGAGAGCTTTCTAGAGCCATGAGAAACAGAGGTATCGAGATCTTCATGAACCCTATCGAATCACGTGCTTCTGACTTTGACCGCCTAGTTCTGCAGAAAAACAGCACATCAAGCTTTGTTGGCTCGTTCAACTCGTCTTTCGCCCCATTGGCCGTGCTGTTAGATGCACTGAAAGCTCCAAATGGACAAACTCCAGACATACTTTCTAACGTGCTCCCAATACGGTCCGGTCACGTGATCAAGGATTTGGTGCCAAACGTGTACAAGGTGTCTGGATTTGAGTCCGTTGTTTCCCCGTTGGAGGCGATTGCCGGACGAATTGAGTTCTACGAGAGCTTAGGGCTTCCTAGAAAGCTTGAGCAGGCGTACAACAGGGCACAGAAGGGAGCCGAGGTGGCTGTTTTGGCCAAATCGCAGGCTCTGCAACCGTTGATCAACACATACATTCTTGGGAAGCTCTCGGAGGAGTACGCTCCTACCGAAGAGGCCCATTACCTGTTCCATGTTTTGGGAATGGTTTACGAGGCACAAAGGTATCTGACGAAGCTGGAAAAACGCGTTGAGAGTGCCAAAGTGACAGAGTTGACGTATTTGGAGAAATCTGCTGCGCATGCAAGCGGCAGAGCTTTGAAGAGCGTTCCTAAACTGAATCTCTACGGTTTGGTCACCAAGATCGTTGACTTTGTCAAGAACGAGGTCAGCTCGATGGATGAGCTGTGGCAGATTTCTGGCAAGTACAAGTCGCTGTTCAAGTTGATGTTCATCTGGCAAAACATTATTGAGTGTTCCAAAGTTCAGCACGAGACGAAGCTCAGAATCTACCAGGACAAAATCCTGGACTGGCTCGACGACTACAGCGGCGAAGGTTCTGGTCTACGCCAGGTTGTTGACTCGTTCTCGAAACAGTTGCAGTTGACCCAGGGCTACTCTATGACTCTCATCTGGGAGAAGAGCAAGGATCTGTATCCGAGCACTCCAGAAGGATGGAGCAACTACCACCAGCTGATGGATGTTGCAGTGGAGTTTGACGAGATCTGCATGGAGCAGTACTCAGAGAACTTTGAGATGGTGACCAGTCTCAGACAGGTGTTTGTTGCACTGTTTGAGGACTGTGTGAACGGTGGCTTAATTGAACATCTGGAAGAGTTGAAGCAGAAAATTACAGCGCTGAGAGATATTTCGGGAACTTTCCTCAACCAACGCAAACACCCATACACTCACATCTTTGATCTGGTGCTCAACTTTGCTGATCTGCTGAGCTGCTCGTTGGGAGCAGGATTGGAGAAATCAAGGGAGAATTACAGGTTTGCTCTTCTGGCAGCTAGATCAACTAGCTCCCTTACTAAATGGAGTCAGGACCGGTTCAAGCCTTATCCAAGAATCTTCGACCAACTGTGGACATCTAAAGGCGAACCGAAGGTGGTTGACTTGTTGAACCAGACTTTGGTGGAAGATCTTGTTGCTGCTGGTTCTGGAATGAAACAGCTTTCTGGATCGAGCATTGACGAGGCACTTGTTGATGCCAGGTTCATGCTCCAAATGGCTATCAAGAACAGCGCAGCTTTCAGCTCTCCTCTGGAGAACATACAGTCGTTGCTGGTGCAGTGGATTCTGTACATCTGTGGATTCCATACTGGAGAGTCGCTGGAGTTCCTTAATCTCCAGCAAAATATCACCAGCGAAACTGTTTCCAGCTACCAAAAATCTCTGGATCAGCTACCAAACTTCCAGCAAGTGTTCAGTGTGTTTTTCGTTCCTGCCTTGCTCTCGACACCATCGAGAAAGTCTGTGGGCAGCTCGTGGGTGCTGTTTGCGTGCGGGATGATCATGCTGTTTGTTCCAAACCACGCGTACGACCCAGCCATCGTGGACCATGTGGCCTACGACGACTACGCCAAGCTCGAGTCGCTGATTGGCGAGATCAAAGACGCGTGGGTGTCGTTTAGACGTGTTCAGTTCGGTGACCAGGAAACGTACGCGGAGTCTGTGCTTCCACAAGTGGAAGAGACAGCTCCAAGTGCTCCAAAGGTGTTCCGTTCAGGAGAACCAATTGACACCCTGTTTGAGGAGTGGACTATTTTCCTCGACTCGACGATGAAAGCAAAGACCGAGGGATTGATTGGAGTGGCCGAGACTATCATGGCAAAGAGCTCGCTGGAGGTAGAGAATCTCCACCGGAACTCGACGCAGCTGTTTTTGCGTCTGAAACAAAACTTCGCTGAGTTTTCCGATCTCAACGACGTTCTTGGCGGGTTCATCTACTCACTTAGACTTGGTCTGGACTTGCTGGACGAGAACCGTACATGCGAGTCAAAATTATGGAGTGTTGATCCGTCAGTTCTTGGAAACGCCGACAAGACCAAAGAAATATACTCCGGTCTGGAGAAGACAATTAAAAAACAATCTATTGACCATGAGGATGTTGAGAAACTTGCTATTTTCAACATGAAGGTCTTGAAATTCCAAAAGGCTTACGCAGACACAGAGGAGATGTTCCAGAAGTCGCTAATGACGGTCTACTACAGATGGACTGCCAGAAGGCTTAAACAGGACGAGCAGGAGTCTTTGCAACAAGGTGTGTTCCAATTCTCCGACCCTACATTGGATGCTGAGAAGGAATTCCAACAGCTTTTCCCTGATGCCGATATAGAACTTACCGGTGACGGATCCAACATCAACTGGGATCATATCTACTCCCAGATTGCTTCCTCCTACTGCAACTACTTCCTCGGAGAAGCACAGAGTCTGGAAACAGTTGTTTTGGACGGAACAGACGTTCTTGACAGTGTTGATAAACTGGTCAAGCACCCTAGCGGAGCACAAAACACAGAATCGCTGCTTTCGAGTACAATCTACCAGATTGTCACGTCGATGAACAAGTTCTCGTCGAACCAGGGCCAGACCATCGACTTCTACCGCGACTACAGTCCGTACGAAACACGCAGATCGGGCAAGATCGTGCTGGCTCTGCAAGGTCACGTGAACGAGCTGCTGAAGCAGTGGCCCGAGCACGCTACTTTGCAGCAACTTTTCCGGATTTGTCAGGAGTACGTCGACTTCCGCGTGGACACTCCGGTTTACCGGCTGTTGGCCAAGATCGAGCAGATCTACACGTTTGTCAGCGAATGGGAGAAGTATGCACATTCGGGTGTTTCCTTGCAGAGACACGGCCAGAGTCTTGCTGACCTGATTGTTTCCTGGAGAAGACTCGAGTTGAATTCCTGGAAGGAGGTCTTGGCGAACGAGGAGAAGGCCGTTGAACAGGCCGTCGGAAAATGGTGGTTCCATCTGTTTGAGAGCATTGTTGTTTCGGAAGAGCAGGACGTGCTCAAATTGGTTGCAGCTGTGAATGTGTTTATTTCCAGAGGAACTAAGGGTGACTTGAAGCACCGGTTTAGACTCGTTCGTGCGTTCAGCGAACAGGTCAAACACGATAAGACGATCTACAGTGCTCTGATGAACATTCTGGACTTTTTCCAGCCGTTCCTAACCATTGTTGAGCAAGCTGTTTCGAACGAGAAAAAGACTTTGGAGAAACAGGTGAAGGAAGTCATTCTTCTTGCCAGCTGGAAAGACGTCAACATCGACGCTTTGAAACAGAGTTCGCGCAAATCGCATCAGAGCTTGTACAAGCTTGTGAGAAAGTACAGAGACCTTTTGAACAGCACCATCACCGAGATGGTCGAGTCGGGACTCGGATCGACTCCCGTGGTGATTAACCAAAAGACCATCGGTATGGTTCCTGTTTCGCTTGGAGAACTTGGCTCGTCTGAGGTTTCTCTTTTCAACAACATCAAAACGATCCACCATAACATGCAGGTTTATCTCGGGGACCTTTCTTCTGAATCTTTTGGAGGCTTCTACGAGTACTGCGAAGAAATTGTTGCTGCTGCTAGGAAACTCCGCGAAGAAACACCAAAGACATTGACCGACGAGAATAAGAAACTGGTTGCAAGTCTGAAACAGGAGAAACGTAAACTGCTCAGTGACACGTTGAAGGAGCTGCGTCGCAGTGGTATCAAGTTACAAACAACCACAAAGACCCAGGCTCTGCTTGCGTCGACAACGACTATTCTTGCTAACTCCAACACTTTGAGAAACGGACCCTTGGAAGGAGCAGACGTGTACTTTTTCCGGGTTCTTGAGCTGCTTCCAAGACTGCGTGCTGCCGTGAGCAACTGTCATGCGGAGGTTCCTATTACCGATATCCAAAGGGCACTGGCTGCTGTCGAGAACGTGCTTGTTTCTCTGATAACCACGCGTCACAAGATTGCCGATGTTTCGGTGCTACATGTGACGGTCGAAAATGTTTTGAAGAGCTTCAAGGTTGCAAATTCGGGCAAACCTGTTGCTATTGACCCGCAAACACACGAAATTGTCCATGTTGTCCAGAAGCTGCCAGAAATCGTTTCATTCTCTGGTAAAGTGACTGAAATCATCTCTGAGCTTGGAATCAGTGCTACTTTGAAGCTGGAGACGCCAAGACTTGATATTGACACCAAGTTGTTCACCGAAACTGAACAGAGCATGGTAGCTGATGCCAGAAATGGCCTGGACAAGATGAAGACCCAGTTGTACCGTTGGAAGGCCGACAACCCGACCGTCAAGTTTGTTGCTGAAACTGTCCTGGACTGGCTGGATGTGCCTGTTTCCATTAATACTCTTTCCTTGTCCAAGTCTGACGACGATGTTGAGGAGGTTGGAAGCAAACTATTTGGCTCTATTTTGGTTTCTATCCAGAAACTTCGCCAGTTGCAAACCACTCCGTTAGAGGCTGACGAGGACAACTGGTTGGTGGATAGTCAGCGTCGTTTGGTGAAGTACATCGATCTTCTTTATGGAGAGGTGATGCAAGAACGCATTGTTGGGTTCCTG
Organism: Ogataea philodendri; assembly: GCF_020536065.1. Taxonomy (NCBI): domain Eukaryota; kingdom Fungi; phylum Ascomycota; class Pichiomycetes; order Pichiales; family Pichiaceae; genus Ogataea; species Ogataea philodendri. The sequence continues at coordinate 407,968 of NW_025764099.1, forward strand.
AATCTGCTGGAAAATATCCAATACGATGAGGAGACCAGCGCCGAGGTGAAATCTGTTCTTGGGTACGTTGTTCCGCTGTTGGAACACTATCTGAACGCCGTGAGCATCATTGTTTCCAAGATCCAGGACAACTATGTTGGAACGTCCAAGGGACTCTACGAGCTGTGCACGCTGCTTTTGACTGTTGCCACCGACGGATTCTGTTCTCCAGAAGGGTCTCAGGAAGAAGAGTCTGGCCAGGACCAGAACGGAACGGGACTTGGAGACGGAGAAGGAGCCACAAATAATTCTAAGGACGTTGAAGAAGACGAGAATTTGGAAGACTACGTTGGGGGCGAGCAGGACGGTGAGAAGGAACAGCGGGAGGACGAGAACGATGATGCGGTGGATGTTGAAGGAGATATGAAAGGTGACCTTGAAGAGATGGAAGGCAAGGACGAGGAAGGAGAAGACGGCGACGAAGAAGAGGCCGACGAGGAAGTTGGCGACGTGGACGATTTGGATCCAAACGCTGTTGACGAGAAGATGTGGGACGAAGAGGCCACCAGCGAGAAGGAGAAGGAGAAGGACGACCTCAAAGGAAAACAGGGCGAGGACATGGAAGCTGTTGATGAAGATGAGAAAGAAGGTGATGGAGATCAGGGAGAGCAGGAGAAGACCGAGGAAGGAGACGAAGGAGAGGAGGAGGATGTTGCAGAGCAGGAAGATGAGGTCCGCAATGATGGTGAGGACGGAATGGAGATGGACGCCGAGCAGGGCGAAGCTTTGGAGCTCGAAGACGACATTAATCTTGATGGAGACGAAGAAGGAGACGAAGAGGAAGAAGAAGAAGGTGACATGGACATTGACATGGAGGAGGAGTCTGAGATGAAGGACGAGCAGGAGGATGCTGGAGAGGATGCTGAGGCCGACCAGGAGAACGTTGACGGTCAAGAGGCTTCGGAAGAGGAGGCCGAGGACGGCGAAGAAAACAACGACGCCGAGCCTGGTCAGGACGACGGATTGGACGAGGAGATGGAAGCCGGCGAGGAGCAGGTCAATGACGAGGGAGAGAATGAGAATCCATCTGAATCTGAAGAACTGGCCGGCGAGAACGCCAAGGAGAACGAGGAGCAAGAAGACATGGACGGTGCGGAAGGAGGAGCTGAAAACGCTCCGGACACGATGATGAACGCCGATTCTGCTGCTTCTGCCAACGAGGGTGCACAGGCCGAAGGCGCCAGTGCTGCCGCAGACAACGAGCAAGATAGCGTGGGAGCCAGTGGAGCAGCCCAGGCACAAGAGGCAGCCGAACAAACTGACTCGTCGCGTGAAAACGCATCAAACACTCTGAAACAGATGGGTGACGCTCTCAAGGAGTTCTACAAGCGGCACCAGGACATTCTGGAGACCGATGTGGAGGCTGCGGAACAGAAGGGCGAGAACCCTGACGAATTCCAGCATCTGGACGGTGACAACGCCGACACAGACACGCAGGCCGTGGGAGCTGCTTCCGAGGACCAGGCCATGAAGCTCGACGACGACATGGAGATCGATGAGGCCGAGATTCCACAGGAACACAACCAGGATGAGTCTGTGAAGCAGGAAGGTGCGGCCGACGGAGGCGAGGCCGGCGAGCTGGAAGAAACCGACGAACCAGCCGACGAAAAAGAGCTGGGCGGCCGCGTCAAGCGCGAGCACGACGGCATTCCGCAGCTCGACGACCTCGACTCCGACGAGGAAATGGACTCTGACGCCCAGTCGCAGCCAGAAACCGCGACCGCACTGTCGTCCCTGCGTTCCTGGGACGAGGCACGTGACCTGTGGCAGCACGCGGACGAAGCTACACGGGAGTTCACTGCCGGGCTTTGCGAGCAGCTGCGGCTGATCCTGGAGCCCACCGTGGCCACCAAGCTGCGTGGAGACTACAAGACCGGAAAACGGCTCAACATGAAGAAGATCATCCCGTACATCGCGTCGCAGTTCCGCAAGGACAAGATCTGGATGCGCAGAACAAAGCCTAACAAGAGACAGTACCAGATCATGATTTCTGTGGACGACTCAAAGTCGATGGCCGAGTCCAAGGCAGTCGAGATCGCGTTCCAGTCGATCGCGCTGGTTTCTAAGGCCCTGACCCAATTGGAGTCTGGCCAGCTGTCTGTGGTGAAGTTTGGAGAGACTACCAATGTGGTGCATCCATTCGAGTCGCAGTTCAGCGCCGAGGCCGGAGCGAAAGTGTTCCGCAACTTCACGTTCGAGCAAACACGCACAGATGTGCGGAAACTCGTGGAAACGTCGCTCGACCTGTTTGCAGCTACCAAACCGGCATCAGAGAACCTGTGGCAGCTGGAGATCGTGCTTTCCGACGGAGTCTGCGAGGACCACGACACCATTCGCCGTCTGGTGCGTCGCGCACGCGAAAACCATATCATGCTGGTGTTTGTGGTGATCGATGGAATCGCCAACACCGAAAGCATCCTGCAAATGAGCCAGGCCAAATACGTGCCTGACGCGTCTGGAGAGCTCAAACTCCAGGTCGACAAGTACCTGGACACGTTCCCATTCGAGTACTACGTTGTTGTGAGCGAGATCGAGGAGCTTCCAGAAATGCTTGCCTCCATTTTGCGCCAGTTCTTTGCCGAGACTGGCGACCGCTAGTCCATCTATGATGACGTAATTTAAGTATTAGAGAATATGAAATTTTTCAGGTTATAAATTTTTTTTTTATCTCGGCTTCTCCTTCCCTCGCGTTCTCTTTCCCCCCTATCTTGTATATAGACTCTTCCCCATACAAACGCAAAATTTTACCACTTTCTCTTCATGACTAACTACAGAGAGTACCAGAAGGTGCTCAAGTTGAGCTTCTCGGACCATCCGGCCACTGTGACGCCTCCAGCGTCTTCGCCAGAATCGTCGCCGCACCTGGCTCCTCGAAATCTGTCTCCGGAGCCCAAAAAAAAGATCACCAGAACGAAAACCGGATGTTTCTGCTGTCGAAGACGCAAGAAGAAGTGCGACGAGCGCAAACCCGCCTGTTCCGGCTGTATTCGCAACATGCTCACGTGTGTGTATCCCGACGAGTCGCAGATCTCGAAACCAAAAAGACAACCCAAATCGCAGCCGGCTGAGCACCAACACATCCAATTCACGCCGCTCTCTCCTATTTGCTCGCCAGAAGTCAAGGAACGAGAATACACGATGGAAAGACGCGAGATTGCGCCCCAATCAGTCACTCCGAAAGTGTGCTCCCCGCCAAAATTCAGATACCCCTCTGGCATCAGTATCAAAAGTTTACTGAATTAGCTAATGCATTCGAGTATGTAGAGCGCAACATATTACTTATTCGTTTTTCACTTGACTCCAAGCTTTTCTCCCTTGGATTTCTTCTTGTAGTCTGCAAGACTGAATTTCTTGACGATCTTTGGTTTTTCTTCCTCTTTGGCCTCCACCAGCTCCACCTTGGACGGCTCCTTCGCAGCAACAGCGACCGGGATGTATAGTTTGTCCGAGGCTTCCAGAGGCTCTTGCTTTGGTTCCTGTAAATACTTCTTGATGATTTGGTATTTCGGTGGTAGCACCGTTGGGTCGATCGTCATCTGTGTCTCTGTCTCGAACTTGTTCAGACTCTTGTCCTCGCTGGTGGTCTCGCCCAGCGACTCAAAGATGATCCGTTCCCGGTTTTGCTCGCGCGACCCAATAGAGTAGTACTCCTGTGCCAGATCGGCCAAAAGGGCCTGTTTTCGACTGTTCCGACTGTACATCTTCTTCACCTTGTTGAGCAGACAGTCGCCGGAGTTGGATGCGCATCCACACTCGGTCAGGTCCAAAATAGCCTGCACAGAGGCAACCAGCCGTGCACGCTCGGTGCTATCCAGGTCGTCCAGTGCAGATTCCTTCAGCTTCAGGATTGGGTGCGACTCGTCCCATTCCCAGGGCAGCGTCAGCTCTGTATCCTGCTCGACGTATTGCGTGGTGGCAAGACAAAAATACACCTGGTCGCCAATGAAAACCGTGCGGATGTCGCAGTTTGGAGAACACGACTTGCGCACAAACCGCGTGAGGTTGCCCAGTCCGCGCTCGTCGATCACAAGCGGCAGATCAGGGTGGAAAAACGTCTTTGGTTTCGCGCATCCCAGCAGCCAGTACTGGTTCCATTTCTCCTCAATGTAGTTGTTTTTCAAGTCAACTTCACCAACAATCTCGCTAACCAGCTGGTCTGCCTCCAGCTCGACATTGGTGGACAAATACAACTTCGACAATCCGTTAAAGCGTGCCTTGGAGTTTTCGGGTAGGGATTTCACCTCCAGCTTTGACCTGTCCAGTAGAACGTCTCTGAAAGCCTTCTCTTTGTCAAATCTAATAGGATTGGCGTCGCGGTCTGCAACCAGTTTCGGTAGCTTCTTGATAAGTGATCGCACAGAGCTTGTTTTGTACTCCACGGCCTTGATCTCAAAGTAGAGTGTCTGGTAGCGTTCAACCGCGCCTCCGGAATTGTCGTCGTCCTCAGGGGCTTCTGCGGAACCGGACTTGCGTTTCTTGTTGGCACTGGAATTGGGAGGCTTGGAATCCACAAGCTCGCGGCGAGACTGTGTGCTTCCGGTCAATGAGGTGTTGTTTGGGCGGCGTCGTTTTGGCTGCAGCCGCACGGCCTGCAATTGACGGGCTTTTTCAGCACTAACCACCAGTGTCGGGTCACACAGGTAGCACAGGTAGGTTTCGGGCACCTCGTCGATGTCGTCGATACCCATACAAACTGCGTGTTGCCACCGGAAACAGCGGTCACACTGGATAGTGAATCCGTCGTCGTGCTCGTAGCCGCAAATACAGCCTATCTCGCCGCTATCTGGGTCGACAGCATAGGCAACAATTGAGTCTGAGTGTTTTTCTTCTTTGACCTGTTCTTCCTCCTCCTTTTCCCTTGTTAAGAGAGGCAGAGGTGTGGCCGCGGCCGCCGCAAGAGCAGCCGCGGCAACCATTGCCTTGTTGTTGGACGAACCCTTTGCCAAAGCGGCCGCAGCAGGGCCTGGCGACCTCGCCACTTTTTGATCAAGAGGACGAACTGACGAGTTTTTCGGGTCCTGTCCCGCCACATCGGGCGTTGGGGACGGCGACTTCTGAGCCTCCTCGCCAGTACCAACGTTTAGACGCTGCGACTGGTGCGAAAAAAGCATCAACAGCCCAGCAGCCTCTGTGTCTGGCAGTTCTGGATGGCTTGTCATATGAAGAAATAATTTTAACTTCAGCCTTACTTAAGAGGGAAGGTCGATCGTCCCGACTTAGGCGCAAAAATTCAAGTGCAAATTTCTTCGTCATCAATGGCTCACAGATTACTGGTGCAAGTGGTGTTTACGGGCGCGCGGGTGTTCGGACGTGCGTTCACAGAGGCTTACCGGCAGGCTGCTGCCGCCACGACGGCTCAACAAACAACAAACGGGGCTCAACAGCCAGCTAGCTCAAGAGATACAGACATCTCTCTGGACGAGGCATGCAAGATCCTGGACGTCCAGCCAAGCGGACTGAGTCTGGAGTCGGTGAAGGGCAAGTACGACTACTTGTTCGACGTGAACTCGAAGGAAAAGGGAGGCTCGTTCTACGTCCAGTCAAAGGTCTTCCGTGCCATGGAAAGAATCAAAAACGAACTAGACCATCTGGAAGAGACCCAGCGAGCGCAAAAATGATCTTGTGTATATAGGAATTACAATGTCAAAACACCATAGTGGATGAAACAACAGCCGCAATAATGTAGCATGCTCCATCGTCTATCTAACGCATCTTGTTTATTCTAAGGACCTGAACGGAGTGACTACCGTGGCTTTGTTGTTAGCAAAGTCGGTACAGACACTTAGCTGATCTCAAACCCACACAACTGCCACCATCGCAGCTGCTAGGGATTGAATGGCCCTATGGTAATAATATACTAGTTTAGTATACCTACTGATGTGAAGAAAATTTTAAGCTCTGTAAAAACTTTTTATAGCGCCCTCTCCGCACCACTCCAGAGACCGCACTCCAGAGACCGACCAACACCCTTAGATCCCAAGCCCAAGAAGCATCTCCTCTGCGTCCTCTCCAAACTGCACAACACCGCCAGAAACAACCTTTTCTGGCGCACCGTTCTCGTCCAAATGGCCCACATACTTTGGCTTGTTCCACCGCTTCGCCTCGTTCTCGTAGTCCCAGATGTTCTGGGAGTTCTTTTCCAGCTGTTGCAAACCCTGCACGTTCATCTCGTTCTCCAGTTTCTCGATCTCGCCGTCAGACTCCAGCTCCACGTCCACCTCGTTCATCACCACCTTCCCGTCCTTGATGCTCATATCTATCATTTTCTGGCCGCGTCCTGTTCGTTTTTTCTCCTCCTGTTCCAGACGTTTCATTTCCTGCTGCTGTTTCTTCAACTGGAGTGCTCGTTCCACAGGAGTGGCCCAGGGACTCAGATTATTCGCAGGGACCTCGAAATCGGACGCCTGGTCGATAATTTTCGTTCTTTGCGATCCGCTGGCCTGGAAATTCAGCAGTGTGTCCAGTCTTTGCTCGGCCTTGAGCAGCTCGGCGTCCTTATCCTTGGTGGCTTCCATGTACTCGATCTTCTTGACCGCCTGCTCGAGCTCTTCTTTCTCCTTTCTGTTTTTCTCGAGCGTCTCGCGCTCCAGCTCCTTCCGTTTCTCGATCCGCTTGAAAAGCTGGTCTTGCACTTTGAAGTTGTTCTGTCCAGCAGAGCTCACCGAAATGGTAATTTTATTCTTCTTGGGTTTAACCTTCTCCACCACCACCGGCCGCTTGACCCCGTTAATCTCGTCCTTCTCCTTGAGCAGCACCGCGGCAATCTGCCGACGCTCCTCCGTCGTGAGCAGGTCTTTCCCGCAGAACGAGCACGGTTGCAGTCCTTCCTTCACACAGATGATCTTGCCGCAGTTCAGACAGTTGGGGAACATTTCGAACAAGGGGTGTCTTGTGGCGTTGCAGTTGCACACGCGTCCGCCCTGTTGTGACTCGAGCTCGACCAGCGCGTCGTCCAGCTCCTTTAAATTGTCCAGCTTGACGTTCTTGTGCGATTTGGAGAATGACTCAGCAGCAGGAGACGACGGTTTGGCCGGCTTGGAGGTATGTCGCACGATCTTGATGGTGTTTTTCTTTGTCTGTGGCTGTGGCTTGCTTTGCTTGGGCTTTGCTGGCGACTCTTTCTTTTTCTCTGTCTCCTTGGGACCTGTCGCCTTGATGAAGTCTGTGATAAAGTCCAAAGCATCGGGACTTTCTCCGAGCAAATTGGTGAAATGCGAGGTGATTTGTTCAGGGGTCTTCAATTCCTTTGCGGCGTAGTCAACCATTTGGCGCAAAGTGTCCTCGTCTAGCGGCAATAGCCGAACAAGCTTCTTTACAAGAGAATCAGACATTGAAATATTTTCTCCAACTTATTTTTTACCTTGTTTTATTTAATGTCTGAAAGCCAGAAGCTCGAAGAGCGGCTTCGGATTCTGGAAAACGACCTCAAGCTCCAGAAATCGCAGCTTGTTGACCAGCTCGTGCGTAAAAAGGGCCTAATTGCCCCGAAAACGCTGGTCAAGGACCGCAAGTTCGACCCCGACTATGCTCGCAAACTCAAGGCATACAAGCAGCTCATACGACTCAAGAAACGCCTCCACAAACATATCCGATCTAACCAGTTCAAGTACGCATACAAAAACAGAATCACCATAAACAGACTCAATTTTGTCTCCATACACAAAGATACAAAGCTCGCCCTCGTATCTACAAAATATCTCGACACAAACAAGGAGATTGCTTCTTTGGACGATTTGAAAACAACCTTGGTCCACAATGAACACAAGTTTATCAAAACCTTGGAAGGCGATTACATCATGCAAAACCCGCAGTACTCCACAGAAAAAGAATACTGTCTCTATTACACGAGATCAGGAACTTGCTCTAATAATAAATGTTCCTTCGTTCACTCGCCAAACCACGTCGCTTTGTGTCCAAACGTGATCCAGAACAAAGACCGCACATGCACCAAACAGAAATGTACATACTCGCACACCCCGTCGCAGTTCAACGCCCCGTCTTGCAAGTTCTTCCAGTCGCAAAACTGCACCAACGAAAACTGCGTCTTCTCGCACAAACTGGAGGCCAAGGACGCTAAAATATGCCGCGAATTCGCATTGAACGGCTATTGCGACAACGGTCGTAGCTGCTCTCTGGCACACTACTTCGAATGTCCCGACTTGGACGAACTGGGCTACTGTCCAAGAGGAAGTATGTGCAAACTGGTTCACAAATCAAAACTGCCCCCAATCAATCATAAGGCAACTAGAAACATGGATAACGACGATATCCCGAAAACAGAATACCTACTCATCTCAGACTCAGACGAGTCCGACATCGAGCAAGTCCTCGACCAGGACCTCGACATGAACCACGATTACGTCGAGCTCGCTTAATGTTTGACATTTCTTTCGCTAGCCATTTTATAAATGAACGACGCTAGGAGGCCGGCTCACTTGCGTTCCATGAACATGAAACCATGTCATTATAATCACCCAGCTCCTCATCAAGAGCATAATCAACAAACTGGTCCTCGCCACACTCGTCGCCACGAACAATTCACACCTGCGAATCAAACGACGCTTCAATATTGGCAGGTAGAACTTTTTCGGAAGGATGCTTGTTGTCGAGCGGGATCAGCTGGTACGAGTCAGAAATGTACAGTGGCTCGACCAGCCCAGTCTCGCCAGCATAGACTTCATCTCCGTAATCAGACTCGTCATCGTCGTCGTCGTCGAATCCCCAGTCCTGTTGGGCATTCGCAGGCTCTATCAACGAGATCTTCGGCTTCTCGGGAACAGATTGGTACTCCAGCTTAGGAACCTCCTCGTTGTGCTTGATGTTTTCCTTCAGACTGCCAACAAATGAGAGGTTGTCCTGGGGGTTGGTCTTGTCTGTCTTTGCAAATTTGAACATGTTAAGGTGCGGCACCTTACGAAGACGGTGGGTGGACGTTTCGTTGACATTTTCGTCGTTAACAAGGGTGGGGGTGCTTTTTGTTAGCCAGGTATAGTTCTCGGTGACAGATTTGGCTATCTTCTTTTGCACCGGAGTAGAAACGTTCTCCGACTCCTCAGAAAGCATCTGGTTGAAATAACTCATCTGACACAGTTGGTAAACGTCGGTACGTTTACTTGGGTCCCAGACAAGGCACGCCTTCACAACCTCACAGAGGTCTTTTCTGTCCTTCTCCGGAAGGTCGACTCTTGGTATCAGTTCCTCGATAGAGGCTCCTGGAAGCTTTGGCAAGTGGAATCCGAGGTTACTGGACAGTTTTTGTGCGTCGTCCCAAAATCCACCTAATGGAACTTTGTCACTCTTTTCAGGACAGCCAAGCACTTCCAGAACTCTCCATGTTTGATCTAACTCGTTGCTTCCTGGGAAAAGAGGCAAGAAGATTGCACTTTCGACAACAACACAGCCAAACGCCCAGATATCAACTGGGTATGAGTATTGTTTCTGTCTTAGCAAGATCTCTGGTGATCTGTACCATCTGGTAGAGACGTAAGCTGTGTATGGTCTTGTATTTTCTGCCTGTCTAGCAAGACCGTAATCTGCTAGTTTGATCACATAAGCCTGGTTCTTTTTGTCCTCGGGTATATTTTCCTTGGATCCATAGAAGTTTGAGGATTGCATGATGAGGACATTTTCTGGTTTGACGTCTCTGTGGTAGTAGCCGTGTTTGTGGATGTGACGAATTCCTGCGAGGATCTGCGACAGGATGGATTTCAAGGTATATGGGGAGAAGAGACAGTTTTTCCTGTACTTCATAAGCTGGTATAAGTTTTGATCCATGGATTCCATGACTATGTGGAGTTTGAACGATTCTTTGTCTATGAAGATATCATAGATTTGGACCAACGAGGGGTGTGACGAGATGGCCAGGATGAATCTGACTTCTTTGACCTTCGAATAGTCTTCCAAGTTGGGCAGTCTGCGAGTCATGGTTTTAATAGCCACCACGTCGACCTTTGCTCTGTGGACGTTCTTCAGCGGTTCCAACAAGGTTCCAGGACACGATCTCATATCTTCAAAGATACCGCTGAGTGCGTTTGAGCGCACTTTGGCCAGAGTAACCGTTCCAAAACTTCCTGAGCCTAGGTTTCCCACGGTTCGATAGCGCTGGACCAGCGACTTTAAGGGGATGATAGATTTTGCCGATCTGGCCTGATCTTTTTGCTTGATTGGCGTCATACTTGACTGAAGGAACTCCTTGAGAGAGATTGGCTGTTCTAAGGCCGACGAATGGGCGTTGAGCATAACAAACTGTTCAGATCAGAAAGAAAAAGATCGAGCGTTTAGTGGGCTGGAATTTTTCCCTTTTTATGGGACAAGCGGAGATTTCACGGCATTTCTACCAAACCCGCAGTGTGGACTGAAAAGTACGTAGCAAGTAAGGGAATAACGTATTATAAGAAGAGAGATTGTAGAGAATACAAAGATAGGTTAGAGGAGATTAAGAGAAGGGGGTTGGACCCCTTACAACAAAGGGATCTGTTGTATCATTAGAAGATGACAATACCAAACCAACTTTCAAAGAGAACAATCAACCAAACGCACTTGATTGTTCTATTTCCAATCAAATTTCATCTGATTCCGATCATTGGCTTATCAGATGTCCAATCCAACTGATGGAAACTATGGGGGGTTCTTGTTCTTAATGTGGCGGTGTAAAGATGAATATTTTAGCACGGGATTTATTATTGTTTAATTAATTGAATGAAGGACTTCAAGGAAGCGCCTTTGATTTTGAACCAATCCACGCTGGAAGAGCTGCAGAAACAGGACGATAAGGTTTCAAGGCTCTCGCAGTTGAAAGAATTTTATTACAATGGGTTTTACTCCGATTTTGAACTCACAATATTGAAACACAAGCCAAATGATTGTCCTATTGTTCAGAAATACTCCAAATTGGAGACTTTCCAGTACAACAGCAAGTCTGTCACGCTGAACACCTTCTACAGTGAACATCCGCTTAGAGAATACCAGAAAAGAACCGCAAACGGACTCAAAGCTGACGACTTCCAGAAAATTGACTCATTGCCAGTGCTTATCTTTATTCATGGCCTGGGAGGCCAATTGTCGCAATTCGAGCCGGTTTTGCAGGAGTTCAGAAACTGTGCCGATGTTTTTGGAGTCGATTTGCCAGGATTCGGCAACTCCAAACCCAACATGCTGAAAAATGGCAAGTTCAAGCTTTCTGAGTATTCTGATCAAGATATTAATAAACTGGACACAGATCTTGCAAATCTCACTCTTGAAGACTATACAAGCGAAAGCATTGCCAGTTTGCTGCTTGCAATTTTACAAACCAAGTTTCCCAACCGGAAGTTCATCCTAATAGCCCATTCTATGGGTACTCATCTCGCCGTTAGACTGACTAATCTGCTCCCAGAAAATCGGGTCGAATCGCTGGTGCTTCTTGCACCTCCCAAACTGGCTCCTATGAACCTACCTTTTGCCATGAAAATTGCCCTTGGACTGTTCACCTACGTCCCCCGCCTGTTCGATCTCTACAGATACACCGACCGTTCGGGCGGGTTGAACTCGCCGTCGGTTGTCAAGTTCATATATCCGGAGCAGGACGACCTGCTCAAACGCGTGACCCAGTTCAGATGGAATCTCGACACAGAGTCTGAGACTTTCCTGAACTATCTTAACGGGTTCCATCTAATATCAGCAGAGGACCTTGTTTCTGCGGCCACCAAGGTCATCAACTCCAAAAACGAGACTCGTATTTTGATATGCTGTGGTGACTCTGATAAGGTGACGCCGTACGGAGTCAGTTTGGCGATGAAGAACGTGCTTGAGTCGAGCCAGATCCCTGTCCAGTTGGAGAAGATCGAAAAGGCCAACCACTCGCTGTTTCTTGACCGCCCGCACTATCTCACAGGTGTGATCTACCAGTTCGTCGAGGCTCTCGGTCTCAACATCAACTGCACCTGGGTGTTACAGATCAAGGCCCAAATCAGTGGGGATAAGTGGGGGCTCAAGAACAAAGAGAAATGGGACAAGGTGGTGACACTATCTACGCCCATGCAGGCCGCGGGTAAGCCAGTGTCGCCGTTGCTGGGGATGAAAACGTTGCGCCAAACAGATTCTGTGCATAACCCCAGTGTTTTCGAGGAAAGCCATCCCGAGATTGCTGCCATCATCGATATAGGCTCAGATACGCCGGCGTACGACCCTGCCGCGTTCAAACGGATCGAATACGTCAAGTTCAAGACCGAGTCGAAGGTGACCCCGGATAACGTGACTATTGTGAGATTCATCGGTAAGGCTGACAAATTGGTGCAGAAACTGGCCGCGGGGCAATTCATAGCCGTTCACTGCCACTACGGGCAAAACAGAACCGGGTTCTTTATTTGCTGCTACTTGGTGGAGAAGCTTGGATGGAGCGTGAAGGAGGCCCTGGACGCTTTCGAGAAAGCCAAACCTCCAGGAATCCGCCACGAGCACTTCAAAAACGCGCTATATCTCCGATACGGTGAGTAGCAAAACATATGATCCATTAGTAATACCCTATAAGTTAATCCCCATGGCACGCCGGCCTGATTATATTTTGAATGCGTTCCGGGTGTTGAAGTGACCGTAAACCTCCTTGGACTTGTCAGCCGACAGCGAATATCTAAATGGCAACACAAACGGTAGCACCAGGCCAACCGACACATACGCCATTGCCAGACCTTTATGGGCCCGCGACACAAACGGACGATGGTAGTGGTACAAACGATACAGATTCATCAAGTTGTACAGAATACGACAGGTTTGCGTCTATTTATTCACTTTCAACAGAAAATCGTACCATTAGTGATAGATACTTTTGCACAGCCATTTCCTAAAACAGAAAGCCCTCAACATGTCGGAACGACTCGTTTATGTCGTTCCAAAAAAAAAACCACCACCGCTCACGTAAGCTTACTTAATTCGTTGGTGAGCTGCTGCCTCAGCCTCTGTTTTTCCTCCTTGTTAAGTCCGTTTTCTTCCAGGTTGCGTTCGAGGCGCTGGCGCAGGTGCTCGAAGCTGCGGTCGATCGAGGTGCGCGTGTTGTCCAGGTACCGGTTTTTGAACTCGGCCAGGTACCGGTACACCGCCTTGGAAATGTTATTTGACGAGATTGCGAAACTGAAAACCACAATTGCCACAGCGGTGTCCACAGAAATGTAGTCGATCACGTGACCCACGGAGCAGACCGCGAAAACGGGCAGGTTGATAGCCGCGAGGTTATGTAGCACCGTGCGGCTGACCTGGTTCTGCAGTGCGGGCAGGTCCGAGTTGATCACCTTGTGTTTGAGGATCGACAGCGGGCTGGCCAATGGCTCTGGTTCCTGTGTAGATGGAGGCAGCAGCAGGTCCACCTTTCCCTCCAAGTAGTTGAGTTTGGCCGTCGATTCCAGTAGCGATCCGTGGCATTTGACCGGCGTGAAGTTGAACATGCTCTTCTGGATGTACGTCTCGTCGTCAAACAGGTATTTCGACAGCACCAGGTCGAAATCGTCGATGTTGGGGACGATCTGGGCCACTTTGCTAAATCTCTGGATCAGCACGTCGTTCAGGTACGGTGCGATCTTGGACTGCAGCTCAAAGTGCGACAGCTGGGCCCACGAGTCGATCTCTTTCTTCAACGAGTCCACTTCTCTGACGATGTCTGGTTTCTGTTCAAACTTGAGCTGTTGGTCGATGTCTGAGAGAAGAGACTGCAGCAGCAGCACGAACGGCTTGTCACCGCTTGTTTCGCGACTCAACGTGAACAGCAGCGAGGTGATGCGCGAGTTTTTGACAAGCTCGAGGTATTTCGACACGTTATTCGGAGACTCCAGTAGCAGTTTGTTGGCTAGATTGGCCTTTTCGAGGTCCACCACTAAATCATCGTGCGTCTGTGATTGGAACGAAGCTCCGTGTTCCTGGATGCTCGTGTTGAGAACCGTCAAAGACGGGTAGTCTCCAACCTCCAATGGCTCTCCGGGACGTGATTTCACGTATATGTACAAATGGCAGTCTGTTGGCACGGAATTCTGCACCGTGGACGTTGTTTCCGAGACCTGAGAGCCGGACTGATGCAATAAGTCGGGTTGGTTGATTTCCAGGAACTCGATGTTTCTAAACAGCTCTCTATGAAGCTCGTTTTTCGACGAGTTATCTCCGACCGTTTCGTTTTGGATAACTCGCAGGTCGCGGCTCAGAATCGGGGACTTGACTCCGTTCTCGCCGTACCTAACCCAGAAGTTGTCCTTCTTGGTGGTCCGCCGCTGCCGGAGCTGTTCAAACCAAGACTGATCAGGATCCAAAGGGTCGCAAAGCAGCACGTCTAAAAATAAGCCAGGGGTAATTGATGGTGACTGGACCACGCCAATCTTGATGGGCAACAAGTCGGGCCTCGAACCGGCTCCCAATTCGACCAATTGGCGGGCCTTCTTGGTGATGATGCGGTTGGTAGGAAATATCGCTTTGGTGCGTTCTAGTAGGTCATCTAGACTCGGGGTCTTTCCGGAACTCTCCGTGTATGTTCGACGCTGGGGCAACGTGAATGCTGATTTCCAACGGCAGTTCGCCAGCTGTCGCACAAACGCCCCGGAGGGACTCCCTTTCAGATACATGGTGTTTATATTTTTCGCCGAAAAAATTATTGAGTGGGTTGAGGTGTGGTTAGTTCTAGAGGGTGTTGCCAGCAGGCGCCAACAAGTGCTTCAAACGGTGGAATAATGAGCATTCCCAAGGAACTGCATTAAACAGTACCGTCTACACTTACCTGGATGCTGTTGCGTGCCCTTCCAAGGCCCCGATTCGGTTCTGGGACTGCACCGTAGCGTATCTTCTCCACGGCAACATGCACGTGAACGTATCATTCAAGAAGTGCGTTGGCCCTCGATACGCGTGCTTCAGAACAGAATGCAAGAATACGGGAAACTTCAAATGCTTTAGTAGCACAAAAAATTTGGTTAGAGAGAATGGGCTGGTGAGTGGACCGGAGGCGGGAAGAGTGTGTGCACACATAGGGGAGTCGAACAACAGTCTCAGTACTACTAGCAACTTATATCCCATCTGTGCGACCGCCCGTGATGCTCTTGCCTTACGACGATATTACTCCATGCGGCGATGCGGCGCGCTTTTCGCTCAGCGCTACGGTACAAAACAACGTTCTGTAAAAGAGATGGATTCCTATTTAACTTCACACAGACTTTGTTTTACGCTACACCATTGCTAACCACACATCCGCACACAGACACTCGCACAATAAATTAACACAACAACATTACATGAAGTGGTGGACTTTGACCTTATTAGCGTCAGCCCTGGCCAACTCGGCAATCGACACAGTCGACATGAAGATCCAGAATCGCGTCTTTGACATCATCGAGCAGTACAATGATCTCGAGGGTGCTGACGTCCAGTTTGAAGAGTGGATTTCGCCCGAAAACGAGGTGTACATCGTTCCAAAAATCAGCACTGGCTTGGAGACAACCTATGGATACGGGTACCAGTACTTTGACAACTCCGACGACCAGGTCAACACTTTCTCAGAGGAGTCCAGTCCTGAAACCTCCTTGATCAAGGAGCAGGATATTTCTGCCTTGGGATTCCCTAATTTGTGGCACAAAATTGCAGATCTTCTTCATGATGACTGTGAGGAAGAGCCAGTGGAGGAAGAGCCAGATATTGACAGTCAATTCCCTTATGGGGCCAGAAAGTTCCTGCTGATCGGGGTCAAGAAGAAGTCAGTTGAGCT
The DNA here is from genome assembly GCF_020536065.1 of Ogataea philodendri. Lineage (NCBI taxonomy): Eukaryota > Fungi > Ascomycota > Pichiomycetes > Pichiales > Pichiaceae > Ogataea > Ogataea philodendri. Next base: position 423,713 of record NW_025764099.1, read on the forward strand.
GGGCTCAGACGACCAAGCTATGGCAGAAGACGCAGATCTGGAGCTGCTCCAAGAAGATGCGGAGGTTGAGCAGTACGTTGCAGAACACGAAGAAGTTTCTGCAGACTGGCTTCCATGGAAAAAGAAGAAGGAGGACGATTGTGGAGAGGAGGAAGAAGAGACCAAGAAACCTTTTGGAGCAGACAAGTTCCTATTTATCGGAATTGGATCTGTTGACAACTCGACTGCCCCTGTCAGACCTGCCTCCGACGCAGACCTGTCTCCACTGGCTCCGCTTTCGTACGCTTCAACAGCCAAGGCTGTTGCCATGAACGAGGCTGCCGATCAACTACCGGCCAGTGAGTCAACAACTCTGCAAACGAGCTTCCAAAACACAGCCACTCACACAGCAAACAGCTCTTTTTCCGAGGCCGAGAACGTTTACATCAGCGTGGACGAGCTATTCCACCAGTTCCAAAACAAGAGCAACATCCAGATTAGTAACGAGGCCACACGTGCCGCAGGCCACACCTTGTCGCTTCTGGGAGCACTGGTTCTTATTGGTTCTTCTGTTTTATTGTTTTAGAGCAGCCATAATAATTCTATCACTCAGCTTTGTAGACAAATGCTCATTGTAGCGCGCTCAGTCGTTGTCTCATATTGGCCAGCAGCTCGTCGTCCACCTCCTCTGTTTCTTCGGGCTCTTCGTGTGCGACCGTGTCTGGTAGTTGGACCTCTGGCTTTGGTTTCTCTTCCAAAACAGATTTCAAAACCTCTTCCACGTCTTCGTCCTCTTCGTCCTCGTAGATATCCGACGAGTCCAGAATGTCGTCCATCATCTCGTCAATAATGCCGCTCTTTGTCAGCTCTTTGCTCAGTTCTTGCACGGTACGACCGATCTGCGGCAGATGGACCAGCTGGTTCATGTCTCTCATAATCTCGGCCGACTTGTGCATGGACCCTGTGAGTTTGATCATTTGTTGCTGTTCGGTCAGTTTCATGCCGATCGACTCCAAAGTCGCTCTGGAAACGGTTATGCGCTCGATCGTCTTGGAAACGTTTTTGTATTCCCGCGCATACAGCTTGGCTGTCTTGAGGTCGTTCTTTTTGACTGCTGCTTTTATCAGCGACTTTGTTTTCTTCTCGACAGCATCCAGGTCATGTAGTTGTCTGTCTATCTGTCTCTTGTTCTTACGCAAAGCGCTCTGACACCGTCTGTACTGTTCTTTAGGGTCCGGGCCCCAAATTGCCTTCTTGATAATATCCATAAAGAAATTAAGAAAAGGTCGATCGGCCAAAATACGCTGGGGCTGGCGCGACGATTTGCAAACCTGGTTTTATTTCGCGTGGTGTTGAAATTTTGTCGCGTTTTAAATTATCTGCACGCGTTATGTTACAAGGAAAATTCGAGGAAGCTTCGCTGTTGAAGAAAGTAAGTATCGCATTGTGCAACAACTAACAGTGTCAGGTCATTGAGTCCATCAAGGATTCCGTCAAACTCTGTAACTTCAACTGTTCTCAGAGCCAGGGTATCACTGTCCAGGCAATCGACGACTCCAGAGTGCTGCTGATCGCTCTTAAGATCGACGCGGGCTCGTTCCAGGAGTTCCGTTGCGACAAGGACTTGGTTCTGGGTCTGGACCTGGAATCGTTGTCCAAGATCCTCAAACAGGGTAACAATGAGGAGTATCTAACTCTCATGGCTGAGGACTCTCCAGACAACCTGATGGCCGTGTTCGAGGACAAGAAAAAGGACAGAATCTCCGAGTTCTCGCTCAAGCTCATGGACATCGACTCGGACGTGCTCACGATCGACGACATGGAGACCGACTGCACCATCACCCTGCCTGCTTACGAATTTGCAAAGATCGCCAAGGACATGAAGACTCTGAGTGAGTCTTTGAAGATCGTTGTTACTAAGGACTCTGTCAAATTCAACGCGGAGGGCCAGATCGGAACCGGTTCGGTCATCTTGAAACCTCACACAGACATGGACAAGCCAGAGGAGAGCGTCAAGATCGAGTTGAACTCGCCAGTGGCTCTTACTTTTGGTGCCAAGTACCTTAATGACATTGTGAAAGCCACTTCTCTGTCTTCCACCGTCACTATTAAGCTCACAGACAAGTCGCCTGCTTTGTTCGAGTACAAGCTTCCTAGCGGTTACCTGAGATACTACTTGGCTCCAAAGTTCGACGACGAAGAGTGAAAAAGTTACATATAACATTATCGTTAGCCTGCTATATACCATCTAATATTTTTGGCTCTTTAGTATTTGGACTCCATGCTATTTTCCAGCTTTGGGAGGAACGTTGACCGGATAGTGCTTTTCTCGCTCACAGGCAGTATCAGTCGCAATGCGTCGTGTTTGTTCAAGTAGTATCTGAACAGCCGTTTCACCCGCAAGAACCCGAAATTCTCGTAAAGTCGCAAAGCTGCTTTGTTGACCACCTCTGTTTCCAAAATGATCTCGTCACATTTGTAATTATCGATCATCGAGTCCAAACTCCGCGAAATCAGCTCCTTGGCTATTCCCTGGCCCCTGTACTCGTTGTCCACGGCCAACATTCCAATGTATCCGCGTATTCGAGAGTCTCTATGAGGCTCCACCTTGGATATAATACACCCAATCACCTTGCCCTGGTGCTTGGCCATAATGGTGAGGTTGGGCCAGTTGTTCAAGAAGAACCGGTAAACATAGATCGAGTATGGCTCGCTCAAATGCTCATCCACAAGCCGTCGCACCTGCTCGATGTTGAAATCCACAAGTTCTCGGCCAACCTCCGAGATGTCCAGACTTAATGGTTCGTAGTCTATCCCGGACATAAAAAATTAATAAATCTATCTTTTTCCCCATTTTTACCCTCTCTTGTGACTGATCACCATAAGCAAATAAGGGCAAATCCGTTCATATCTTGTTCCAGTATTGATCATGAACGTCTCTATCATCCAGAATAACAACCCTTTGTCGATGATGTCGTCGATATATCGACAAAATCCATCTAGGGACACTCACTTGCCCTCTGCATTATCCATCTATAACTCCTTGACAGGTGACAAGTCTGTTGCCAGTGCCTACCAATTTAGCAATTTGGAGGCTTTGAAACAGTTCATCAGCTCGTCGTTCAATATTGCCGTGGAAAACCTGTTCTTGTTGACCCCCTTTGGCATCAAACTCAAGTTCTCAATGGTGGTTCACGAGGAAATCGCAGAAATATACGTCTTTGATAGACGCTACTTCAACGTCAACAACATCGAGTCCTCGGATAACTTGTCCGGGTTGAAAGATCTGGTCCAGGAATTGAACCAGACAAATCTGATCAATATGATCAAACCCCTATCTTCCCCCATTCTTTCTGATGAACTGGCTATATTTGTGGAGAAACTGTCCCTGGTGCTCGAAAACACTCGAAATATCAAAGCTGTCGATATCAACCTCAACAACTTGCGGCTGCTTCTGAACTCGCTCAAGCGGAACTCGGGTTGGGCATCTGCTCTTTTATCAGATTTCAAAAAAACAGTCGCATTCGATGAAAGCACGCCTGAAGACGACGACCTCGAGGTGATTCTCACATCGCTGAACGTTCTGATCCAGTACGTCGGTCTGGTGTTCAAGTCGCTCGAGAAAAAGTTCAACGACTCAATTGACACCCTGCTTTTGCTCCAAACCAACACACTGGTGGATCAATGGGAAGACCAGTACAGAAACCTCCAAAAGATCAGTTTTGGATTCAAGACTACCTCCAACACCCGCGAAAAACTTACTCTCAGTCAGCTGGTCAATGAGTCCCATCTGAAAACAAGTGCTTCCGAATCTCGCAAACTCAACAAAGCTATCAACGAAAGACTGATTCTGCTACGCGGCAAGATCGAGAGCGAGATCATTGTCCCACGGCAGGATCTTTCTAAGGAATATGACGAATACGTTGCCCAGTACATGCGGCCAGAAACAGACACAACGAGCAAGTCTAAGAAAATTGAGGATTGCAAACGCATCTTGGCAGAACTTGAGACTTACGTTAGCAGACTCATAAACGCATCGTCTTCGTTACCATCCTTTGAAGAACTCATTACAACGTCCAGCCAGACCTCGGCAAATTTGTCAACTGCGTCTGTCACGAACATCAAGAAACTCATTGAGCTCTACCGATTCCATCAGACAGACCTCGTTCCTCAAATTTCGAATCTGGCTGACCGGTTGTACCAGATCCAAGTCAACAAGCTCAACTCGAGGAAAGAGTTGCAGACGAAGCTGATTTCCTCCACTTTGATCACAGTCACGAAAATACAACTGAACATCATGAAACTCACCAGCGTTTTGAACACAGACATATCAAAAACCATTGGAAGCATCAAAGACCACGAGCTCCAACTATCTGTTGTCACAGACCTACCACTGATATTTGGAATTTACGCCATTGCTAACCTCAACAATCTCAAGTATGGTATCTCGCTCAAAACGTTGGTGAAGAGAGCCAATGAGATCTTTGAGATGTTGCGGTTCATGGAGTCCAAGAACAGGGCAAGGTGGCTGCGTGAGTTTCTGGCCAGCAGTGGAGGAGAGAAACTCGAATTTTTGAGCATGGATGAAGAAGAGAAGAAACGGTTTATTTATGATAATCTGTTTGCATATAAGCTGGAGCCTGTGGAAACTGCTCCGCGCAGAGAAACGAGTCCCCCTGCTAACCAGCAACAACCCTTGAGTCCAGTGAGTCCTCACGAGAATAATTACCTGACTTCGATTAACAAGCTCCTTCACAACATCAACGGTTTCCCAATAACATCAAAGCCAATTGCTACTGATCTTCCAAAGCAGAGAGAGACAAACATTTTTATCAACCTGTCAAAATATGTGACTGTGAACGATATTATTGATTACATCTCTTCACTAAAGAGTGCTGGAATTGACCCGAACATTATCAATAAACTGGAGGAGTGTTTGAGAGATTTCGGTTTAACGTACAACGAGTCCGGCAAGAAGACTATCAGCACCGAGGACGGTGAGGAAGTTGTCGTTAAAGGTGGAAATATGGGAGACTTGGGCACTTTTGATGCGTCTGATGTGAGTTTCATGCGATTGTTCAAGAAGTTTATCAAGAACTTTGAGTCGGAAGGAATCGAGATCAGTATCGGGTCAAGGAAGGAAGATTCGTCTGCAAATGAAGAGCTGATCAAAGGGTACGAAAGAAGAATCAAGAAGCTGGAGAATTTGCTTCATGCGCGTAATTTCCAGCAATTCAACGACCAATGGTCTCATCGGAACCGACCAGTTCACACGCTTCCAAATCCAGTTAGTCGTCGCCAGTCGGACTCTTCACCAGATCCTGTTGGACAAGACAATACGATTCTGTTTGATGATAATGTTAGGCTTGGAAGAAAGATGATTGAAATTCCACCAAGCCACTACGGCGAGCGAATTGAAAAGTTGGAGAAAGAGCGCGACGAGCTCAAGAAGGAGCTGGAGGCCTACAAGAGTGGCTCTGAAGCTTCTGAGGTGGAGAAGCTCAAGAAGGAGCTGGACGAACTGAAGCAGGCTAGTGCTAAAAAGGATGCAAAGATTGAGTCTCTGGAGAAGGAAAACACAGAGTTCAAGGAATCGAACGAGAAACTCACCAAGTCCAACAAGAAGTTGGAGACTCTGTGCTCCGAGCTGAAAAACATGAAGTCTGATCTTCTTGAAAACATGTCGCAAAAAGAGACAGAGTTCACAAAGGAATCGAGAGTGAATCAAGAGGAGCTGAACGAGCTGAGATTGAAGGTTGAGGAGCTTGAAGAAGATGAGTCAAATCTTGTGAATGTAAACAAGTCGCTAAACGAGAGACTCATTTCGAAAGACCAGTTGCTTTGCGGTCTGTACGAGCTTATCCAAGCGTCATACAACAAGCTGAACCAATTGAGCGGAGAGATCTTTGGCAACCTCACAAGAGTGTGTTTGTTACTGGAGTCTATTGGGCTATTGCTGGTCAGAGAAACCACATCGGTGGAGGACCAGCCAGGTCTTCTGACGATTAAAAGAGTGAAAGGTCTAAGAAGTCGCAAGAGACAGATCAAACAGTCCAACGACTCGACCAACAACAATCTCAGTCTGATCAACGATACTCTGGAAGACACTGATCAGATCGATAATGCGCTGATGGAGGTTGTTTCGAGCGAGGTTGTTCCTGAGGCAGAGCAGTATCTCCACTGGGTGGATATGAATGTCTTGAATTACACCATTTCTTCTGATTTGGGCATCGACGAGGAGATTGTCAGCACCAAGAAAGAGGACGGGTCTGTGATTGACATGAGTCTTTGCGAGGAGAGCTCAATTGAGAAAAAGGTGAAGAAGCTGATCAGCAACTACGAGAGCTTGAACATTGAAAAAGGATTCCAGAACTTTTTGCGGTTCAACCACATCGATAGCGAACTGGTCGTTGAACGAGTGTATCGTCGGTTCAACGACGTGGAGACCCTCGCAAGGAAATTGCAAAAGGACAAGAATCAGCAGAAACAGGAGCTGAAGGCGCTGACGACCGAACTGGACGGCAAGATTGCGTTCCGCAACTTTAAAGTTGGGGATCTTGTTCTCTTCCTTAAAACACTTACGCCAGCCAGCGAGGAAACAAATGGCGACGAAGAACAGCCGTGGGCTGCATTCAACTTTGGCAGCCCGAACTACTATCTGAAGAACAGCAAGGACGGCGACGGGTACATCGACTTGAGCGACCGGGACTGGCTTGTTGGACGGATTTCGCGGATCGAGTCGAAAGTCGTCAACGACCAGAACTTTGGCGACAAGAGCAGCAATCCGTTCAAGCTGGCGCGGTCCACGGCGTGGTATTATGTGGAGGCACGTGAGGTGAAGGAATGAGGAACACGAACGTAACGGCTTCAAAGGTTAACGACGGGTATCGCGGGTAAATACGGTTAGTATCGGTACGGTAATGAAAAATATCGGTGCAAAAAAAGGGCCCTCCACCACCAGTAGCCGACAGCGGTATATAAGCAAGAGGTCTGCCCCTATTCCACCTCTTGTAAATCATAGAATGGCGCCTGTTGCACAAACCGATTCGTCAAGTAGCGAGTATTACCAGCTTGTGAATAGTATCAAGCCTGATTACATAACCATCTCGGAGTATATCTTCTTGCGGATATACCAGCTCGGAATCAGGTCGGTGTTTGGCGTGCCCGGCGACTTCAATCTGAACTTTCTGGAGCATCTGTATGATGTGGAAGGTTTGGACTGGGTTGGCTGTTGCAATGAACTGAATTCGGCGTATGCTTGTGACGGCTACACCAAGACCTGCGACAAAATGTCTGTCATGGTGACAACGTATGGAGTTGGCGAGCTTTCTGCTCTGGCTGGTGTCGCTGGAATGTACTCGGAGTACTCTCCGATGCTCCACATTGTTGGAACGTCTGCCTTGTCGATGAAAAACTCCAACAAACGAATGCATCATTTGCTAAGTGGTAGCAACACCTATGGATCGCCTGACCACTTTGTGTACGAGGAGACAGCAACCAAATACAGCTGTGTGCAAGGATCTATTCGGGATGATGCGATGGAGGCATGTGATACCGTGGACCATGTAATTCGCGAGATCCATCGTCATTTGCGGCCAGGTTACTTATTTTTGCCCTGTGATTTGACGGAGATGCGTGTGCCTGTTTCGAGGCTCGACGAGCCGCTCGGTTCCGAGTATGAGCCCCAGAACTTTGTCAAGGCCGGCACGGTTGTGGACACTATTCTGCAGCGAGTGTATGCAAGCCAGAACATGGCGGTTTTGGTCGACTATTTTACCGGGCGGTGCAAGATGACGGGAGCTCTTGGCGTGCTGCTAGACAAGCTGGCGGGCAAGACGAACGTGTTTGACACGTTCATGGGCAAGGGAATTGTGAGCGAGGACGTTTCCGGGTATGTGGGAACGTACCAGGCAGGAATGGATAACGAGCAATTGGCCGGTGTTTTGGAGGATGCCGATCTGGTGCTCCATTTGGGAGCCTTTGACGTGGAGATGAACAGCGGGCTATTTACGAGCAAGCTGGCCACCGAGCGGGTGATTTCGATGAACATCGACAGCGTGGTGGTTTGCGGCGAGATTTACACGGACCTGAACATGAGAGATGTGTTTGAGCAGCTGGTTGCACGGTTGGAGGGTGAGAGAGTGGCAGCAAGCAAGAAATACGCCGTGGAACCTTACTTGCGGTCTTCGGGAGCCAACGCGCTAAACCTGGTGGACCTGTCGAACAAGCTGGAGTCGACGCTGACGGCAGACGACGTGCTGATTGTCGATACCGGCTCGTTCATGTTCGGCATGGGCACACTCAAGCTGCACGGAGCACGGTTTGTGAACCAGTGTTTGTGGGCTGCGATTGGGTTTGCCATTCCTGCGACACTCGGCGCGTGTATAGCGAAGCGGGAAATGGGATCCAACGGTCGCGTGATCACCGTTGAAGGAGACGGAGCAGCAGAGATGACGCTCCAGGAACTGGCGTCGCTGGTGCGGTACGGCCTGGACCCGGTGGTTTACATCTTGAACAACGACGGATACACCATCGAGCGGGTTATTAAAGGCCCATACCGGTCGTACAACGACATAGCTACCAATTGGAACTGGACACAGATGGTGACGTGCTTTGGTGGAGAAAAACCGGGCACAAGAATTAGTAATCGCCAAGATCTGGCGCAGCTGCAGTATCAGCGCGGGCTGCATCTGGTGGAGCTGATAGTGCCGAAATTTGACGTGCCGCAAAGTTTGTCAAATATGGTCATACGCTCTAAATCGAAATCTTAATAATTGCCGAGCTCCACATCGGTGAATTTCTTATATTACTTATCATGCTTAGTCATTATGTCAAATAACGTTTAACACTAATGTTTTATAAAACATAGACTATTTAGCTGTATGTTGCACTGTAATGGACTCGGATATGGAATTGCACGAATCGATAGAGGAGAAGGACGATAACAAACCCGATTCTTGTGCCCCAGAGGGCGGCTGGGCCGGCTGGATGGCCTGCAGCGCTGGTGCTACCGTCATGGCTATGTCTTTTGGCATGGTCAACTCGTTCGGCGTCTACCAGAGCTACTATGAGGCCCGATACCCAGACATCAGCTCCAATACAATTTCTGTGGTTGGCTCGTTGCAAGGATTCATGACATTTGCCGGGGCACTGCCCTCAACCGTCGGCATGTACTATCTTGGATCACAAGCCATGGTTGCCATTGGCGGGTTCATTGCATGTCTCTCGTACATGTTTCTGTCGATCACCAACGCACCGTGGCAGATATTCGTGGTACAGGGTGTCATGTATGGATTAGGCTCTGGCCTCATGTACGTGCAATGTTCTGCAGTGGTGTTCCAGTACTTTGATAAGCGTAAGGCTGCTGCATCCGGAATCATCACCGCAGGGGCCAGCGTTGCGGGTGTGTACTGGCCCATTGGAATCCGTGGACTCATTAACAACGTCGGGTTCGGCTGGGGAAACAGAGTCGTCGGGTTTCTGTACGTGCCTATGGTGGTATTCTCGGCTATTTTCCTTAAACCTCGCTTAAAGCCACCAAAGAGAAAACCGGGGCAAAACATCCTCAGAATCAACTTCCGCGTGCTCCTCAACTGGAGATTCCAATTGGTCAACATTTCGTTTGCGCTTTGCGTCTTCGGCCTCTTCCCCGGCCTTTTTTACATGGATCTATTCTGTCGAAGATCAAACGTCAACCAGGCTGTTAAAGACTACAATGTGGCCATCATCAACGCCTCTGCGCTCCTGGGAAGAGTCTCTGCGGGCTATATCGGTGATAGGATCGGCCGCTTCAACGTGGTGATCCCCGCAATGGTTGCAAGCGGCGTGCTACCAATTGCTCTGTGGATGCAGGCGGAATCGACCGCAGCCGTGGTGGTGTTCTGCGTTCTGTGGGGAATCGCATCGGGCATGTTCGTCAGCGTGGGTCCGGCTCTCGTGGGTCAGCTGTTCTCGGACGACCTGCCCTCGTACCTGGGAACGTTCTTCCCAACATCAAGCGTGACTGCGCTGGTAGGCCCCATCATCGGGGGCATATTCATCCCCCAGGGCGACGACTCCGGCACCAAGGGGTTCAACAAATTGTGCATCTTTGTGGGCGTGGTGTTCCTATGCTCGTCGGTCACCTACTCGATCGCCAGGTTCTCTTACCAGCCCCGGTTGTTTGCCATCATGTAACACTAGATCTGCTTATGTAATCAGAATATCAAGTAGCGACACACGAAAAAAAATGGTGGAAAAAAAGCTTGACCAAATCACCATGCAAGCTCCTGTTGTGTTTATGAACACGTCTGCCCAAAGACAGACGGGCCGCGAAGCACAGATACAGAACATCACCGCGGCAAAGGCCGTGGCAGATATCATCAGAACGTGTCTGGGACCAAAGGCCATGCTCAAGATGTTGCTGGACCCGATGGGGGGCATTGTGTTGACCAACGACGGACACGCGATTTTGCGGGAGATCGACGTGGCACACCCGGCCGCCAAGTCGATGATCGAGCTCAGTCGCACGCAAGACGAAGAGGTTGGCGATGGAACCACGTCGGTGATTATCCTTGCGGGCGAGGTTCTTGCACAGACGTTTCCTTACATAGACAAGAACATCCATCCTGTTGTGATTATCCAGGCTTTGAAACAGGCGTTGAAGGACGCGTTGGAGATTATTCACGAGGTGAGTATTCCTGTTGACCTGGAAAACGAAGAGGCCATGGTGAAACTGATCAGTGCCGCCATTGGTACCAAGTATGTGGCGAAATGGTCGCAGTTGATGTGTCAATTGGCGCTCACAGCTGTGAAAACCGTGGTTGTTCAGGACGGAGAGCACAAGGAGATCGATATCAAGAGATACGTGCGTGTGGAGAAGATCCCTGGTGGCGAGATCGAGGACTCTGAGGTTCTGGACGGTGTGTTGCTCAACAAGGACGTTGTGCATCCTAAAATGAAGAGACTGATCGAGAACCCTCGTGTGGTGCTTCTGGACTGTCCGTTGGAGTACAAGAAGGGCGAGAGTCAAACTAATGTGGAGATCACCAAGGAAGAGGACTGGGCCAGATTGCTGCAGATCGAGGAGGAACAGGTCAAGCTGATGTGCGAGCAGATTCTCGCCGTGAAGCCGGACCTGGTGATCACAGAAAAGGGTGTTTCAGACCTTGCACAGCACTACTTGCTCAAGGGAGGCTGCTCGGTGTTGAGAAGAGTGAAAAAGAGTGATAATAACAGAATCTCCAGATCCACAGGCGCCACCATCGTGAACCGCGTGGAGGACCTGAAGGAGTCGGACGTGGGCACCAAGTGCGGTCTGTTCGAGGTGAAACTGATTGGAGACGAGTACTTCACGTTCCTGGTGAAATGTAAAGACCCAGGAGCATGTACCGTGCTGTTGCGCGGACCGTCCAAGGACGTTTTGAACGAGATCGACAGAAACCTGCAGGACGCCATGGCGGTGACTAGAAACGTGTTTTTCGAGCCGTCGCTGGCCCCTGGTGGAGGTGCTACCGAGATGGCTGTCAGTGTTGGTTTGGCCGAGAGAGCCAAGAAGATCGAGGGCGTGCAACAATGGCCGTACCAGGCTGTGGCCGACGCGTTCGAGGTGATTCCAAGAACGCTGGTGCAGAACTGCGGAGGCAACCCGATCAGGGTGTTGTCGCAGCTCAGAGCCAAACACGCTATTGGAGAACACACCTGGGGTATTGACGGCGAAAGCGGCAAGATCGTGGACATGAACGAGTACGGCATTTGGGAACCAGAGGTCATCAAGCAGCAGAGCGCCAAGACGGCCATCGAGTCCGCAAGCATGCTTCTGAGGGTCGACGACATCGTTTCTGGTGTCCGCAAGGAGGAGAAGTGAGGTCTGTGCTAGTGGTGCAAGGATGTCCCCCTATTATTTGTATAGTTTTAAATCTGGAAAACCCAAGACAAACAAAAGATATTCGAATTGTGTTTGATTGATCCTGGAATTATACAATGTTCTCGGAAGAATCGTCGCTGACGCGATCACGAAGCAACAGCGAGTCTCAGTTCAAGTCGACACGCGCCGAGAAACGGCTTGGGCGGCTGTTCAAGCAGCCTTCCACCTCGACACCCAGCTCCAAGATGAACGCTCCTGGAGCAGGCAGCTCGTCGACGAGCTTGGTGACGGCTGGTTCTGGTGCCAGCTCGAGGCCCGAGGGTAAACAGACGGCCGTGGACGATACGAAGCTGCAAGCAGGCCGAGGTCTACGAAGTCTTAGTCAAAGTGCCATTCCTACCACATCCACGTCCTCCTTAGCGCCCACGCATTCGAACAACACGTCGGTGTCTTCGATGAATTCCGGGGCTCCGCGAAAAACGTCGTTGGTTTCGCAATCGAACGGCGCCGACCCGAAACTGTCCACCCTCAAGGAGGTGCACGCCGCAGGGGGTACAGGGATCCTTGATTTAACAGACGTGATGAAACTGGCACGCAAAACAAGATACGTTTACATGGAGTTCCTGACAGTGTTGAAGCATCTGGGGATCACCGTCAACACGTCGTCGAGTCTGTTCAACAGCTTTTCAAACCTGTTTGAGTTCCTCGGCCGAAGACTGCAGGAGGGAGACCGAGAATACATCCAAGACAGTTTCCGTGTTCAACTTGTTGCACAAACGCTGGAAGTTCTGAAAGACTTGCGCAAAGTGACAGAACATCTGAGTTTCCCCAGTCAGCTCATATCGTCGACGGCAGAAGAGTCCATCCGAATGGCCTACTTTTCTGTGTTCTCGTTGGTTGTGGAACTAACGGGTGCATGCAAGATTCTTGTTCCTAGCTTTGCTCCTAAAACACACGCTAGAAATGGCCGGTCCATCCAATTATCTGCTGCTCCATTGGTGACTCCAAAACTACGGTCGCAGCCACCAAAAGTCAATAGAGCTCCGCCGGCAAACCCACAGCATCCACAGACCATCCCTGTTCCGGCCAGACAGCCCTCGATCCACCGGCCGCCAGTCAAGCTCGACACGAGCGTCTCGTCGCTCTCTCGTCAAGATTCGGACTTAAGTTTGGTGAGCAGCGTAGAGCACTCAACAGACAATGAGAAGTTGTACGAGATCATCAACTTCACCACGCAAGCAGCACAGGGTGTTTTCACGCACCTGAATGATGCTCTCGCGAAAAGCGCAATATCCACCGCCCAGAACACGCAAAACGCCCCTCCCGACGACCAGGACCTGCCAAACTTTGCTCGCAAGGTGAAAGAACTCACCACCCAGTGTATGAGTTCCATGGAGCAGACGAAACGCATCAAGGGAGTGCTGAATAGTATTCGTGCGTCTCCCCGGTTGGACGAAGATCAGCAGAAGAAATTGTACGAGGAGACCAATTTCTTCCTCAAGTCCATCATCAGTTTCCTGGCTGCTACCAAAGGTGCTTTGCAAGATATACCGGCGTTGAACGAAGTGCGTGGAGCTCTGTCGAACTTGACAAGAGCCACCAAAGAGTTGACGATCCGTTTGGAAACGAGCGTGTTGAAACAGTCGGTCACAAATGCCACAGAACAGCCTCCATTGTCGTCGATTCCGTCTGTGGCCAACTTCCAGAACACGCATGCCGCACAGGAGCTCAACACGCGAACGGTGGGCTCGCCGTCGCTGGCTGACGCAGCAGAGTTCCCGCAGCAGGGTGTCAAGAGTCTCCAGACGTCTGGGCTCGACCACGTTGCTCCTTTGCCGGTGACGACGCCGCTTGTTGCGTCGATCGGGCCAACAGCCGCCTCGGTGGTTCTGCCGCTGACGTCGCCGCGCGGAGCCAGCGTTGGCCACCCGGAACACAATCCGTTTGACAAGCTAGGCGAGCTCGACCCAAAACGGGTTACGTAAGCCGTTTGCACTGCTGAAAAACCAGCAAGTGATTATTTCAAAAGATAAGCATGAGTGTTTTACTGAAGGGCGAGACAGGGTACGGGCTGATGTCGCTGACATGGCGGCCGACGCCTGTGCCGCGCGAGCAGGCGTTTGCGACGATCAACAATGCCATTTCTGAGGGCATTGAGGTATTCAACAGCGGCGAGTTTTACGGCAATTTTCCAAACGACAAGCATGCGAATTTGGAGCTTTTGAAGGCGTATTTTGAAGAGTACCCGGACTCGAGGTCCAAGATGGTAATTTCCGTGAAAGGTTGTATTGACATACCCAATCCTCCGGACAATTCTCCGGAGAACGTTGCCAAGTCGATCCGCAACATTGCGTCGTATTTCCCCGGCAAAAAGTTTGACATTTTCGAGCCAGCGCGGATGGACACGAAGCATGCCGTCGAGGACGTGGTCAAGAGCATTATTCCGTTCGTGGAGGACGGCACGATCCGCGGGATCTCGCTTAGCGAGGTTGGAGCGGACACAATTCGCCGTGCTGCCAAAGTGCACCCCATCTCGTGCGTGGAGGTGGAGTTCTCGCTGTGGACGCGGGACATTTTGACCAACGGCGTGATGGATACGTGCCGCGAGCTAGGGATCCCGGTCGTGGCGTACTCGCCGCTCGGGCGCGGGTACCTAACGGGCCAGATCAAGTCTGTGAAGGATATTCCAGCGGGCGACATACGGCACCATTTGGACCGGTTTGCCTCGGAGGAGGCTCTCGCACGTAACATGGGCATGGTGAAGCTGGTGGAGCAGCTGGCCGCACAGAAGAAGTGCACGCCCGCCCAGATCGCGCTGGCGTGGGTCCGCAAACACAGCGAGTTCCCTGAGAAGTACGCACGGGTGATTCCGATCCCGTCCTCGTCCACGCCCGAACGCAACCACGAGAACAACACCCTGGTGAAACTGACCGACGGCGAGTTTGCTACGCTGAACGAGCAGCTCGCGAAGATCACCGTGTCGGGCCTGCGGTACAACGCCCACGCAGAGGCGTTCCTCGAAAAATAGACGGAATATGTTGACGTATATCAAATTAAACATTACCTTGCACCCGGTGGTACGGGTTTCTGAACCGGTCGGCCCACCTCCCCCACCTGAACCCCCACGTTCTGGTGGCCGACCTATTAATCTCCATCTTGGTAGCATCCATCGCGGTCAGCACACTGTCGTCGGCCCAGTCAAGGCTTTCCTCGGAGAGCACGGGCGACGTGAGCACGGGCATTTTCCAGTCCTTCAGCCGCAGAGAGTTGAGTACCACGCTGACAGACGAGCACGCCATGGCGGCCGACGCAAACATCGGGTTCATTGTGATATTGAACGGGATGATCAAAAATCCCATCGCGATTGGTAGCATCACCAGGTTGTACACCACGGCCAGCACAAAGTTGGTCTTAATGCTGCGGAAGGTCTTCTGCGAGATGTCCAGCGCGCCAAACACGCCGGCGGTGCCGTCCTGGCGGCCAAAGTCGTTCAGCTGCACCTCGTCGGCGGCCTCGGGCTGTGCAGACGAGAGCATCACCACGTCGGCGGCCTCGATCGCGATGTCTGTGCCTGATGCGATGGCAATGCCCAGGTCGGCCTGGATCAGAGCCGGGGCGTCGTTGATGCCGTCGCCTACAAACGCCACCTTCAGGCCGCGCTGCTGCATCTGGTCCACGACACGTAGCTTGTCGTCCGGTCTGGCCTGTGCGAAAACGTTGCTCAACGGAATCCCCACCGCACGCGACACCGTGCGCGCCGTATTGGCGTTGTCTCCCGTCACCATCGACACCGTGTAGCCCGCATCGAGCAGCGCGCCGATAGTGCTGGCAGCGTCCGTTTTCAGCGAGTCTGCCAGCTCCACGTACCCAACGTAGCGGTCGTTGATCAGAATGTGCGAGAACTGCGAGATCTCGTGCGTCTGTGTGCGTTTGCACGAGTCCTCAAAGTCTTTGGCGTTGTCCACCTTGCTTCTGTCGATGAGCTGCTTGTTTCCAATGGCAACGCTGAAAATAGACCCGTCCAGCTTGATCTGGGCCTCGACGCCGAACCCGACCGCAGTGCTCACACTGACGATCTCGACAGCCTGTTCTTTAGCCAGTGGGAGAGCTCCTGCGGCCAGAGCCTTACCAACAGGATGCTCACTCGTTGCCTCCACGGCATGGATAATGCTCCATAGAGAGGAAGCTTCTAAATCTCCAAGAAAATGGTGGCTCACCACACGCATGCGACCAGAAGTGATGGTCCCCGTTTTGTCAAACACCACGCAGTCGATCCCGTTGGCCTTTTCCAGAATGTCGGCTCCCTTGATCAAAATCCCGTTGGTAGCACCAACACCGGTTCCAACCATCACGGCAGTGGGGGCAGCCAATCCGAGCGCACAGGGACAGGCCACCACGACCACGGAAATGGCCACCTGCAAGATGCGCGAGAAAATGACCCGGCCGGTGTCCTTGTCGACGAAAAATGATGGCACGTTGTCTGCTGAGTGGCAGTAGACGTACATCGACCAGAAACCAAGAGTGGCCACCGACAGCACAAGGATGGTAACCACAAACTTGCCGGCTATCACGTCGGCAAACTTCTGTACCGGAGCCTTGGTGATCTGGGCGTCCTTGACAAGCTTGACGATCTTGGAAAGCTGTGTTTGTTCTCCCAAAACGTCCACACGCATGTAAATCGGTGAGGCAACATTGATGGAGCCTCCAAACAGCTTGGAGCCCGGTTTCTTCACCACGGGCAACGATTCTCCTGTGAGAAGCGACTCGTCCACCTCAGAAGACCCGAAAACGCACTCGCCGTCCGCTGGGATCTTGGATCCTGGTGGTAACACCACTGTGTCGTTTTTCTGGAGCAGATCAATGACGATCTCCCGCTGCGACGAGCCAAAGTCTGTTGGGTCTTCCAAGATCAGACAGTTTGGCGGCGTGAGCGAAAGAAGCTTGGACAGCGCAGTGGAAGTGTTTCCTTTGGCCTTGGACTCTATCCATTTTCCAAGACTCACAAAGACGAAAAGCATGGCGGACGTGTCGAACAAAACATGAGGCGGGTTTTCTGAGCTGTGGTACATCGAGATGAGAATCGAAAGTGCTGAATAGATGTAGATGACTGTTGTTGAAACACAGATCAGCAGGTCCATTGTTCCGTTTTTGTGTTTGATGGCTTTGAACGAGTTGACGTAGAACCGGTGGGCGAGCCAGAACTGGATGTAGGTTGCCAACGCTAGCTCCAAGATGGACTCGAGAAACACCCCGTGGAACAGGGCGACTTTCTTCCAGTGGATATTAAATATGAGGGCCACGATTGGCCAGATATGGTGTCTGAAGAAAATGGGGGCCCCGAATATGATCATTCGCACAAAGATCTGACGCCAGTACGCAATGTCCTTGACTTTGAGCAGCAGATCCAGCTGTGAGGCAGTGTCTAGTTTTGAGTTGAGCAGAGCGTCGAACCCGCAATCCTCGATGGTTTCCATAATCTTACGGATGCCCGTTCTGCTATTGTCGTAGGTTATATGGGCCTCTTCGGTGGCCAAAGCCACCTGACAGCTTACCACACCGTCCAATGCAGAGACTGTTTGTTCTATCGAGGCCGAACAGTTGGCACAGGTCATTCCAAACACCTTAAGGACCACCGACTCCAAATCCGGAGCTGTTTGGCCATTTTTGGTTTCCACAAGAGTGGCCTCGAACCCACAGTCTTCGACCGCCTCGCACAGTTTCTGTGCTGACCCCGTGTGTTTCACAACTGCCTGTTCCGTGAGCAACGACACCTGCACGTCCTGGACCCCATGCACTGCCCTGATTGCGTCTGTCACGGCGCCCACACAGGAGCTACAAGTCATGCCCCCGATGGTCAAAATGGATGTCTCGGTCGATCCGGCAGCACCGTCGGCCGCACCGGACTGTTCTATGGTGGCCCCAAACCCAGCCGAGTCCACGGCATCAGCCAATGCGTCTGCCGAGACGGTGGGCGAATGGGTCACGAGGGCTTGTTCCGTCAACAGGGCCACCTTCACGTCGTCCACGCCGTCCAACTCACGCAGACTGGCCTCCACGGCCGACGTACACGCCGAACAGGTCATTCCCTCCACTCGTAGCGTCGTTTGCATTATGGAGAAGAACAAGACGTTAAGTCCGAATAATATTAAAAAAATTAATTATTTATTTCTATAAGGCTCGGCTAGTGGCTATTTCCGGCTAACCGTGGAGTGTAATTTATATTCGCGAACAGCGAGAATGGACAGGAACCCAAATAGACTGGCCACCAGGGCGTACAGGAAAGTGGACCAGCAACCAACATTGTAGCCGTTGACGAGCGTTGCAACGGCCCATTCGGGAGCACTGTGGATGTAGGTGGCACTGTGGAGAGCCTTATCGATGATGTAGAGAGTCTCTTCTTTGGAGACGTTTTCCGGGGCGTGTTGGAACAATCTGGTTTTCAGGAAGTGTCCGAGATTCCACTGGAATAGCAGCGACGCCAGCGACGTGCCCAGAGTGGAGCCTGTGGAACGGAAAGCGTATTGCACAGAAGTGACGGCAGATTGGTGTTCCTGCGGAACAGAAGCTATCAGCGACAACAGCGTGGTGGTCAGCATCGACACGTACGAGCAGTACGGCACGATCGGCATGATCATCAACAGAACGTCGGGTAGCAGAGTGGCCACGGGTTTGGGACGGGTGGTGAGCACCAGCACCAAAATACTAATCAGCCCTAGAAGAGCCACGACAATGGAAAAGTTGCGATATTTTCCAGTCACCTTCATATAGTAGCCAGACCCGATGGAGGCGAAAGAGGACACCACGATGGCCGGGACCAGACGGTTGCCGACCTGGCCTGTGTCGAACCCGTAGACAGTGGTCAGATAGGCCGGATAGTAGAACGTGACGCAGCACAGGTACATTGTTCCAAACCAGTTGGCGAGCGAGGAGCCCAAGATGGAGCGGTTTTTCAGCAGTTCTGGCGGCACGATGGGGTCAATGGCCGTGTTCTCGATGTAAATAAACAGTCCCAGAGACACAAACAAAACCACACAGCCTGCGATCAGCAGACTCATGGACGGCCATTCGAATGAGGTGACCACCACGAAAACGAACAAGGTGAACGCCAGACTCAGGATTCCCAGCACATCGACTCTCTTGAGCTTCTGTTTCCAGGTGAGCGTCGTGGTGGACACGCTAGGCAGTTTGAGGTTGAACAGACACAAGAAGAAACAGCTCACGCCAACAGGCACCTGGATCCAGAACACGAATCTCCAGCCGTACTTTTTGGCGAGCTGGCCGCCCAGGGTTCCGAACGCCGAGCCTGTTCCGTAGCACAGGTTGGCAAGACCCTGGTAGACTCCTCTTTTGCGCAACGGAACCAGGTCACTCATGGTGATGCTTCCCAAAGTGTTGAGACCAGAAGCGAAACCAGACAAGAACCGGCCAATGACAAACGACCAGGCTGTGGTGGCCGTGGCACATTGCAAGCATCCGATCGTGAAGATAGTGATACAGCCCAGAATCATTGGTCTGCGGCCAAAAATGTCCGACAACTTGCCCAACGGCTGGACGATTGACGAGGCAAGCAGATAAGACGTTGCAATCCACGAAAGATAAGGAATCGCGTTCAAATCGGACGCAATCTCCGTCATGATCGTGGACAAGATGGTGGTGTCCAGAGACGCCAGAAACGTGAGCGAGAAAATGCACCCGAGAATCACGTACATCTGTCTTGGGGGAACAAGGAACTCGTCGTCGTTGGTCTCGGCCGAGCTCTGTTCCTGGGCAATCGAGCCGTATCCGGGCTCCAGCTCCTCGCCGATCTCGTCAGCAACGTATCCAGGCAACGACGTCGACGCGTCGGTCAATAAGGGCGATTTCGGGGTCGTCATCGCAAAACAAACAAAATAAATAATCAACAACAGGCTTTATCTAGATAATGAGAGATTATTACAGATTAATTATTGTACACAGCCTGGAAAATGTTTTCGTTCAGGACCCGTTCACGGGTTCGGGCTTGACCTCTGGCGGGACGGATTCCTGTTTGTGTTCCTCTGGCTCCTGTTCTTCCTCCGGCTCGCTCTCGTAGTCGTCTGCCCAGTGCTCGTCCGGCGCAACCTTGAGGTCCAGCCAGTTCTTCAATATGGTGGCTATTTTCCGGGCCACCTTAAGCTTGGCGAACTCCGGTTTCTTGAGAATCAGAACAAGCACCTTGGCGATGTTGGTGGACTTCAGCACAGCCCGCGAAACGGTCTTCTGGCCCGCCAGCTTGTTCACGGCCGGCTCCAGCTGCTTGTTGGCAGACGAGTAGTCAACCTCGCCGTCTGCAGGAAAAGCCACTTTTTGGATCTGCACACGGATATCGCTTAGGAACTTGGTGCTTTTCTTCACGTCCTCCACCAGATCGTGCGCCTTGACCGGCTCGATATCCAGTCCGGCGTCCTCAACGCCGGAATCCAGCCCCCAGTCACTATCTCCTGACTCGTCGTCGCTCTCGTCGTCGCTTTCATCAACTTTGCGTCTTTTCCGCGACTGCGCCGTCCCGTTCGACCGTTTGCGACCAGACTTGCCGTAACTGGCCTCCTCCTCGTCGCTCTCGTCGTCGCTCTCTTCGCCTTCTTCATCTTCGTCTTCTTCTTCCTCCTCGTCGTCCTCCTCCTCTTCGTACTCGTCCTCGTCCTCCTCGTAGTCCTCGTCGTCCTCCCCAACCTTGCCGTAGCTGCCGTACAGCGCAAAGTCCTCTGCAGAGACGTCCTTGTTGTTGGCACACAGATACGCGTTGGTCAGACTGCTCACTTTTGACGCGCGCTTAACACGGAAGTTGCCGTCCACATCGGGCAATTCGCCCTTCTTGACAAGATAGCTGGTCACCGCGTCGTCGTCCAGCGGCTTTAAATCCTTCTCAGAACACCAGAAGTACTCGTCGTCCCCGTAGAACTTGACACACACGGACCGCGTGTCGGAGTCGCCGCGCCGACGCCTTCTGCCGGCCGCCGAGGCCGGACGTATCTTCTGAATCTTCTCGGGCAACTGCTCGTAGTCAATAACCCGCGAGGGCCACTCGGGGAACCCTTTGATCTTTGTGAGCACAAGCGAGCCTGGCGAAAACATCGGATGGAATTTCATGGTGTAGAGATGCGTTTATTTCAGCAGCACAAGGACGAAGATGCGAGGGATCGACGCGTCGCCCAAATTAGACCGCACCTCATTGGACCGGTTTTTTTTTGTTTTCATTCTTGGCATTTTCAGGTACACCACCCACCAGTCGGCGAACATGAGCCGGTGCAATGTTTATTATGTCTCGGGAACGGTGGGAACCGGAAAAAAAATTGCCTCAGCAAGATAATTCTAAATAATAGAAAAGACCGGAAACGTAAGGTCTTGGAAACCGGGGAGCTATGGATAAGTGCACGGATATGCCGGAAACTGGGAGGCAGCACTAATCTTTTCGGTATTGATGTCACCCTAAAATGGAAGCACCGGAAACCGCCATCTCCCAAGAATCGACATTGGCCAACCAGCTTGCCAGCTGTGCAAACCAGCTTCTTAGGGCACACCGCCCGCCATCCCACCTCCCAAGCCCGCCCTTTGTTCTGCTGTAACCGGCCTATCTGAAAATTCCGGACCCCCCGGAAAGGAAAACAATCGCACACTGTAAGTTTCTGGTAAGCAGCAAAATTGTGCTCAAGGTGCATAATATATATACCGAAACGGAAACTCGTCTAGGAAAAAGTTTGTTTTCCAATTAATCTTCTAGCTCTTCTTCTACAAGTTGCTACCTAATTGCCAACCAGATACCAATAATTAATTGAGATGCTACCAGCCGGTGTTATCCTTGTTTTCTGCTTGCTCTTCGTCATTGGTAAGTGATCGAAATCCCGCTTGTTTTTACTAACTTTTCAGCTGTGACCGTTTTCATCCTCTTCTTGGTTAAGAAGTACAAGAAATAAGCTATGGTGTGTCGTATAAGTGCTAAAGCATGGCTGTCATGTGTGTTTAATTGATAGACCTAATAATGATCAGTGCAGTCGAATATTTACAACATCCCGCTAGTCGGTGCTCGGTAGACGGTGGTGGCCGTGCGACCCAACAGGTCGCATTCAGCAGGCAATTGTTGAACGGTCAGCTCCCGAATGTAATTGTAGAAAGAATCGTGGTGGTTTCGAGACTCGTCGACTTACCAGCTCTCTATGGGCTCGGTTCGGAGTCTCATTAGACTTTTCGGTATCGTCATTGGGGAAGAGTCGGCAGTTTGTCGGTGTACGGATGTGGTTTGCCAAATAGGGAAACAATAGGTGGATGGCCAAAATTTGAACTTTACACATCATCTTTTCCGAGTTTGGTGGTTTTTCTTCTTTCATAAACCTATAAACACACTTCTCCTTTTAGTAATTGTGAGAAAGCTCTTCCTCTTACGGATAATCAATCGATAAGTTAAAAGTATGTCCACATATTTGCAAACTAACCCTCAGTGTCTGAACTGGCCAATCTTAAGCAGGAGTCCCAGGCTTCGGAGCAGCCCGACCTCAACTTGCAGCCACAAAACCCAGAGTTGGACGACGAAGACGATGAAGACACCAAGCCAAACAAGAGAGAACGCAGAAAGATCGAGATCCGCTTTATCCAGGAGAAGTCCAGAAGACACATCACTTTCTCCAAGCGGAAGGCCGGTATTATGAAGAAGGCGTACGAACTTTCTGTTTTGACCGGCACCCAGGTGTTACTTCTTGTTGTTTCCGAAACGGGACTTGTTTACACCTTCACGACTCCCAAGTTGCAGCCGCTGGTGACCAAGCCCGAGGGAAAGAACCTGATTCAGGCGTGTTTGAACGCCCCGGAGGAGCCTGCCAACGACGAGGAGGACGACCAAGGCGGAGTTGCAGACTCGCATCCTGGACAGCCCCATCCTGCTGCCCAGCACCTGCACCCCCAGATGCAGCCCCAGCCAACCCAACAACCTCTTCCTCCTCCTCCACAGGGCCAGCCCCAGCCAGACCCTTCGCAAGCGGGGCAACCTCCATACCACATGCCCCAGATGGGCAACAACTATCTCAACCCGGACCAAAGCAACTACTATATGGGTTTCAACGGTAACCAGGGTTACAATTAGGACATTCCGTTTCCACAAGTATAATTAGAGACAATGTCTGTGTAGTTTATATGATATTATTGCTTTCTGCAAAAAAAGGTGGGTTTACCCTTGTATTATTACTATATATCGTGGCTAAACAAGAAAAAAAAAAACTTAATGAACAATACTATATCCAACCTTTCTGCTGGGCTCAGAAACGTCCGTATCAACCAGCCGATCAACCATACAAGCATCCAGAATGAGTACGAGTCACAGACAAATCAGACGCTCGACTCGGAGTCTGTTTCGAGACTGAAGGAGTTTTTCTCGCAGGGGGCTCCAAACGAAGGATATACCTTGGTGAGCCACAGGTCTGCGCCGAACGGGTTCAAGATCGCCATTATTTTGTCCGAGTTGGAGCTCAACTACAGCACGATTCTGCTCGACTTCAACAAGGGCGAGCAGCGCACACCGGAGTTCCTTGCCATCAACCCCAACGGGCGGGTTCCTGCGCTCATAGACCACACCAACCAGGACCAACAGGTATCTATTTGGGAAAGCGGGGCCATCATCTTGTATTTGGTGGAAAAGAAACTGAAGGAGGAAGGCTCGTGTTCCATCTGGAGCGATAATCTGATCGAACAGAGCCACATTTTGAGTTGGTTATTCTTCCAGACCTCGGGCCATTCCCCGATGATCGGACAGGCGTTGCATTTCAAGTACTTCCATTCCACAAACGTGGCCTCGGCCATCGACAGATACTCGGACGAGGTGCGTCGAGTCTACGGAGTGTTGGAAATGGCACTTGCCGAACGCAGAGAGGCCCTGATCATGGAACTTGACGCAGAAAATGCCGCGTCCTACTCGGCAGGCCTCACCCCGCTGTCCCAGAGCAGATACTTTGACTACCCCGTCTGGCTGGTCGGGGATCGCGTCACCATTGCCGATCTCTGTTTCGTCACATGGAACTACGTTGTCGACCGCATTGGAATCGACCTCAAGGCGGAATTCCCTGAAGTTTACAAATGGACCAAACACATGATGAGACGACCTGCTGTGATGCGGGCGTTGAAAGGTAACGAATAGTAACGATTTAACTTAAAGTATGAAAAAATTCGGAAAAATTTAATTAGACACTGTATATTCACCATGGCCATCGAAAACCCGGCTTTACAGATGCTGGGCATCAGACGGCTCAAGCTACCTTCGCGCAACTGGATGATCTTCTGGACCGTGGTTTCTGCCGTTGGTGGAGGCGTCGCCTACGATAAGTACCAGCAGTCTGTTTTACGGACGCAGTACATGGAAAAGGCCAAATATCTCGGAGAACGGCCGTTCCAGCCAAACGAGCTGCCACGAAAGCTGCGGATCTACGTTGCACCGCCACCCAACGACTTTTTGAGCGAGGGATTGAAGTATTTGCGTCGGTTCTGCAAACCTATTCTTAATTCAGCATCGATTGACTTTGACATCTACACGGCAGAACGTCAGGGAGACATCCGTCATGCGGTGGCCGAGGAGATCCGTCAGCTCAGACGGGCCGCCGTGGCCAAACCAGAGCAGCCCTCGGCCGCTAATGGGGCCTCAGAAGACCCAGAAGAAACTAAGCCGTTAAAAGAGCTGTACCAGCCGTCCGACGTTTTGGGCATCTCCAAATGCATCAAGCCGCAGCCGCTCGTGTTTGAGGACGCCAACGTGCCTCCCGAACAGGCCGGCGGAATCATCACCATTGGCAGAGGTGCCTACAAGGAGTACATTAACGGCGTGCACGAAGGATTACTTGGTCCGCTCGAAAAGCCTGAAAAACCAGAGCAGGAAAAGAAAGAGGCGTTCCCTGAGGAAAACCAGTCGGCAGAAGACACCGAGCCAAAGAAGGAAGCGCCTCCAGTGATCGACTCGTACGTTGACACCAAGCTGTACTCGTCACTGCCTCTGGCCCCGGAACTGGACATAAATAACCTCAGAGATGCAAACGGAGTGCCGTTTTTCTTTACACAGCCCGTGCTACCCTTGCAAAACTACAATGTGGCCGGATTCACCAAGCAGCCCGAGCGTCTGTACCGCTTCTACACGAAAAGACACCAACTGGTCGAGTACAACGAGCAGCTGTGGGGATTGATCACCAAAAACTCCCGTCCGTTCACAGAATCCGATCTGGGACTCCTGCAGGACGAGGAGAACGACTGGCCCAAGCGATTTGTGAAAGAGTCCCGCGAAAAGGGCACCGAGTGGACACAGCCGTTTGTGGGCGACCCGCGGGTGCTGGAACTGCTCAGAGTGTACGAGAAACCGAGTGATGTAAATAGTGCTTGATATATAAAAAAAAAACTTTGCTGACTCTGAGGATCGAACTCAGGACCTCCAGATCTTCAGTCTGACGCTCTCCCAACTGAGCTAAGTCAGCAAAATCAACGGTTGTTAACCCGTTCGCGTTTATGCCGCGTCTATTTAGTGTCGGGCAGCCTCGTTCGGGTCCACTTTGAAAATCTTGTCCGGGTTGAACAGCAGATCTGGGTCCAATGCCAGCTTGAGCCGTCTCATGGTGTTGACGGCGTCGAGTCCAAGCTCCTGCTCCAAGAACTCGCGCTTGCCAATGCCCACGCCGTGCTCGCCCGAAACCGTTCCCTCGTTGGCAATTGCCCGAGCCACCATGTTGTGCACCACCTTCTCGGCAACTTCCCGCTTCTCAGGCGGAAAGATCACGAGCGCGTGGATGTTGCCGTCTCCAACATGGCCCACCACGGTGGTCAGCAGCCCGTTCGACTCGATATCGTGTACAGTCTGCTCGATCACCGCGGGCAGCTTCGAGATCGGCACAGCCACATCTGTGGGCCATGCCTGAGCGTTGGGGATCAGACGTCTTGCCCAGTCGATCGACGTCCACAGCTGCGTCTTGCGCGCCTGCCAGATATCGTCCTTGTCGGCATCTTTGGTGGCGATCTCCATGTTAAAGCCGCCGTTCTGCTTGCAGATCTGCTTGACCGTGTTGATCTGGTCCTTCATGGTGTTTTTCGAGCCACCCAGCTTGAAAAGCAGCAGGTTCTTGTCCGACCACTTTCTGCCGTCGCCGGTGCCCATTTCGGAGAAACACCGCATCTGACGGTCGTCCATGAGTTCCACCGCGTTCAAGGGCAGTCCGCGGCGGAAAATCTCCGTCACCGTGCGTGCTGCCTCCGACAATGTGTTGAAGTTCACCATGGCAACCACCTCATTCTCCGGCTGCACCGCCACTTTCAAAGTGGCCTCGACAATGATGCCCAAAGTGCCCTCGCTGCCCACAAACAGCCCCGTGAGGTTGTAGCCGGCACTCGACTTGCGCGGCCGGTTCTTGGTTTTGATCACCGTCCCGTCAGAAAGCACCACCTTCAGCCCAATCACGTTGTCCTTCATGGTCCCGTACCGTGTGGCGCGCGTACCTGAGCAGTTGGTAGCCACCATCCCGCCAATGCACGCCCCAGGCCCCGGGTCGGGACCAAACATCAGCCCGTGCGGGTCCAGGTACGCGTTCAGCTCCTGCCACCCGATCCCGGGCTCCACCACCACGTCCAGGTCGTCCTCGTGCAGTTCCACCACCTTGCTCATGCGGCTGACGTCGATGCACACCCCACGCCTAGTTGGGATGAAATGGCCCTCGATCGAGGTTCCGCCAGAGTACGGAATCATGGGGATCTTGTATTTGGAGCAGATTTTCACCACGGCAACCACCTCGTCCACAGACTCCGGGAACACAACAAGGTCGGGCCGCTCGTGCTCGGACGGCTTGTGGAAATTCGATGAGTTGTCCGAATGGACGCTTCTTTCACCGTCCGAGGAAGAAGTTTGGTCTGGCCGTAGCAGCCGGCCAATTTCCCCGACCGCCACCTCTAGATCACCCCCACTCACATACACAGGTGACCGGGACAGATCCTGCAGCGCGGTGGTGGCCCCCTTGGGGAATACGTCCGGTGGTGGATACTTTCTCAAGTACTCGTAAGTAGCGTATGAGGCGGCCAATCCGGTCCCCAGAAAGGCCAGACCGCTTCTCACAGCGCGGTTGCCGCCAGAATACGTCTTTTGCGAATAAAATCGCCGAACTCCACGCCAAACTCCCGTTCGTTGTGCTCTGATAAACATGCTCGTGCTGATAAGAAATTTCAGGGCTGTGCTCCTTTTCTTTGCAAGAGCGGTGATTTTTTCGAGCTTTTTTCTCCAAATACAGTAAGTCCCGAGAAATGAGCGTTGTGAAGCCCTTCAAGCAGTTTGTGAGCCAGTTCCCACTCGTGGTGTATCCGTCGCAGTCGGCGGACGTGCCGCTGCCGGCGTCTCGCTTTTCGTTTCGGAACAGCCCGCAAACAGCCGACTCGTTCAATCTTGGAGTGTACAACGTTGTGTCGCTGTCGTTCGACAACCGCGTCGCTGCCTCGCTCGACCCGGTGTGTTTCTACTGCATGATCTTGCTCGCCTACAAAAACGGGTACAAATTGCCGCTGTTGGACGGAGAATCGGCCGGAAACTGCGTTTCTGTGCTCAGCTTCCATAGCTCGACAGACGGCCATTTGCCGGTCCTTATCGAAGACGAGGACGACAAGAAGGCTCGCCGTCTCATGCGCAAAGTGCGTTCCGCCGCTACAATCGAGAAGTTCAACCTATCGGCCGTCACAAACCCAAAAGAACTCATGTATATTCAATTAGTCGACACGCGGCTGTACGACTACTTCACCCTGCGCGTGCTGCAGACGTCCGCGATCAGCGTCTACTGTCCCGCAGGTGAGCTGTTCAGCCGCTCTATGGAGTGTTTTGTCACGCGCAACAACTTTCACCTGCGCAACCCGGCCATCGCGGCTCATGCTACCAGCACGTTCCAGGTCTCGCTCAAGCACTCTGTCCAGGCCGCGCAACAGGAGTCGGACAGATGCGCCAGCGAGGGAAAACAGCTGCTTGCATGGCTCGAGGACCTGCTCGAGGACGAGGTGTTTTTCGAAAAGCCAGGGGTGCTGGACTTCAAATTGGCCGCATACGTTTATGCGCTCATGAACATCGAGGACGTCGAGCTCGGCTACCCTAAACTCAAGGCGCACTGTCGTCGGATCATTGCCGGTGCTATTTGAGCTCATTTCCACGGATTGTCGTCCTCCGACTCCCACGTTTTGTATGCTATGGACGTCGGAACAGCCAATTCTTTGAACAGGTCTGTTCCGTGCGCTTCCTGCTGCGACGACTCGAGTGCCTGCTCCTCGTGGTCGGTGTACTTATCATAGATGTCTTCGAGATCGTCGATGATCTCAATCGGCAGGTTTGGTTGGTAAAGCTTGATTTTCTTCTGGTCCGACCCGTACTGGTGCAACAGCTCTGCTTTTCGACACAGAACAACAGGGAAGACCTGTGCCGGGTTCAAAAACAGCTTTTCGGAGCCCGTGTAGAACACTTTCTGTCGACACGGAGTAGAGCTCTGTTTCAGATGGTTCTTGAGCGTCTTGGGGAACTTCTGCTCTGTGATCTCGTATCTATAAACCTTAATGACATGAAGCAATTGTTCGGAATTTAGCACGTCAAATCTGTTCATCACTTCTTTCAAGGTTCCAAGATCGTCTGCTGTGAGTCCGCTCATCACTTGTAGCCATTCCAACAGCTCGATCAACGGCATCAGATGGTACTGGCCAATTTTGTACAGCGGATTGTAGTAGAAAGTTCCGTCCATTGGGTCCTGTGGATGGTTGTGGAACCGTGCAACGTTGTTGAACTTGGTTTGCTGGCCAACAATGCTTTCTGGATAACTATCGTCTTTGAAATCGAGCGATTCTGGACGGAACGGAATCAGATTGTTGGTTCGTAGCCAGTCCTGGATATACGACAAATTAAGTCTTATTTGCAACGCCTTGACTCTGGTGCTGTATTTTTTGTTTGCAAGCACTCTGTTAAATACAGAAGCTCCAAACCAGTAGAACACCGCAGAGAAGCACTGTTGTTTTAAAATGTCGTTCACGTGATGGAGCTCCAGAACGTAAACCAAAGCACCGAGAGTCTGGATGATCTTCAACGGCGACGGTTTCATCTGGTCTGCCAGCGACGGAGGATACAGCATCTCCAAGATCTCGTCGTATGTGGACTTTAATGCAACTTTATGCTTGAACATCCGCCATTGAGCCTTATAAACAGTGTCGAGGTCAGGGACGCTGGAGTAGTCCAGAACACACGGTTCCAGAAGCGGCTCGAGTTTGGCGTCCATAGCGAACGCCAGCTGGAAAATCAGGCTCTGGAGCGTCAAAATGAGATCCTGCACCGTTTTCGAGCTCTTGGAGAAAAACGGACATGCTGTATCTCTGGAGAAAAAGTATTGTAAATGGTTCAAACATGAGATCCAGTACCCCAACAGAACTATGTCTGTTCCGGACCCAGAAACAAGCTGGACCACTCCGCTTTTGGTGTTGGTGACGCTTCGGACCCGGGTCAGAAACAGGTCCACAAACGATTCTGCAAGTTCCATACTCTCGAGCTTCCCGCTGATGTACCGCACCGACTGGAACACCACGGCTGCGGGATAGATGGCCCGGTGCTGGTATTTGGAGCTGAGAGAGAAAATGTAGTCTATGGTGGCCGAAATGCTGTCGTCGCTGACCTTCACGAACTGGCGCGGCAACAAATGGCCGAAATCAAAGCTGTCTGTGTAAAACGAGTCGTTAGCGTCGACAATGTCGTCGTCGTCGTCCACAAACTTGGTTCCCTTGTACAGCTCTGCAGAAGCGGGTTTTTCGTCCGACTCGACGGTCAGAGCTTTCAGCCGCGTCTCGAACTGGTCGTCCGTAGGAAGCAGCGGGTCTTTCTTGTAGAAAGTGTCTTCGTCGGGCTGTGTCTTTGTTTGGTCCAAATAGTTATGTGTTTTGTAGAACTGGTACACTTCGGAGTCCAATTTGGCCAGGTCCAAAGCGTTCTGGTTCGACCGTTTGCTGCGGAGATACGGATCAGCATCGTTAGCCAATAACAGCTCCACTATCGATACGTTTTCCAAATAAGTGGCCCACATCACCGGAGTCCATTGGAGCAGGGAATCGCACTCGTTAACGTCCACCAACGAAACCAGCACGGAAACACATTCCAGCGAGTTAAAACAAACAGAGTAGATCAACGGACTGAGTCCATTTCCGTCGAGCTGGTTCAACTGTTTGAGTTTTTCTGGCCCAGCAGAGCTCACAAACTGCGACAACTGGAAATGGTCGTTGGATGTGCACGCCAAACACAGCTGCGCGAACGGATTGGAGTCTGCAACAGCCTCCAGCGCCTTCTTAGCCGCCAGAACTTTGGTCCAGTTCGTATCCGAGGACAGCACGGCGGAAATTGTGGCCTTCCAGGGATCAAGCGACATGTCTTGTGTGATTTGGAGATTTTAATGATTTTTGTCCTTTTAGTGTAAGTGGCGCAGGAGGCGGTGAACCTAAATAAATATCATTTATAGTTACTCTTGGACAAATCAATGGCGTTCAATCTGGACTTGCGGCTCGAGTCGCGAGTAGCTGGTCGGCACGGCCACAAATTGGCTTGTGAAGAGTCCTCCGACTGGGTTTCCTCTGCCGATAATGTCAAACTGCCCGGAAATACAGACCCTATCCAATTTGTCACCCTCAAGAAAATAACAGCCAGACTGCTCGAATCGCCACAACAAATCGACAAGTACGGCTTGCCCGTGTGCATTGGTTCCTGTGCCAAGTATCTGGCGCTTGGAACTGCCAGAGGACACATTTTCGTGTTTGATTACCAGCAGGACCTGGAGGCTGTGATCAGCCCCGGCCACTCGGTCACGGCGTTGGCGTTTTCGCTCGACTCTGAGTCGCTTGCATCGGGTCATTCAAACGGCCAAGTGCACGTTTACACGCTCGCAAACCATCAATCCCCGGTATTTTCGTTCGACTCCCAAGACAGCCCCATTTCCTCGGTTTCCTTTGTTGGCAAGCGCCACTCGGCTTTGCTCAGCCTCACAGACGACGGGAACTTGGTTTACCACCAAGCTAGCCGGGTGTTTCTTGGGTTTGCAACCAAGTCCAGAACACTTGTCTCGAATATCCTCAGCACAGCACAATTGCCCATTGGCCCGCTCCCGTACCCAACA
The DNA here is from genome assembly GCF_020536065.1 of Ogataea philodendri. NCBI lineage: Eukaryota > Fungi > Ascomycota > Pichiomycetes > Pichiales > Pichiaceae > Ogataea > Ogataea philodendri. The sequence continues at coordinate 454,670 of NW_025764099.1, forward strand.
GACACGATGGACGTGATGGCGGTGATGAACAGCAGTGGGATTACCGTCTTGTCCACCAACTCGGCCGTCCAGGACCATTTCAGAGTTGGCCGACCAAAGATGGCTTCCAGCACCGCCACAACCGGGTGTATAGCATGGTACCCGGCAACGGAGACAGCGGGCCCTGTTTTAGCGTACTCGTGGGCCAACGTGCTGACGCTCGTGGACGTTGTTGCTGACGGCATCACAAACGAACACCACGCCGAATCCATTCTGCTGCGGTACGAGAACAAGCGGCGACACCTGTGCCAAGAACACATTGTGGCGGTGCACTGGCTGAACTCCAAAGTACTTATCGTCCTGACCGCGTCGCAGCGGTTGATCTGCTTTTCGCGCGAAACGCTATCGATCCTGAACGAGCAGGACGTCATGTCCAAGCACATCAAGTACCGGAAACTCGAGCACGCCAGGCGGGATTTCGCAGCAGCTGCCACCGTCTACCGCAGCAAGCTGTTCGTTTTGGGCAAGTACCAGGTGTTCTTTGGCGCTCCACGGAACTGGGCTGACGAGCTGTTTGGACTGTTGCAGTCGGGACAGTACATACAGGCATTGGAGACCGCATGTGCGCAATACGAGGGGAATTGCGACTTAATTCTGATCGGCCTACCAGAAGACGCTGATGAGCGCCACAGACAAATGAAACAGCACATTTTGGAGATCCTGGATGTGTCCTCGAGCTACATCTTCACAGATCAGACGGTGTTGGCATTAGACCAGGCGAAACGCAACGACACTCTCGCATTATTTCTCAACACGGCATTTAAAGTTTGTGCAAGCTTAAAGACCGACCCGCTCATTTACGACCAGCTCTACGACAAATACAGCTCACAGGGACTCGAAGGAGTGTTTTTCAATGTTCTGGAACGGTTCATCTTTAGAGAGGAGATCGTGATCCTGCCTCCTGCTGTGCTACGCAAAATGGTGGCACGGTACATTTCTGATGAACGGGGCGAGGTTCTGGAGGATCTGATTTGTTTACTGGATCTCACGCAATTGGATCTCGATCTTACTATCACCCTGTGTCGTGAGCATCATCTGAACGACTGTCTGGTGTTCATTTGGAACACCATGATGGAAGACTACATTTCGCCAATGTTTGACGCTATTCGCGCAATTAAGACCAACAGTTCCGCACAGTACTACGAGTACATTTATCCATACATCTCGTACACATTGACAGGACGTCAGTACCCAACAGAAAAGCCAATATACTACAAACAGCTGGAGACTGCTAAGAAGAACCTATACTACGTTCTTTTCAACGGGGCGGCTGTTTCGTGGCCCAAAGGGTCTGCAAAATTGCACATAGTGTCGGACGACCAGGTCGACGATGAGCCTGCATTCCCGTATCTCGTGCTGCTGCTGAAACAGGACGGGGCGCGGTTTTTCAGGGTGATGAACGAGATTTTCGAAGATATTTATTTGAACGACGATGAGGTGTTTGGGTTTTCGAGCAATTTCGACACTTACGAGCTCAAGGTGAACCGGCAGTATGTTGTCGATGTGCTGATGGGGATTTTCGGAGAAAATGAGTTTTCGCAGCTGGAGAAGACATACTTGTCCATTTTCATAGCTAGGAACTATCCAAAGTACCTGCAATTTATCCGGCTATCGAATTCAACTCTCGAGAAGGTTATCAGAGATCTGTGTGCGTACCCGAACGACGAACTCAAGGACGAGTGCGAGTTGAGTCTGCAGAGTCTGCTTTCTGTGTACCGGCCAAATAACTCGATAGTGCCGCTTCTGGAGTCTGTTGGGTTCTACAACGCGCTCGTGAGCATCTACAACTCCGAGCACCGTGCGCTCAAGCTTCTGGAGCTGTGGTGCGAGCAGGATAGTCGCACAGACGCTGCAGATATCGTGGAACGGTGTTTCCGACTCGTTGGTAGCAACCCGGGCGAGAAGCACGACATTGAGCAGTTTCTGGCGGCGCATTTTGCCGAGTTTTGCGTGGAACCATGCTCCATTGCAGTCACGTTCTCCAGACACTGTCCGGAACTCAACAGTCACGTGTTGGAGCTGGAAGACAGCCGCAAAAAATACGAGTACTTGCGCACGCTGTTTGAGCTCAGGACGCAAGAGGAGGTGGCCACGACGCCGGCAATGGAATTGGAGTATGCCGAGTGTCTTTTTGAGTTTGATCACGATAAATTGAAACCGTTCGTTCTGGAGAGCACCGTTGATGAGAAGATGATGCGCTTTTTGCAACAGAACGGAGAAATAGAGACCATCGTGGAGATCCACCGACAACGCGGCCAGATCGAAGACGCCGTCGACGTTGTTGTTCAGGGTCTCGTTTCGACGGCCCAGCGGTTGCAACCCGGAGACAATTCCCAGGACCTGTGGAAATACCTCCATCTCGGCTTCAAAGTGATCAAGGAGACAGACCCGACCAGATCTACAGAGCTCCAACAGGACGAAAAGCTTTATCTGCGGTTGCTCGAGACGTCGGTGAGCTTTTTCGTAACAGAAGAAGGTCCTTTATTGGATATTTACAAACGACTAGTTCAGGACGCCTTCACGAGCTTGATCAACATCAAGCGCGACTACTCCGAGTCGTTTTTCCGCATCTTCAACACTTTTCTGAGCCGGTCTTCGGCGAAACTCACCACGCTCGAAGAGGTGCGGCCCGTGCTCAGCGAAATCTTCCAGGCATACTCGCATGAAAAGCTGATCTATGAGATCGTTCTCAAACTCGTCAATCACGATATCTTCCAGGAACTCCATGTCCTGGACGCGAAAAGAGCAGGCGGATGGTCGCTCGCCAACCTAGAGTGCGAGGTCTGCGGCAAGCCGATCTGGGGTCCCAAGATCGGGTCCCAGATCTACGACGTCTGGCAGACATACAAAATATCGGGAACGGTGCCAACGTCGCCTGAACTGCAGATCGTGGTGTTCCAGTGTCGCCACGGCTACCACACCAAATGTCTAAACAATCTCGGCGTGAATAACGAGTGCATCCTGTGCAGAGATCATTGAAGCAATTAGGCCTTGGCCTCGTCCATCCAGTCGAGCGTGTACTTGATTCCGTCCGCAATGGACACCCGAGGCTTGTACCCAAGAAGCTCTTTGGCCTTAGAGATGTTGTGGTATCTGTTTGCACAGGCAACCTTGACTCTGAACGGCGTGAGTCCCGCTTCCTTTCCGATCAGAGCACACACTTTCTCCGACACGTATCCGATGGCAATGGCCACAGACCGACTCAGAACAATGTTTCTCTTGTCAATGTGGCCGTCGGCTTTCCAAACGGTTCTGGCCAGAGTCCAGAAGTACGTTGGCGAGTCGTTGGTGATGAAAAAGGTTTCTCCGCCAATTAGTTCGCGCGACTTGGCTTCCTGAAGTTTCTGTGCTGCGAAAACGTGTGCATCAGCAACGTTACCGGCATATGTCCAGTCAAATAGGTTATTGTTATCTCCGACCTGGAACTTGGACTGGCCATTTTTAAGCACCTGTCTCAGACCAGGCACCAATTGACGGTCTCCCGGACCGAAGATCCCTGCGGGTCTCAAACTGACTGTGTAAAAGTTATCCTTTGGAGAATTTGCTTCCATCACCATTTTCTCGGCCGTAGCCTTTGTTTCGTTGTAGCCGTCCATTGGGATTTCCGGGATCGGCCATCTTTCGTCTGCGTTGTAGATATCCTGGCCGTTGAAAATCACACCAGCGGACGAGGTGTACACAAGAGACTGAATTTTCATTTCTCTGGAACATTTGATCAGATTGGCTGTTCCCTGGACGTTGACTTTTTCGTATATTTCCTGGGCCAGTCCGTGCATTGGAGAAGCCGAATGGACAATGACGTCTGGTCTAAACTTTTCGATGGCATCTTTCACGTCCTTTTCGGAAGTGAGGTCGCCCACAAACACGTCGATCTGGGCCGGGTCAAACGAGAAATACGACGAGATTTTCTCCGGCAATGGGCGAACGTCAAACACGCTGATCTTCGGGCAGTTATCTAAACGCCAGAACTGCTCGATCAGGTGCAGTCCAAGAAAACCAGCGCCTCCAACTAAAATGACAGAATCAATTGACATGACAAGAGGGAAAGAAATATAAATAACTAAAAAAATGGCCGGCAAAAGTTTGTCACAAACGTTTTAGGTAATTGGTTTTTTTCCGCGTTGCACTGAAAAATTGTTTGTTCATTATTTGCAAATGACTGAAAAACCATCAGAATCAAGACTTTGGGGCGGCCGGTTCACGGGAGCATCCGACCCGCTCATGGACCTGTACAACGCTTCGTTGCCGTATGACCAGAAGATGTACGGTGCTGATTTGGAAGGAACAAGAGTGTACACTGAAGGTTTGAGCAAGCTGGGGCTTTTGACCAGCGACGAGCTGTCTGAGATCCACAGGGGTTTGAAGATCATTGGCGAGGAGTGGGCCCACGGCACGTTTGTCGAGAAGCCCGGTGACGAGGATATTCACACCGCCAACGAGAGAAGACTCGGCGAGATCATCGGCAAGAACATTGCTGGCAAAGTCCACACCGGCCGGTCCAGAAACGACCAGGTGGCCACAGATATGCGGATTTTCGTCAGACAGGAGCTCAAGAAGCTGCTCAAGCTGCTCAAGTCGCTGATCCAGGTCATGACCACCCGCGCAGAGAAGGAGATCGACGTGCTGATGCCTGGATACACTCATTTGCAGAAAGCACAGCCGATCAGATGGGCCCATTGGGTCAGCATGTACGCCACGTACTTCACCGAGGACTACAAGCGTCTGCAGCAGCTAATTGAGCGGGTCAATGTTTCTCCGCTCGGGTGTGGTGCCCTGGCCGGCCATCCTTACGGAATCAACAGAGAGTTTTTGGCCGAGGGACTGGGATTCAACGGAGTGATTGGTAACTCGCTCGTGGCCGTCAGCGACAGAGACTTTGTGGTGGAGACGATGTTCTGGTCGTCGTTGTTCATGAACCACATTTCCAGATTCAGTGAGGATCTGATTATCTATTCTACAGGAGAGTTTGGGTTTATCAAGCTTGCGGACGCATATTCCACTGGATCTTCACTGATGCCGCAGAAGAAGAACCCAGACTCGCTGGAGCTGCTGCGTGGTAAGTCGGGCCGGGTGTTCGGCTCGCTGGCCGGGTTCATGATGTCCATCAAGTCGATTCCGTCCACTTACAACAAGGACATGCAGGAGGACAAGGAGCCGTTGTTTGACAGCTTGTTGACGGTGGAGCACTCGATTCTGATTGCCACGGGTGTCGTTTCGACGTTGAGCATTGACGCGGCCAAAATGAAGGCCGCCTTGACCATGGACATGCTTGCTACCGACCTGGCAGATTATTTGGTTAGAAAAGGTGTTCCGTTCAGAGAAACACACCACATTTCCGGTGAGTGTGTGCGCAAGGCAGAGGAGGAAGGCTACAGCGGCATCGACAAGTTGACCTTGGCACAGTTCCAGGAGATCGACTCGAGATTCGAGGAAAACGTTTTCGAGACGTTCGACTTCGAAGCAAGCGTCGAAAGAAGAACGGCTACAGGAGGCACGGCCAAGAGCGCTGTTTTGAAGCAACTGGCCAGTCTCAAGACTCTGTTAGAGTAGAATGTACGTGATTTATTAAGACATAGAATCTAGCTCATATTATCCACGTCGTCTAGATCGATGAGTTCTTTTGGTATCTTGACCTGTTTTGGTCTCTGTCCGAAGCTGAAGCTGTCGAGGCGGTGTTTCTCGTCGTCCAGCAACGGAGAGTAGGCGTTTTCGTCGGTCATGGCGGGCTCGAGTTTTGGTGACGACTGCACAGAGCTGATCGGGGACCGGAGGGTGGAATTAGACGACCCCGACAACCCAGCCAGGTCGTCCTGGATCATGGAGCCTGTGAGGCTGAACGAGCGCCGGTGTGTTCTTCGCGGCGAAGAGGCCGAGTCTGCGGCGGAGACCCGGCGCGGAGAAGCTGTCGGGGAGGCCTGATGCTTAAGATGCGGTCTTTGCGAAAGATCTGAGGAGGAGCCCGAAGCGTTTGACAGCGACACCGTGCGGGGTTGGTGGTATTGGTTGTAGATTAGTTTTTTGCGGCCCGAGTCCTTTCGAAGCGGAGTGCTCTGCGACTGCCAGAGGTCACCTGTTTCGCTCTCCGATTCCTGGATCGTTGGTGTTTTCGGGGAGGTGACATAGTTGAAGTTTCTGCGCTCCTTTTGCGGCGATTTATCCTGTTTTGGGAAAGAGTATGACATTAAAGACTGTTCACACTCTTCCCAATCGTAAACCAAAGTAGTGAAGGAAGAGTCCATAAATGATTTGATCTGGGGCCATCAGTTTTTTTATACTCAAGAGCGGGAAACTTGTGCAACCAACCGAATGTATGCGCCTGTCATTTGGACTAAACAGTAGTGGGGGACAGGTCAGGGCTGCACGATTTCTTTTCTGGGGCCTGAAATCAGAGGATTACGTGTTTCTTCTGCAGGTAAAACAGCATCACTTTAGCGTCTGGGCGTTGGGGAGTATTGTTGAATCGCGCTCGCTTATTAGAAGCGTATGCAGAGAAAACGCTATGCTATAATTTTAAAGCGTCTTTTTTTTGCTATGTGCAGCATAGAAACCTGTTCTTGCTATTTCTGGCTCTGCACGGCAGGAATTTACTGCCTTTTTGTCAGGAGTACTGAACAGTTTGTCGGAGAACTGCGTAGTCCGTGATCATCTGGCTCGATAAAAGAAACAAATTACGCCAGTACTGGTTGCTACAGAACGTCAAGGCTACATGGTATTAACTATCTCGCATCGCCTTTTCGGCACTAAAAACGCACTGGAAAGTCCCGATCTTTTCGTCAGTTATGAGGGTATGGTCTCGTCATGATTTTGAGTACATCCGATTGGTGCACAGCATCTCATTGTCATCACTCGAAAGATCGCGGTCTTTCAAAAACACCTTCTTTCTCAAAAGAAAGAGTCTTTGGTAGTCCGATGAAAGAAAACTTTTCAACCTCTGGCAAACTTTTATTTTGCGGTCGTGTACCGCGTCCCAAAGATGAAGCACCACTTCTAAATCTAGACCCCCCGACTAATGATAAGCTCGTATAGGAACTTTGTTCGGCAGCTCGAGCTACACGCTTAGTTTTTCGGCTTTTGCAGCAGCTGTTTCAGCAAGAATGCAATAACGTCTGGATCATCGAAATATTGGATATGGGAGCCTATGGCATTGATCAGATCAATGTCAAAGTAGCCCTGTGGTAGCGAATAGTCCACCCGACCAGTTCTATTGAGCGATTGTAATAGTTTCTTCACATGCTCTGGCACCTTGTCTAAATTGTCAGCACCCCGCTTGTAGCACTTGCTGTCCTGCGGCTTGTAGTCGCCTAATCCTGCAAAATTGATGGCTCGCTTGAAATACCGATTGTTTATCAGGTTGTTAGGCAGCTCTGCAAGAGATTTTAGCTGCGAATTGATGTTCTCGTCAGAAAAAGAAATCATCTCTGGCTTGATATCTGCAAGCAACGGATGCACAAGTGGCTCAACACGGTATGCCACCGGATCTGTAGGATAGAAGATGTTGTAGTAGTTGTCGACTTTTGGTGAGCTGGTGGTTTCTGGATCGTTGGTTTCCGTCGACCCGCGTGGCCAGATGTTGTGGCGTTCGATCAGCTTGAAAACCCCGTTTGGAGAGCCTAGTCCGAAAAAGTTCTCTACACGGAACTTGAGGTGTTTCTTCGGGTCTATTGCCGAACTTTCATCCGGTTGCGCGCATAGAATGTCCAGACAAATTGCAGATCCCAAAGAGTGGCCCAAAAGCGACACCTTGCCGTTGAAATTCGGGTGTCGTTCTAGATACTTGTCGTAAATGGAATTTGCGGACTTCACCACGCTTGACAGGATCTGCTCTTTGAATTTCGGCTCGTAAAACAGCAAAATGTCCATCACCACGTCCGCTGCTAGGTGTCGTAGCGGCGTGATGGAGTCAATGTTCACCTGCTCCAAAGTGGGCAGTCTGGGGTACCCATCTTTGTCGTACTCTTCGAAAACCTTGTTAAGCGAGAAATCCACGTCAAACCGCCAAATGATCGGCAAAACCTGCACCTTGCAGTTGGTCAGCTTCTTCTGATTATCCTGGTCATGCAATTCCTGTTCTGAGTACGCCATCTCTGCGTATTTCGGGTATTTCACAAAAATCTGCTTAAACTGTCTTCTCATGTTATTGCAGTCATGTGCAAAGTTGACGGTCGAGAACTTGGCACTCAACGACTGGCCTATTCCGTGGATACACAGAATCAGGTGGTCCACCTCTCTTTCACCGGAATTGGCGTGGTGTTTTGGGTTTGTATAATCTGCCTCCATATCTTTCTGGAACCGTTCGTTGCTCGACTCGGCTGTCCAGCTCTTCATCAACGACGTGAAGAAGTCGGTTTCTTCCTCCATCTTCTCGTCAGACGCGGTTTCCGGCTCCTTGTTGCGAACTCGCTCGTATCCGCGAGTCACGGTGCTAGACCCCAAAACCTGCTGTCCCGGCAGTTTTTCGATATTGTTGATCTGCAACTGGCCAAACTTCGACTCCTTGTCTATCAGAACAGCCTCTCGTTCGTCCTTAAACACTGCCAGCTTGTCCTTCTTTTCGAAATCGGTTGCTTCCTTGAACGGCCATTTCTTCCCGTCTTTCTCGCACAACGACACTTCCGACAAAATCTCAATTGGACCCTGTTGTTTCGTTTCTGACTTCTTTTTGAACTCGCTATAATGTTTCTCCAGCTGATCCGAGATCGCAGACGACAACGGCGTGTTATCTTTGTACCACAGGCCTCTTCTGATCTCATAAACAGGCCCGTCCCAGTATACCGGACGCATCACCATCTTGGCAATGTCACAATCAAACAGCTGGTCTTCGTTCACGGGCACCGGTTTGGGCTCTTGTCCTTGTTTCTTCCAGCTCTGATAAACAGTCTCAAGACTGTCAGAATCCTTGCTAGCAAACGGGATGAACTTTTGCGGTCGCTCGGTCTGTTTATAGTTGAACCCGATCGGTTTCGAAACCGGAATGTCCGTGGAATAGAACCAGCGGATCTTCGGCACCCCCGTCGAGTACAATCTCACTGTACGCCAGACGTTCATGGAAATAGAGATAATTAAAATAATTCAGAAATTTCAATTAATTTAATTATTCCTTTGTTCCTTGATGTTTAATCCGCTGCAGTTTCGCCGGAGACTGTCGAACGACGAGTCCAGCGACGACAGTTCAGACGAGCGGCCGGGAATTGGCGGTCTGGGGGGGCCGCGAACCGAGACACCGGACCATGATATGGATAGACAGTATGGAGTGGGTGCCATGTTGTTGCGACAGATGGGGTACGTTGACGGCAAGGGATTGGGAAAAGACCAGCAGGGAATCACTGCGCCTATTGAGACGAAGCTCAGGCCGCGCGGGCTCGGCGTTGGTGGTGTTGAGGAGCAGGAAGAGAAGGACTCGTCTGAGGACGAGAAAATGGGCTCTGACGAGCCGGTCAGTTCTGTGCCCGAACTATTCGCACTAATCCAGCAGTTTGAGAATTTTGGTCTTGTTGTTCCTGTTCAGATCAAAGAACTGAGCGACGAAGGGTCAGGGTCGCTTGAACTGCGATCATCGATGGCGGATCTGCTTTTGCGGCTGAAAGACCTCAGGGCCAAGATCGAGTACGCCAACTACGAGTTAAAGCAGCAGGAAGGAGTGGAGAAGACGTCCAGAGCGCGTTGGACAGCATTGCAGGAGGTCTATGACGGAAAAGACACAAAAATCGACGACCCTGAAGACAGAGAGCTGGTGGAGAAAGTGGTTCTTTCTCGCGTGGAGCCGCTTGTTCGCCAGGCCATGAACACGTGGGACCCAAAGGACCTGGACTCAGATGTGAGTGACCGCATTTTTGAGTGGAAAAAGCAATACACTCCCGCCGAGGCAGAGCTGGAGGCAGATCCGTTCCAAGTTCTTGTTGGACAGCTTTGGGAGCAGAAAACTGCTCGGTTTTTCGAGCAAGAATGGTCTGTTTGGCAGCCAAACTTGGGGATAGCCATTTTCGAGGAGTTCCAGGGCCTCGTTGCGCCCAGTTTCTTCACCAAAATGTTTGAGAAGGTCCTGCTACCATTATTCAAAGAGGAACTGGAAAGATGGACTATTGGGACCCCTGGCCCAGAAATTTGGCTGGCCGATTGGCTCAATGTGATGGATGAGGCCCAGGTCGATCAGCTGGTGGAGGAGATTGTTCGCAAGTACTGCGACTGGATTGTTGCTAAATGGGACTACTCTCAGGTCCAAGTTCCAGCCAAAGAGATCCATCTGAGTTTGTGGCTGGACCTGTACGGCACCGAGAAGCTGGCAAAGTCTGTGGAGATGGCGGTGATTAGACGCAGTTTGAACGAGCTACGCAAAAAACGGCCGTCTGCATCGGAAGTTCTGCTGTTTGTGCAAGTTTTGCAGAAAAATGGTGTCAGATACGACAAGATCGACTATCTTCTGGAAAATGAGGTCATCTACACCTGGATGGACCAGTTCCTATCTCTGGAAGATGAGGAACGTCGGTTCAAGTACGTGGAGTCGTTTCTAGTACAGATCCTCACCCATCTGTTACCGAGCTACCATTTCCCCAGACTGGGCAAGATTGTGCTTCTGGCCCTAAACCAGCTGGAATCAGATACCTACACGGCTGTTTCGCCGGCACAACGACTAAACGTTGTACCGCGAGCCAACTTTTCCACGTTCAAACAGAACTCCATCCCCGAACTCATCGCAGCCACCGAGAAACTCACGTTCAAGCCGGAGAAAAAAATCACCGTCACTTTCAAACAGCTCGTGGACGAGTACTGCCAGGAAAACGACCTGTTTGTGCTGCCGGAACCGGGGCTTGTCACGGGAAAAGCACTCTATCGCATCAGTCGCGACATGAAAACAGGTGTCCTGGTGTACCTGGACGACGACGTTTTATGGGCACAGCTGGACGAAGACCAGCCAGACGGCTTTGAGCCGATTGCATTCGATCAACTCGAAAACTATGTACATTAATATTTACACTTATTTGGTAACGGTTTCTAGTGTCTCCTCGATGATTTCTGCTGGAACTCCGGTGGCACTCTCGACGGCCTCGGCGACCTGTTCCTCCTCGGCAACGTCTTGCGACTGTGTCACAGTGACAACCTCGACAACTTCCTCGGTAGCAGAAGCTTCCGGAACCTGGCCATACTCATCGTCTTCTCTAAGTTCCTCAGCGTAAACCTCTGGATACTTCTTGAAACACTCCTGCATGCCCTTGAACTTCTCCACACAGTCTATTCCCTTTGGTTCCTCCTTCGAGTAAACAAAACAGGAGAACGCAGCCTTGAACTCTTCACCACATGGACCGTGGGCCATTCCTCCCAAACAAGGACAGTCCCAGTTGATCTCGCCTGTTTCTGGGTCGTAGGCGCCCTTCTCCTCGTCTGGCTCGGTCTTGTCGACCGGTTTCTCGGCCTTTTCTGCCAACTTGTCGGCGCTGACTGGGGAATCCATCAAGATCGGGGTGGCAAGAGAATAGCCAACCAGACCGGCAAACGAGACTGCCAACAGCGGCTTGGCCACGGAAAACCGCAACCCGCCACGGCGCGAAGCAGAAGACATCTGCCGGGCCATTATTCTGGAGCTCTGGAGAGCAGGACGACAAAGCACGGAATACATCGCTTGCTTACAAAGAATTTTTTCATCTCTTATTAAATAACCAAATACTCATTTTAGGTCTTCCTTGGTGGTTATGAGCCATGGGACGGGTTGGAGCGGGCTGGGGTGCTGGACAATACGCGCCTGTTAGACAATGATACAGCAACTGTTGGTCTTCTTGGCCTGTTTGTAGAACGTTCTGGAGCTGGCGGTCAATGCCTCCGACTTGTCCACCAACGAGTCCAATTGCTCGCCTCTTTGCAACACAGACTCGATACTTTTCTGTAGCACGATCTTTGTCTCGTCAAGTTCTTGTTGCACCTTCATGATTGCGTCGGCCTCGGCTGGGTTCTGGTACTTGGCCAGGTACGCCTCTAAATTATCAAAGGCCAGCTCTGGTGTTTTCTCTGTGACGGAGGCCCATTGGTTCGGTGGATGGATGGAGATGTACTCATCAAGGATCTTGTTGAGAAGCGTGTATGCTGGCCGGATAGGATAGTCTTTATCGGATATTATAACGCCTGACACGCCCTCTGCACGGGTGTAGACGTGGCCAACGTAGTTGCCTTCTTCCACCGACTGTCTTTGTCCTGGTGTTGTTCTTTCGGCGATGGTTTCTGCAAAGAAGGTCATGAACTGGCCCACGGAGGACCGCTGGAAGAACGAGAACGACGACAGGTCCTTTGCCTCGGACAGTTCCAACGTTTTAGCGCCATTTTGGCCTGGTCTGACGACTCCTAGATAAAAGAGATGCATGGGCAAGAAAGATTGCTTTGGTGGGGGGTGTAAAAAACCAGATAAACACAGCGTGGCAGAATTTGGAGCGAGGGGGGGAGGGGGGTGGCACTGTGGTGCTTTGATAGAATGGACAGACGGGAGCACTACAGGTCGCTACACACCGCTAGTGATGGTTTTCTCGTCCACAAGACCCACATTGCCCTTCCCCCGCTGTTTCAGGTCGGCCCCCTTGAAACACAACGCCTCTCCACAGCTTACCCGGCCAAGCACATATAAAGATTTTCCCTCCTCCAAAATAACTATCATGTCCGAAGACTGGAAATCCAACCTCAATCTTCCGAAAAAGGACGGGCGGCCCCAAACCGACGACGTGCTGTCCACCAAGGGCAACACGTTCGAGTCGTTCCACCTTAAAAGAGAACTTTTAATGGGAATTTTCGAGGCTGGCTTCGAAAAACCGTCTCCCATCCAAGAAGAGGCAATCCCCGTGGCCCTCATGGGAAGAGACATTCTCGCGAGAGCAAAGAATGGAACAGGTAAAACCGCGGCGTTTGTGATCCCTACTCTGGAGAAATTGAAGCCAAAGGTCAACAAAATACAGGCCCTGATTCTTGTTCCTACCAGAGAACTGGCCCTCCAAACATCACAGGTGGTGAAGACTCTGGGTGCCCATTTGGGAATCCAGGTCATGGTCACCACGGGAGGAACCTCGTTGAGAGACGATATCATGAGACTCCATGACCCGGTGCATGTTCTTGTTGGTACGCCCGGTAGAGTTTTGGACCTTGCCTCGAGAAAACTGGCTGAGTTTGACGAATGTCGCATGTTTGTCATGGACGAGGCCGACAAGATGCTTTCGCGTGAGTTCAAGAACATCATTGTGCAGATCCTGAAGTTCTTCCCGCGCTCCTCGAGCGATGGTAACGGGTACCAGTCGCTGCTGTTTAGTGCCACGTTCCCATTGGCCGTCAAGTCGTTCATGGAGGAACACCTGTACAAGCCCTACGAGATCAATCTGATGGACGAGCTGACTTTGAAGGGTATCACGCAATACTACGCGTTCGTGGAGGAGAAACAGAAACTTCACTGTCTCAACACGCTGTTCTCGAAACTGCAAATCAACCAGTCCATCATCTTCTGTAACTCCACCAACAGAGTGGAGCTTCTCTCCAAGAAAATCACAGAGCTGGACTACTCGTGCTACTACTCGCATGCCAAGATGCCTCAGGCCGCCAGAAATAAGGTCTTCCACGAGTTCAGACAGGGCAAGGTCAGAAACCTGGTGTGTTCCGACCTCCTCACCAGAGGTATCGATATCCAGGCCGTCAACGTGGTGGTGAACTTTGACTTCCCAAAAACAGCAGAAACATACCTTCACAGAATCGGCAGATCGGGAAGATTCGGCCACTTTGGTATCGCCATCAACCTCATCAACTGGAACGACCGGTTCAACCTGTACAAAATCGAGCAGGAGCTCGGCACAGAGATCAAGCCTATCCCGGCCGAGATCGACAAATCTCTTTATGTTGTTGGCCAGCCAGACAACATCCCAAGACCATTCAAACTGGACCAACTGCCAAACGGAAACGAGCGCAGTCACAACAGATACAACGGCCAGCCGGCTCAACCTCAGAGACACCAGCAGCCTGTTGAGTATTAATGAACCATGAAATCAATTTAAATTTAGAAAAAGCCAAAAAAAATCAAAAAAAATCACTAAAAACCACAAAAAATTCAACCGATCATAGATCCAAGAGAAGGTATTCCATACGGTGTCCATCAAACTGTTCATACCCGTGAAAAGATACCATCCACGCTTCATGTTTAACGATCTTTTCGCATTCTACATTTCTGCCACCATCTACACTGCTGGCTGTATCCGGTATGCTGCAACTTTTATGACCGTTTGTGGTTTACTTTTTCGCTCTTCACTTCATTCCCCGTGTACTTTATCAGACAGACGGTTGTCGCTCAATCGCCAGTCATCTACTTATATAGTGTTTTTTTAATTTTTTTTTTCACTATAGCCATTATTCAGTTGTCGACCTCCATGTAGTCTGGATTCTTCTTGAGTATCACCACTCCTTCCAGAAAACCAGTCAGTGGCAAGTATTCGTCGTTCTCGAGCTCTGCTCTCTCGCCGAATCCAAGAAGAACCGGCGTGGAATGAGTCACCCATCCGGTGATGGTCTTTGGCTTACCGGCCTGGCCAACAACGTCCACGGCCTGTCCCACGCGCACGTTCACCTTCAAAGGTTTCAGCTCCTCGTCCACAGTCACAAGCATGCGTGGCTTGATGGCAGGAGTCAGGTAGAACAGCAAGCTCGAGTTCTGGTCCAAAATGAACGAGGTTGGGTCCAAAAGAGCAATGGTCACCGTTAACAAAGACGCAAGAGAAACCTTGGAAAGAATCTGTCTTTCGGTGTTGAATGGAGACAGAGTCAAAGTACCTTTACCCAGATGCACAAGACCCTGCGAAATTCTCGTCATAAACAAGGCATTCTGGTCATTCACGTAATAAGAGGCCAATTGTCTCAAAAGCTGCGCAAGTCTGGCATTGTTGGTTCCAGCACCAACTAATCCCATACCAAATATAGAATTGTATGCCACGTCCAGATCCTGGTCGTGCGAGTATCTCGACAGAGTGTCGAACACCTTCATCTGTGCATTCGAGGACGAAACAAGTCCCATGGCCAAAGGAACAGCTCTCTTAATCAACGGCGTACCGTAATGCATTAAATGTCCAAAATGGCGCAACGACATTTCCTGTCCAATTTCCTCGCCCATCGAAATCAACGCAAGTCCCAAAACAGCGTAGCCCTGGTACGACTCGTCCTCCTGGGTGTCTGCCTCTTCCTTGGTATCTTCGGTCTTTTCTCTGTCCTCGTCCTTCTTCTCGTCCTCATCGTCTTCCTCGTCCTCGTCCTCCTTTGGTTTCACCGTGCACAGTTGCATCAACGATTGGATCTGCAAAACGTTACCTGTTCCAGCATAAGAGCAAATGTTCACCAACACTCTCAAGGTCTTGGAAATAGGATGGTCAATGGCATCAATGGTCTCGAGAACATCGTCAACTTGGTCGTATTTGCCCATGTACAGAAGTCCCAGTCCAAGAGACATGAATCTGATCCATTTCGAAGTGAGCTCCGAAGTCTCCTTCTCCAACAGTGTTTGCAAAATAGTGGATGTAATGTCACCGTTGCAAGTTCCAACGAAAACGTGACCCAAGGCCAAGGCAGAAAGAGCTTGGATCTCGATGGAAACGGAAGGCTCAGACACAAGCGGCAACAGTAGGTTCATCACCTCCTCGTTTTCGCTTCCAGCAAATGCAATTCCAATACCGGTAATGGCAGAAACAATCATCTTGGAGTCTATGTTAGAATCGCTGCTGATGTAATCCTGGAGCAACAACAAAGTAGGGTCAACCTCGTCGTGGACACTGGTGGTAGAAATACCCATTCCCAAAAGAGCACCGGCTCTGACCTCGCTTTGTTCGGAATACAAGTACTTGTCCAAAGTTTGAAGACCCTCGTTTGCGTCCCAGAGGTTGATCAAACCCAAAGATGCGGTGGTCAAAAGCATTCCTTCTCCCTTGGTTCTGTATATCCACTTCTCGTCGCTGATCAGCTTCTCTGTTCCGTAACCGGCGTTGGCAAATGCACTAACGAAAGCTGCGGCCAAGTTTTGTTTGGCACTCTCCAATCTAGAAGTGTGGCCAAATGTGGAGTTCTCAAGGTGAGTCTTGTAAATGTCATCAGGAACCTTCGGCTTCAACAAGTTGAGCTCACTAACAAGGTATTTGTAGTACTCGCTCAACTTGACGTTGGAAATACACTCTTGAACGGCCTCGTTGTCGATCTTGAAACAGGAGTTTTGTCTAGCAAGCATGAAAGCCAATTGTTTTTGCACTAACTCGTCGCTGGTGGCCTCGAAAACAGACTTGATCAAAGATTCGTCGCCCAGTCTAATTGCCAAGCTCAATGCCTGTGGGAGTTTGTCGTTGGCCAAATAGATACTGTAGGCTGTGTTTAGGAAGGCGAGATCATCTGGAGGAGCCAACAATGGAACGCACGAAACCATGTACAAACAGACTCTGTTGTATGTGTTTTTGTCGACGAATTGCGGCAACTTCTCAATCTCCTCGATTTCTAACAACAGGTCCACGGCCTCTGCCTCTGCGTTGTGTTTGAGGAAATAAGGCACGATTTCCAAACTCAATTTGATCAATTGCTGTGTGTTTGTTTCTTCTCTATTAACACCGGACTCGAGGTTATCCTGGTACTCTTCGCCGATCTCCAATGATAAGTGTCTGAGGTACTCGTGGCCCCATTCTCCTAATGTCGAGTCGATGTTGCTCAACAATCTGTATTTCAAACACTCTCTGCTATAGGATTCACCATCCTTTTCGCTGAAGGTCATTCCCAAAACAGACAAGATGTCTGCCAATTGCGACTTGAGCTTGGTATCTGTCCATTTCTCGTGGGTCTCTGTCAATGTAGAATAATGAGGTCTTAAGAACTTTAAAGGTTTTGGCACTGCGGTCATCGACGACGTGGATTCTCTAATGAACCGTTTCAGACTCTCCAATGCCGACGAATACAGCTCCTTTTTCGGCTCAGTCAGTCTATCAACAAGCATCTCCAGCTCCGACTTGAGCTGGAGATCCTCTTCGTTTAATTCCTCCTCCACGGTCTTGTCGTCCACCTTGGGCTTCGATTCGTCCTTGACAGGCTCCTTCGAAGTCTCGGTAGACGTTCTTTTGGATTCTTGTTCTTTAGCAGGTGCCATTGCAAAACAAGTTTTGTTTACAGAGAGAGTGGCAAAATCAGTGTGGAAAAAGTTGATCGAGCCTGAGGTTTCGACACGGGCGTGTAAATGGCAGATTTTTTTTTTAATCTTTAGTATACATTAGTTGTTGCACAAGAGGTCGTTGATGAGCCAATTGAGCTCGTTCGGAAGACCGATCGATGCGTCGGTGAGTCGTAAGTTGGGTGCCGAGCCCGAAGCAGCAGTTTCAGGCACAACGGGTTTCCCGTTCTGCAGTTGTGAGGAGTCTGGTCTTGGTGGCTCTTCTGCTCCGTTGGCCGGCCTTTCGCCCTGACGCGAGGGAGAAATCGCAGGCATCGACGCTGGAGCCGTGATGGTGGACGAGGACGAGGCCGGAGCAACCAGCGACTCGGTTTTCTGCGGTTTCAGCAGATACGAAATCTTGGAAAGCTTCTGTTGGGCCGAACCGCGTTGCAAGTACTGCTGTTGTTGTTGTAAAAGAGACACGTCGTCGTCGTTCTTGAGCTGGTTGTCGCTCAGACCAAATAGGGCCCCGTTGGGCTCGACCAAATGAGGAGCCATCTCCAAAGTGTCGTACAAGTCTTCGATCGTCATGGTTATTGTGCTGTTCTGTTTGGAGTTTTCTGCGTCTCTGGTTCTGTCTGGCTGTCGCAAACGAACCATGTCCATTGCTCGTTCAATGAGCAGTTTTAGATGGTATTCCAATCCAAGAGACAAAACATCAGAAACTCCTTCACCAACAGGCCCCACAAGCCCGTGTTCTCTGGCAATTCCCAAAACACGCGAGTCCAGATGTGTTTTGTCAGGTAGCTCGTAGGTCTCGGAACAGAGCGGTGTTTGGAACCCGTCCAGAACGTCCTGGGCCCATTGACTTGTATTTCCCGAAATCGAGGACTCGTTGTTCGTCACAATTGGAACCTTCGGCACAATCGCCTGTCTGGTGAGCGCTATGACCGAGTTGACCATCCCGCGCTTGCCAGACTCGCGCTTGATGCCCTTTAGTCGCCGTCTTTCTCGAATAGACAGCGAGAGAATATCTTTTTTCAGTAGCTCGTATTGCGATGATTTTGTTCCGGCCTTGCGTTTCTTGGAAAGCTGCTGGTTTCCGAAGCCTGAGTAGGATGTTCCGTCGAGCGGCTCGTCTCTCAGCGAGTTGGCCAGGTTGGTGAGTAACAGCTGATTATGGAACCTGACGGTGGTTTTATCCAAGATTTGGTCGAGCTCCTCCATCAATTCGGAGCGTGACAGCTTTCCAACAAGAAACATCGACACGGTGACCTGGTAAACGTCCCAGTTCTTGCCGAGTTTTTTCTGGAACTCCACCACAAGGTTGTCGATCTCGATTCTTCTGGAGGAACCGTTTTTTGCTTTCGGGACAAGCGACCCGTTGGCCCCCTGTGTTCCTGAGACGTTGGAGGACGGGGTGGAGGGCGGCTGGGCCTGTGCTGGCGGCGACATTGCTGTGACGGCCATTTTCACCAAACAAAGGGATTAGCGTCGAAAAAAGATAAATAATGGGGCGCAAAAGTAGCGGTTAAAACGTCGATATACGGTATCCAATGCAATAAGCTCAATAACAGCGCTGTTTGTCGCGAATTCGCACTAAAATACCCCGGTTTTCCAACCGTTCCTAGATCTTGGTCAACCTAAAGCTAATTTTCTTCAACTTTATTTTGTTAGCATGCCATGATAAA
Organism: Ogataea philodendri; assembly: GCF_020536065.1. Lineage (NCBI taxonomy): Eukaryota > Fungi > Ascomycota > Pichiomycetes > Pichiales > Pichiaceae > Ogataea > Ogataea philodendri. The sequence goes on from NW_025764099.1 coordinate 473,519, forward strand.
ACGCGTGTCATTAAGCTCCAAATACAAAAGATATTTTTAGTATCCTTCCTTGACATTGTCCGTTTATAAAACAAGTCCCAATTGTGCGAATCGTTCTTCTTAGCCAACCGTCATATCCAGAATGGACCAGTATCATGTGTTTAGGGTTTTCCAGCAGAACTTCATTGTGGATCGCCGGTTCCAACTGATCAAAGGTCTGGGGCAAGGAGCCTATGGGATAGTTTGTTCTGCGAAATATATTGAAGCCAACGACGAAGGAGGACATGTCGCGATCAAAAAGGTCACCAACATTTTCAGTAAGAAGATCCTTTGCAAGCGGGCGTTGCGAGAAATCAAATTGCTTCGCCATTTCAGAGGCCACAAGAACATCACCTGTTTGTATGATCTGGACATTGTTCCGGACTCCAACGGAAACTTCAACGAGATTTACTTATACGAGGAATTGATGGAATGCGATATGCACCAAATCATCCGGTCCAACCAGCCGTTGACCGATTCCCATTACCAATCGTTCGTGTACCAGATTCTTTGCGGTCTCAAGTACATCCATTCGGCAGACGTTTTGCACAGAGACCTCAAACCGGGGAACTTACTGGTTAATGCCGATTGTGAGCTCAAGATCTGCGACTTCGGTCTGGCCAGAGGGTATTCGAACGACCCAGAGAAAAACCAGGGCTTTTTGACAGAGTACGTTGCTACTAGATGGTACCGTGCTCCAGAAATCATTTTGAGCTTCCAAGGTTACACAAAGGCCATCGACATGTGGTCTGTTGGATGTATATTGGCCGAGCTGCTTGGAGGATCCACCATCTTCAAAGGAAAGGACTATGTGGACCAATTGAACGAGATCCTCAAAATCATTGGAACTCCAAACGAACAGACCATGCAGAGCATCAAGTCCTCCAGAGCCCAGGCCTATGTGCGCTCGTTGCCTTACATGCCCAAGGTGCCCTTCGAGACGGTTTATCCGCACGCCAATCCGCTAGCAATCGATTTGCTCAATAGAATGTTGACTCTCAACCCGCAGGATAGAATCACCGTGGAAGAGGCCCTGGAACACCCATACCTGGAGGTGTGGCACGACCCGAACGACGAGCCCGAGTGTGCCACCAAGTTCGACTTCTCGTTCGAGGAGATCGATGACATTAACGATATGAAACAGATGATTATCGACGAAACACGCTCGTTTAGAGAATACGTTAGAAAACCACTGGAAGAACAAACCATTGTCAGCGAACAGTTTGGCGGCGGCCAGATCAACTACGAGATCGACCAGCAACAGCAACAGCAACAGCCCCAACTGAGAACGCCGTTCGAGGGAGAAATGGCCGATTACGAGCTGCCCCCAAAGCCCCAGGAAATGATGTACGACGAGAACGTGGATCTGGAAAGAGAACTGGCCTACGGACTAGACCGCTACAACTTCCAATACCATTGAATACCAAAATCGATTATTAGGTCTATATGTCTGTCCTTTAGGTCCAGTTTTTCTTGAGCCAGTTTAAAAGCTTGTCGTAAACTATCCTGTTCGCATTGTGATAGCTGATCGAGTGGTCGCTGTCTGGGAAAACATGAACGTCATAGTTCTCCAATCCTTCGAGGTCCAGCATGTCCAGGAACTTAAGCGAATTCTGGAAATGAACATTATCGTCTCCTGTTCCGTGCATCAGCAGGAACCGCTTCACTCCACTGAAGTTGGCGATCTCGTGCACGGACGAGTTGTAATATCCTGAGTTCTGTTGCGGCGTGTGCATGTATCTTTCTGTGTAAACTGAATCGTATAATCGCCAGTTAGTCACCGGAGCAACCGACATTCCATATTTGAAAATGTTTCCCTTATCTGCTTCCAGTGTCTTGAGAGTCATGTAGCCACCATACGACCATCCCCAAATCGCTGTTCTTTCCTCGTCAATGTACGGCTTCGAGACCCATTGTTTGGCGGTAGCCAGTTGGTCAATCACCTCGTAGTGTCCCAAGTTGTCGCGCACAATGTTACGGAACGCCTTACCTTTGAAGCCGGTTCCTCTTCCGTCGACGGTGACCACAACGGCGTCGAGTTCGGCGGCCACAATCGCCGAAAACGACACGGAAAACGTGTTTTGCACAAGCTGCGAGCCCGGACCTCCGTACACAAAGAACAGAAGCGGATACTTCTTGGACGGATCGAAGTTCACCGGCAGAGTCTCATGGTAGTTGAGCTTTTGCTCAACACCCACGTCGACCTCGCCAAATGTCCGACTCGGAATTGCGTACTGTTCCAACACAGATAAAAGTTTCTCGTTCGTGGTAAACGACTCCTCCGTGTTGGCATGCAAGTCCAGCAAGCGTTGGTGCGGAACACCCGGTCCATCGTAGTTCAGCAACAGGAAGCGCGAGCCAGCAGAAAACGAAACGGAATGCCAGCCTTTCTCTTCCACGTTGGTGATACTTGTTTTGTTGGAACCGTCCAGATTGATCGAGTACAAGTGTCTTTCGACAGACGACTTTTCTGTAGAAATGAAGTAAATCTTGTTGGTGACTGAGTCGAAGGCTGCTGCTCCGTCAACTACCTCCCATTCGCCGGATGTCAGCACCAGCGGAGTCTGTGTCTCTGGAGGAGAGAAGTACGCAAGATGGTCGTATCCATCCACGTCAATGATGTCAATGTACCCGTCTTCTGGCCTGGTGTCGGACTTTGGCACATACAACAGATTGTGGCTGATCTCAAACCAGGAGTTGGTGTGTCCACCGAAGTCAGACCGGCGGAGAAGGGATTCCATGGTCGAGGCGTCCACGATGAAGAATTTGAGGATGTCCGACTCTCTGTTGGTGATCTTCAGCAAGAACCGGGTGTCTCCGACCCATTTCACCTCGGTGATGAGTCTCTCGTCGTTTGGAATGTCTTCGTCATTGTAGAATGGGTCTGACGAGTCCAGACTGGTCAGTTTTGCGTTCTTGGCATCGTAAACGACAAAGTCGACCTTTGGGTTCGAATACCCCGGTTTAGGGTACTTGAGCTCGCGCAGTTCCGGATAGATGTCGTCGTCGTGCTGGACAAAGTACGGAATAGGGAATTTCGGCACAAGTGTGTCGTTGAACCGAAGAATCGTCAGAAACTCCGAGTTTGGCGACCACCACATGGACGTATCGCCTTCAAACACCTCCTCCTCATACACCCAGTCTGGTTTTCCGTAGAAGATCTCGGTTCCTCCCTCGGTAGTCACCTGGTGGACGGTTTTCGAGACGAGATCCTTGACATACACGTTATTGTCCACGATGAATGCGACACTGGACGAGTCTGGCGACCATTTGGCAAGCGCAACAAGACTGTCTCCATCGTACAAAGGCGAAGTGGTCTGCGACTCGACGTCTAGAATGAAATACGTTGCGAAAAACGAGTGTCTCCAGTTTTTGACCTTATTGCAGACAATCAGGGCATGTTTCAGGTTATCGCTGAAAACAACGTCCTCCACCTTGAAAGTTTGATCTCCATATTCCACCGATGTTCCAGAAAATAGCGAGCGTTCCTCAGAACCGGTCAGAGACTTCAAAACATAATTGCCGTCGTCAACAACAATATATTCACCAGAGTCCTCGTTCAAGGACTTATCTGTGCGTAGCCATTGGATACTCTTTCTCTCTGGAGCGAAGGTCCCATTCCGTAAAGCCTGGAATGTCAACGGAAGCTTGCCCTCTGGAACGATCGGAGAGGCTGGTTTGTGCTTAAGAGCGCCCGTGTTCTTATGGTTGTAATAAAGCTGGTTAATTTGGCCCAATAAAAGCGAAGAACCGTAAACAAGGATCAAAGAAAGCACCAAGAACGAGTTCCACAGTCTTTGGGGACGATAAACAGGGCGTTCGCCCGATTCGTAACCCCCGTTCTTGTACTCCATCATTATGTTCTATATTTAACCAAAAAGGAAATTTTCCTCTTTTTTATTGCTCATCCCTACACCGTACGATTTCTTTTTTTGGGGGGACTTTTTTTAGGGAGATGGGAAAAGGGGAAACTTTTTTTATCCACGAGACTACACGCTTTTCTGTCTAAAATGTCCAAAGACGCCCATTCGAACTTCCACGCAAACCTTCTGGCGGCTAATCAGCTGGCCGACGCGCAACGAGTCGTCGTGATCAACTGTTTCCACGGAGCTACCCTGAATAATGTTTATTTTTCAAGCGAGCCAAGAGGAAACCCTCTTGACGATAGCCAGGCCCATGTGGAGGAACAGGAAGAGCCACTGGGAATGTTCAAACACGTCCATCAATGGGATCACTCGAGAAAAAGACAGAAATCAGAAACCCACGCCGAGGAGTTCGTCGAGGAGGTAAGACAGCCCGAGCTCCCATCTGTGCACATGAACTTCCCTAACCCGTCGCCGGTGACGTTTGAACCGAAGGCAACCTCTATCAACGTTGTGGAGCCGGATATGGACGAGACACAGTTGAGAATGCTGCTAAGAGAGGAGAAAGAAGTCTATTTCAGACACACTGGGGGACAGCTGATGGAAAATGACCCGCTTTTTTATTTCAACGATACATGGCTACCAAAACTTGTGCGCGAAAACAAGTACCGGCTGATTCACTTCCAATATAAACCGCAAGAACTGATTATAGATCGGCAGTCAGAGATCCATCACAAGTGTTCTCCAGTGAATAACCCGTACGCAGTGGTGACCTATGCCCAATGCACCCAATGCTCGATGTTGCTCCAATACAAAGGAAAGCGCAACCCAAGAAAGAACGACGGTAACGCGCTAACCCACGTGAAAAGACACGAAAAAAAAGGTTATAATTGAAATGTCTAAATAAAACTCGGTCTGTTGCTCTATCAGCACTCATTCTGCGTCAACCTCCAGGGTCAACTCGTCCAGAGACTTGGAAACAATCTCAACAATTCCATCCACAACTGCTTTGTCCAGAATGTAAGCTGGACAAATAAGAGAAATGTCTCCCTTGATTCCATCAACACTGCCCTGGTTACCCATCACAGTCAACCCATTCTTGTAACAGGTGTTCATGAACCTCTTAGCAAAGGTCACAGACGGATCAAATGGAGTCTTGGTGGTTTTGTCTTTGACAAACTCGATTCCGCGGAACAATCCAGCACCCCTTAAATCTCCAACGTACTTGTGGGAACCAATTGCGGACTCCAGCTTCTCCGCAAGATACTCTCCCATCTTGAAAGAGTTCTCCACAAGACTTTGCTCCTTGACTTTCTTTTGCACTGCCAGTGCAATCCGACAGTTGAAAGAGTGGCAGTGGTACGTCTGGGCTCCAGGAATGGTTTTCGAACCAGAAGCAATGGCATTCTTGACCTTTGGAGACACCAGGACTCCTGCAATGGTGACGAACCCAGATCCAAGTGTCTTGCCGATCGTTTGGATGTCTGGATACTGACCCTCAGGCAAAAATTGTTGCCAAGCATGGTACGTGCCACATCTGCCCATACCGCACATTACCTCATCACTGATGTACAGGGCCCCGTACTTGTGGCAGATAGCACGGGCTCCTTCCAAGTATCCAGGAACAGGAGTCTGGCAAGCCAAAGAAGATCCGCTCACAGTCTCAAGGAAAGCACCTGCAACCGTTGATGGGCCGGCTTTTTGGAAAGTCTCGTCCAGCTCCTCCAACAATCTGTCCTTGTACTGCTCCAAAGTCTCTCCATTCTTCTTATTGTGGTAAGGGTTGCAAGGAGTCGCCTTTGGGACATGGTCAAGAGGCTGACAGATCGGACGATAAGGGTCGAATCTCCTGCCTCCACCAATTCCCAAACAGCCGGTGGTGAAGCCGTGGTACGACTGGTCTCTGGAGATGAACTTGACTCTGTCGGTGTCTCCCTTTTCCAAAAAGTACTGTCTTGCAATTCTCATTGCGTTTTCATTGGCCTCGGATCCGGAACCAACGAACACCGCAGCGGAGTACGCATTTTTTGGAGAGTTGTCAATGATAAACTTGGCCAAGTCTTCTGCGTAGTAGTTGCAGACAGTCGAAGGGAAGGTATACACACACTCGGTGGACGCATCAACAATCTCCTTGACGATATCGGCATCGCCGTGTCCCAATGCTCCGACAGCAGCACCCGTGCAACCATCGATTAGGGTTTTTCTGTCACCAGATCCAGGTTCCTCAATGAAGATGTTTGTTCCTTTACCACCCACAGCCATCAAGCTTCTCTGGGTGACATTGGATTGCAGAAGATACGAGTCGTTGTTTTCGGGCACAGTCATTTTACACTCTTAATTTAAAAGGGCGGAAGTTTCGTATTTATTGCGGGCTTAAAAATCCGATAAGAATCATTTTCCTTATCACTTGTCGGAAATAGTTTGGGGAAAGTTCCTGCGTGTGAAAAAAATTATTTTGCAAAAATTTAAACGGTCCCGAACAATGAGCTGGCTGTGGCTCCTCTTATTGTCTGTTAAGTTGCCAATTTTGACGGAAAATTTTATTGCTGTGGTTGGGATCTGAGTGACTGTATTTTGACTGCAATTATAGTCTAAAGCGAGTCTTTCTGATCTTGAGAAATTATGGATAAAGAGGAAGGCTCACAAATTTTTATAAGAGATCAGGGTCTGGACCAAGATTCCAGGACCGGATCCAACCTGGCTTTTGACAGCGCCAGAGCTGACTTTGATCCGAATTCGGGTTTGAAACGGGGTCTCCAGACCAGACACGTCACTTTGATGGCTTTAGGAGGCATCATTGGTCCTGGCTCTGTTGTTGGCCTCGGAGTTTATTTGCACAAGGACGGACCTGCTTCGTTACTAGTTGATTACTCCATTGTGGGATTGGTCGCATTCTCTTTGATGCAGTCGATTGGAGAACTAAACAGTTTGTTTCCTGCCACCAACGGATTCTCCAATCATATCACCAGGTTTGTGGGTGAAGCTTTTGCAGCCATGACTTCTTACAACTACGTTATTGTCTGGATTTGTGTCATGATGGCAGAGTATACAACACTCACAGCAACAATGAACTTTTGGGCCCCTGAGGTTCCTGCGTGGGGCTATTTCTTGATATTCTGGGCCTTCTTTATGTCTGTGCAATTCCTTGGTGTCACGTTGTACGGAGAAGCGGAGTTCTGGCTGGCCATTTTCAAACTCATTGGTTTGACTGCTTTTTACATTTTCACTATTATTTACATGTGTGGTGGAGTGAGAGGTACCCCCGCATTTGGCTTTCACAACTTCAAGACTCCTTGGGCCGGCCAAGCTCCTGTCAAGTCTCTAGCCAATGCGATTGTCAACTGTTCTACCGCTTACAGTGGTATTGAGCTGATGTCCCTGAACGCTGCAGAAACCAAAAACCCTATCAGAGCTATTCCTATTGCCGTCAGACAAACCTTGGTGCGTATCTTTTACGTTTATTTGGGAATCACTTTGAGTTTTGGTATCAGTGCTCCATACGACTCTCCACTGTTTTCCGAGTCCGTTTCCACTTTGCGTTCTCCGATCTACGTTGCTCTGTACAATGCTGGTTGGCATTCATCGTACCACCTGGTGAATGCGTTCATTGTCATCATCTCGCTCAGTGCCATCAACTCTGCAATCTACATCGGCACACGGACCATTGTCAACATGGCGAACGAGAAACTGGTTCCCTTCCCGAACTTCTTCAGAAGAGTCAACAGACGTGGAGTTCCCTATGTGGCAGCTGTGACGTTCCATTTGTTTGGGTTCTTGTCGCTGCTTTCTGTGGGTAGTGGTACCCAAACCGCTTATAGCTACTTTGTGAGTGTTTCTGGAGTGTCTACATTCTTCGTCTGGGGAGCCATTTCTGTGTGCCAGCTGCGGTTTAGAAGAGGATGGGTTCGTTCTGGACGCAAAGTTTCTGATCTGCCGTACCAATGTCTTGGATATCCGTTCACACCGTTGTTTTCTGTGGTCATGAACATCTTTCTGGCATTGATTCAAGGATGGATGTACTTGAAACCGTTCCAACACGAGTGGTTTATCGACGCGTACATCATGTTCCCCTTATCGCTGATTTTCCTCGTTTCCTACAAGATCTGGAAAAAGACCAAACTGGTTCCGTACGAAGAGATGGATTTTGAGACCGGTAGGAGATACGATCTCGAAGAAGAGTTCAAGCAGCTCAAAGCTCAAGAAAAACTCAATCCGTTGACACGCAAGCAGAAATTCGCCAATGTGTTCAAAGTTTGGATATAAAGATAAAAAGGGTAAAAAAAAGTTGATTATTTATTATTTATTATGCAATGAGTACACGAACTAAATTGGCTTGCAATCATTGTAGAGAGCTCAAGTTGCGATGTATCAACGAGGGCAACGACAGACTACCTTGTCAGCGGTGTCAACGGCTACAAAATCAGTGTACTTATACCCCCACGGCGTCCCAATTAAGAAAGAAGACAAGAGTGCTCCCTATTCCTTCCAAGACGGAAAAACGCCGAAATCAGGTCCCATCGCTCGTTCTGCCCGAAAAACCACTTTGGGGAAAGATCGCAGAAACGTTTTTCCATAACCAATACCAGGGAATCTTCCCCTTTGTTCATGGACCTTCGTTCAAGGAGTTTTTGGAATCACCGGATTTTTCTCCAGCCACATATTTGGCAGAGTATTCTCAGCGGGCAGACGATGAAACGATGTTGAAATGGCCCGATCCGCTTGTCTTGTTAGGGATTCTGGCTCTTTGTGCGCGGTTGGTTCCCACTTTGACCGTTCAGTACGGGGCATTTGATGAGAATAAGAGCCCAGAGAGCTTTGTTCCCGGTATCAAGTTGAACAAGTCCAGATCGGCGTCGTCGTGTGCGTCAAAATACTTTGCGTGGCACGCCAGATCGCTGCTCAAGGACGTTTTCGATCGACCGTCTGTCCAACGGGTCCAGGCACTGACCATGTTGAGTAGTCACGAATGGGGTGAGAAAAATGTGGCTCGGAGTTTCCTCTACGTTGGAATAGCGGCAAGAATGTCGCTGGTTCTTGGATTGGGCGAGATAAACTCTCTGAGCTATAAACACGAGGCTGGAGACGTCAAGACCACGTTTCTGGTCAACGAGATGAAACGCAGAACGCTGTGGTCGGTGTATATGATGGATCGGTGTATTTCCAGCGGGAGAAACAGGTCTTCGAGTATCAGAATCGACGATATCAATGTCGCCTTGCCTTGTACGGAACAGGCGTGGGTCGCTGGTCTTCCGGTCAATTGTATGACCTACCAGGAGTTGCAGAGATGTGTTGATAACGATGGAGAAATCCCCGGCCCAGAGAATCTGACTGCTTGTTGTTTCACAATCCTGGCGTTTGAGATCTGGGCCAAGATCGCCAAATGGGCCGGCGAGGGAGGCGCAAGAGCAGAATCCAAGGACCCATGGACGGAAGACTCGACGTATTTCCAATTGTCGCGCGATTTGAACAATTTGGAAGCCAATCTGCCAAGCAGTCTGAAATACGATCCGGCCAATCTGGTGACGCAAATCTCTGAGCATTCGGCTGGCTCGTTTGGGTATCTCCATTCGATCTTGTTCCTGAGCCGTGTTTTCCTGAATCGGGAGTACTTCTTCCTGAGTCCCGAGCTGCTGGCCAAAGGATGGTGGGCTGGGTCCACCAGAAAGCTGCTGGATGCGATCCGCAAGAGCTCGAGTCTCATAAACACGCTTTCGTCGCTCGGATTGATGGTTGTTGCTCCGTTCACCGGGTTCGAGATCTTCACCAACGCGGGAACAGCGCTGTATTTTGCTGCGTTCCCGCCAACGGTGCTGGAGACGCACCTGGTGTCCGAAAGCGACGCGCTGCGCGACGAGTTCAAGGAGATCAGTCTGCAGAACATCCGGCTGCTGCGCAAATGGGGCGACGTCTGGACGTTGGCCAGCAACTGGGAAGACTGGATCACCGACATGCGGGGCATTTTCGGAACACAATCGCCAGAGAGCCGGTCGTTGCGCAATGGACTGCTCGATTACGGCTCGCCCATCATCCAGGACGAAAACGAGAAGAGCGCAACCAAGAAACGCGCTGAGCGGCTACGAACACTACAGGAGCCAAGTATTGGGGACTTTGAGCTGCCCATCACGATGGAGTCATTTGAGTCGTTCGATATCGGCTCGCTACTTCCAGGCTGGTACGATGTCATGCACGTTGACCCATAGAAAGAAATATATTGTCAATGAACGAAACGGAAGTCCAAACGGCGGATTCCCAGGTCTGTTGTCGTTTCCAGGTACACTCTCTGCTCCTCGGGGGTGAGAGAGTTCCATTTGGCCTCCTTCTGACGGTTTCGAAGGATGTAATAGAACTTGGTGAAGATGGCAAACACGATGTTGAAACAGGTGATTCCCAGAATGATCTTGTTTCCCCTGTCATAGTACGGCTTGTCGCTGTCGCGGTAGATGTTGGCCGCGATGATACTCCCGATCTGGTACATCATGTTATATGTTGCGGTAGCCACGGCACGGGATCCAACGTTGTACGAGATGCGCGAGATCCATGCCGCCAGAATTGCGTGGGTATAAGGCTGGCTGGTGATTCCCGTCAGTAGCACGTACTTGACCCAGTTGTTTCCCGTGTTGGGGTAGGCTACCAGTGCCACCACGAACGGGAAAATGAAGATGTTGGACATTCCGGTGCTGATACTCTTCTCCTTGATCAGATGGCTGAATCCAACCACAAGCGGCAGGTTGATCAGGAACCAGAACTGGCCGGGGATGGCTAGCACGTTCGACAGGAACGTGGAGTACCCCATGTTCTTGAGGATCAAGGAGATGTACTGGGATACTGGTTGGAACGGAATGAAAGCCATGATTCCCTGGATCAGCAACGGCCAGTAGTCTGGCTGGCTCACGGTGAGCACGATCTGTTTCAAAGAAACGGGCTGTCTGTTGTTCATGTCTCCTTTGGTTGGGTCGTCGCGCAGAACACGGTTGACCAGGATCTTTTCCTCTCTTTCGTTGAACCACTTCTTGCGGCCCTTGAAAAACCGGTTCTGGGTCAATGTTGGGCCGCCTCGCATGAAATAGAAGCTCGGAACAGCCACGCCCAGACTCAGAAACCCTTCAATGATGAACAGATATTGCCAGCCGGCAAGGCCGTGGATTCCACGCATCTGAGTGATACCCGAAGCAAGCAACGACCCGAGAATCTGGAACAGAGGAATTGCAACCCAGAAAACGGCCAGTCTTAGTGGAAGATCGATTCCTGTGTAGAAGTACGACAGGTACAGGATCTGGTCCGGGATAAACCCGCCCTGACAGAATCCCAGCAGGGCTCTGGTGCCGATAAACTGGGCCCTGGTCTTGAGTCCGGCCTGACAAATGCAGACAATCGACCACGCGAGCATTTGGAACGGAATCACACGCTCGGGGCCAAACCGTTTGGAAACAATATTCAACGGCAACTCGGCACATAGAAACGAAACCAGATAGATCGTTTGTCCGAGGTTGTAGCCGCTATTAGACATTCCCAGGTCCTTAAGAAAGTTATCGGACACCGCCCGGGTGACGTTTCTTCTCACCAGATCCAAGGCACAGAACATGACAAACACCCACGAAAAGATCCGCAGGTCTAGCTTGCGCACGAGCCGGCGCTCCTCCTCCTTTGTCCACGTGAAATCTGGGTCGTACCAGGGCAGGTTCTCATAATTGGAAGCCTCATACACCTTTCTCCACCGTTCAGCCGCTTCAGGGTCTGCAAACGGGTTTTTTGCCTTATGCTCCGCGCCGGCCTCATAATCCTCGGAGATAGACAGCGATCTCAGAATAGAGCCGCCAAACTTCTGCGTCTCGTGCACGGTATCTGATTTCTCGCTCATTGATCAGGATCTGACTATTTATCCGGTTGCAACGGTCATTATATATACGTTGATAAGACCAGAGCCACAGCTCTGCGTCCTCGGGGGAAGCTCACAGTTTGGACGGCCTTAGACCACTGTGGAGTCTGAGGATCTGTTGTGGCAGTGGGCGTATCAGCAAACGATCGCAGCAGCACTAGGGAGAGCATCTTGTTGAAGACCAATTGGCTAAAGCATATCGGCGACCCGACCCGATCTAGGCACTGGAAATCGCGATACAAATTTTTTTTTGTTCTCACCCGACCCGAGAGCCACTCTTGGTGATTAGCTTGGTATCGTTTTCTTTTTCAATGTCTTTTCATCAGCATGGAGATGAAAACGATGGCTTGATCACGCCAGAGGCGCCAGACCAAGCGTCCTCCGCTTACGGCTCCACCAAGCTGGTCGACGAAGAGGCAGTGGTATCCAAGCCGGGACTTCCTCCAAACTTTGTGTGGATCGAGCTGTCTCTGTTTGCCAATGTCTTCCTGTCTGGCTTCGACGGGACGGTGACTGCGTCCACGTACGCGACGATCGGCAACGAGTTCAAGGCCGCCAACACTGCTTCGTGGATCACCTCGTCGTATCTGATCACCAGCACCGCGTTCCAACCTCTGTACGGTTCGTTTTCCGACGTGCTGGGCCGAAGAGCCTGTTTGATGGGGGCCACGGGCTTCTTCATCGTGGGGTGTCTCGGGTGCGGTCTGTCGTCCAGCATCCTGATGCTCGACTTTTTCCGCGCAATCACAGGTATTGGGGGTGGTGGTTTGGTCACCTTGGCTACCATCGTTAATTCAGACATCATTGCTCCGGAAAAGAGAGGAAACTGGCAGGCTTTCCAGAACCTGCTGCTTGGATTCGGATCAATCTGCGGAGCGTCGCTTGGCGGTGTTATCGCAGACACGTTTGGCTGGAGATGGTGTTTCCTGTTCCAGGTCCCAGTAGCGTTGGCTGGTATTCTTGTGGGCCACCACTTCATCCACGATCCAAAGCCCACGCATTTCCACCTCTCATCCCACGCTCTCGACAGAATCGACATCAACGGGTCCGTTACGCTGGTGCTTTCGCTGGCTGTGCAGATGGTGGTGCTTTCCTTGGGCGGAAACGAGCTTGGCTGGAACGATTACCGGCTACAACTACTGTTTATTTTGAGTCTGGCGTTGTTGGCACTGTTTGTAGCCATTGAACTCAAGACCAGCGCAGTGCCAATCATCCCACCTGTGTTGCTCCACGGAGCTTTCAGCTACATCATCCTCGGAATCGGTGTTTTGGTGGGGATCTCGAGCTACGCGTACCTGTTTATCCTTCCGTTGCTGTTCCAGATAGTGCTGGGAGACACGGCCTCGCATGCAGGTCTGCGACTCACAATTCCTTCGCTCTTTACTCCGGTTGGTGGACTGATAGCGGGATATTTCATGAGCCGCGGCAAGAACGTACTTTTTTCGTTGGTGACTGCAGGATGTGCTTTAATGTTGTTGGGCAACACATTGGCCCTGTTTATAGATACTGGGGTCAACAAGTGGCTGGTCGGGCTTTGCCTCGTGCCGGCCAACGTGGGACAGGGTATGATCTTCCCCAGCTCGCTTTTCTCGTTTATCTACAATTTTGATAAGCAAAAGCAGGCAATTTCTACCTCCACGGCTTATCTTTTTAGGAGCATTGGCTCCGTCTGGGGAGTCACCGGGTCGGCTGCCATCATCCAGCGTCTGTTTGTGCAAAAGACACAACAAGAGCTCGCGAATTTACCCGAGTTGTCAAAAAAACAGATTGCTACCATTGTCCATTCTGTCTCCAAGGACATCTCCGTGATAAGCTCCTTGCGGCCAGAAATTCGCGCGATAGTGGTTTCCGGATACAGCACCGCAATCAAGAGGGCCCAGCTGGTGTCGTGTTTGTGCTGTTTGTTGTGTCTGGTGCTGGCTGGCTTGAAAAAAGCGTTCAGGGTCCGGTCCCGGTCGTCTTACGATTAGATTCGTAATTGTGGCGGTCACCGACGCCGCAGTCCGGGTCGGGTGAAAGTTCGAGTTTCGAAAAATTATTTTAGATTGCGAGAGGTGTTGTGTATGCGGCGACGCGGCTCATAATAATACCCCTTTTAGCCACAGTGCAAGCTATATAAATTATCCATCTACACCAGATTCTTTCTCCAATGCTCTCTGCTCTTCTTTTATTCCTTCTGCCCGTGTACGCCGACTGGCAGTACCGCAGTCGGTCCGACCTGGCTCCGCCCCAGCTGAACATCACCATCTTCGACCACGACAAGGCCTCTACAGACTATCTTTTCGTGGCTCCGTTCTCTGGCTTCCCGGACAACACCCTGCACGGACCAAGACAGGCTGCTCCGTACATCTTTTCCGCCGAGGGAGACCTTGTGTGGTCTGGGTACAGCATCTTTTCGATCTGGAACGCCAATTTCCAGGCCGCCAAGTTCAACGGCCAGGACATTTTGTTTTCTTTTGAAGGAGACCACAACCCGGCCTATGGCCATGGCCACGGCCACCACACGTTCCTGAACAACCGCTACGAGCTCGTCAAGGAGCTGCGTGCCGGCAAGCACAAGCTTTCTGACAAGCACGAGTTCCACATCAAGGACGAGAAAACCGGCTTGCTTCAAGTTTACCAGCCGGTTCCCCGGGACCTTAGCGAATTTGGTGCTTCTGAGGAGCAACAATGGATTGTGAACGCCATTTTCCAGGAACTTGACCTTGAGACCGGCGAGGTGCTGTTTGAATGGGCCTCTTTGGACCACGTTTCTCCGCACGAGTCTGTGCTCCCAATTAACCCTGGTTATGCCGGTTCTGGTTATAACTCGAGCGATGCGTGGGATTACTTCCATATCAACTCGGTCGACAAGGACGAGAACGGAGACTACCTGCTCTCTGCCAGAGACGCCGCCTCGGTGTACAAGATCGACGGAAAGACAGGCGAGGTTATCTGGAAGCTGGGAGGCATTCCTGGCGAGACCAGCTCGAGCTTTGAAAACGTTGGTGGCTTTAGATTCGGCTTCCAGCACCACGCAAGGTACCTGTGGACTTCCGAGGACGGCAAGAAACAGATCATCTCGTTCTTTGACAACTCTGCCCACGGAACAGAGGACAAACACGGCCATTTGGTGAAGATCAACGAGGTTTCCAGCGGAAAAGTTGTTGAGGTGAACACCGAGACGTGGGAGGCCAAGCTGCTCAAGAACTACCAGGCCCCATACGGCCTGCTTGCCAAATCGCAGGGTTCTGCGCAGGTCTTGGAGTCGGGCAATGTGCTGGTGAACTGGGGTTCTGAGGGCGCCGTTACCGAGTACACTGCAGACGGCGAGATTGTGTTCCATGCGTTCTTGGAATCGGGAGAATTGGCCGACAAGGTCGAGAACTACCGTGCTTTCAAATACGACTGGCACGGATATCCAACCGAGGACGTTGCGGTGCTTTCTGAGATCACCGACGACGGAGAGACGCAGATCTACGTCTCGTGGAACGGAGACACCGAGACCAAGCTATGGAAATTCTATGCGGTGAAAAACGGCAGCAAGACGTATATTGGCGAGGCCAAGAGAACCGGGTTCGAGACCAAGTACAAGGTCGCCGAAACCCACGAAGCTGTTTATGCGGAAGCCCTGGACAAATCGGGCCGTATCCTGGCCTCTTCCGAACCGGCTATCGCCATCCAGCAGGTCCTACCGTTCAAAGCCGTTGCAGCACAGCCCGAAACTTTGCAACCAAATTTTTTGAACTATTTCAGCTGGAGACAACAAATCTAAATAAATATCCCGGTAAAACTACATAAATGAGTGGATCTGCCGTTTGAAAAAGTATGTTTTCTTTTTCTTTTGGTTTTCTGTATTTGGTGTTCTGGAGCGCGGCGTTCTGGCCCCCGTTTTTGTCCAATGTGCGACATAAAAGCGTCCAAGGCCTGTCGATGGACTGGGTGTGGTTCAATTTTCTCGGCTACTTGTGCTACTCCGTGTACTACGTCACGTTCCGCTTCAACCCGGTGATCCACGACGAGTACAGGCAGTTGTACAACAAATACCCTACAATCCATACAACAGACGTGCTGTTTGCGCTCCACGGGGCCACAATGAGCTTTCTGGTGCTCACTCAGGCCTACTGCTGGAATTTGCACAAAAACGCCAGCCAGTACCTTTCCGACCTGGGGAAACTGGTTATCTGGCTCAACGGTGCAGGTATTGCAGTGTTTGCGCTGGTAACCAAGTTTTACGGGCTCCATTGGCTCTATTTCCTCGAATACCTGGGGCTTTTGAAAGTCGCCGCATCCGTGTGCAAAAACGTGCCGCAAATCTTCCACATCCACCAACGCCAATCGACCGCGGGCTGGCCCGTGCTGGCAGTGTATCTGCAGTTCCTGGGCGGCGTGTTCTCGTTGCTCCAGGTCATTGTCGACTGTGTGCATGATTACACCGTGATAATTTCAAATCTTCCAAAACTTCTACTTACGCTAGAAATCCTCGGCTGTATGTCCATCATGGCTATTCAGCATCATCTTTGCTACCAAGATGCTTATGAAGCTCTCCCCTAAACATGTTCCTGCTCTTGAGTCTCACAACCAGCCATTTGGGGGCCGAGAAAACTCCAAAGAACGTGACTGCCTGGCCGGCTCCGTGGTCAGGTCCAAGAGAAACTCCCCGGCTGATCCGGTCTGTTTCTTTCCGGTACATGTTGACCTTGACGGTGAGCGGCTTGCCGTTCAAATACGAGTCCACGTTCGCGAGCAGCGCTTTAGTGCGTTCCTTCAACGGAAGAAGCGATTTGTGGAAAGTGTCGCAACAGTCGCCCGTTGCAAATATCTGCGGAACAGCCACCGATTGCAAAGTATCGTGCACTTTCACCTCGTTCTTCTCGTTCTGCAGACCCTCTATCGAGTTCTTTGGCACGTTTGGCTTGCCTCCAGTACACCATATCAGGTGGTCTGTAGGCACTTCTTTCTCGCCGAACATCACTGCGTCGCCGTTGACGGTTGCCGGTCGGCCCAAGTACAGGTTCACGTTGAGCTCCTCGAGCTGGGCCTTGGTGGAGTTCCGCACGGCTGTCAACTCGCTGTCGGTCAATGGCAGCTTCTGGGAATGGATCAGGTTGAGCGTTTTCTCGCCGGACTTGATCTCCGACTTGAACTTTGCAGCGATCTCGCCAACAAGCTCGACTCCAGACAACCCGCCACCCACAACGGTGATATTTTTGGCCTTGGCGATTTTCTCGTACCCAACCTTAAAATGTTCAACGGCCAATTTCGTTGATGCAGGCAGATCCCAAATTTCCTCCAGCTTGGACCCTGACGCAAGAACCAAGGCGTCGTACTTGAACTCACCCGAAGAAGCGGTAATCACGCGGTTCTCGTCGAACCCGATGACCTCGTCCTGGACAAACACAGACGGATCTTTCAATAACTTGGTTATCTGGGCCGACCATCCCTTCGTCGCTTTCTCGATGAACATTCTTGGCAAAGATGGAACAAAATAGACATAATCTTTGTTGGAGATCAAAACGACCTTGATGTTGGACTTCTTCTCGAACTCCATGGCTGCGACGACTCCGTAGAGTCCGCCTCCCACAATAACCACGGTAGACATTGGAGAGATAACTTGGTTATTGTGCGTCTCTATATATACACCCGGATTTAAAGTTTACTGCGCAGCATATCACCGATATTTTTCTAAGCTTATTTAATAATCAACCACCATCAACGGGCTTGGCTCGGCTTTCACAGATTAACAACCGGGCCTTCTCGGTTGAGGGCCTGAACGATTGTGATCTGCGTGCCAAACCCACCAAACGTCATAACTCAGCCATATTGGCCCCGAAACCACCCTGATTGCCAACCGTTGCTATCAAAGTTATGTTTCTTCCCAATTAGGAAATTGTTATTAGGAATTTATTTTAATTTATTTATTTTTGACCACTGATATTTGTCACATTCTCATGAATGCTTGATACCACTCCACATTCGCTCAAGTTCCGTCCCTCACGGCTCGACCTCATTGACAACAACCAGCTCACTTCGTTTCCGCTCGCCCACCCCAACGTCGCCGAAATTGGCCCCGCTGGAGAGCTGCTACTTGTCGAAGACTACATTCACTATCCCAAGGGATTCCGCAAGAAAACGTCTGTGTTTGACCTCAGACGCGCCATCGAGCACGACATCACTCCTCCCAGCGCGATTCTGCCGCTGTTGGCACGTAACCAAAGCATCAACTCCGACTCCACGCTCCAAAGTGAAACAGAGCTCTATCTCAAACAGACTCAGTCCAACCTGCGCTACTGCGTCGTGTGCGAGCGCCCGTTGTACAATCTGAGCTCACTGGATTCTCTCACGCGGTGCGCAGAGCTTGTGTGCTGTAACTGTTTCGAGGAGTACGAAACTCTCGAAAAAGCCATCAAGAAGCTCGAACCAGATATCTCGCTGGTCTCTTTGGAGTCTGTCTCCGACTCTTCTCCAGAAACAATAACGGTCGACTTCACAGACCCAGACCAGACCGTCCGCTCGGCCCACGATACCACCGCAACCATAAGAATCCATAGAGACCACGAGGTGCCCGAATCAGCCACCTTCGATGCCATAATAGCCACGCTCAAACATTTGCAGACGGTCGACAACGCCGCCAGAAACAGACCCCGCAAAAGGCTCCAGGCCATCAGCCTCAACAATCTCAACATGGCCAGCCTGTTCAGACCCAAATGATAAGAATGAATTATAATATTTCTATGTCCATTGCTGTTTCACCTTCTCCAGCTCGCCTTTGCCGTAGCTAGCAACTTTTCCTTGGAACTTGCCCTTTCCGCCGCCCTTCAAGCCGGTCAGCAGCTCCTTCAGCTTGGCGCTGACCTCTGTGGTGTTCTCGCCAAAAACAATCGCGGCTCCGCCGTCCTTGCCCTCTCCAGAAAGAAGAACAACCGTTCCCGGACTGTCCTTCAGTTCCTTGAACATCTGGTTGAGGAAATCGAGCCCCACGTCTGGCCGGTGGAAAACAACCGTCTTGCCCTCACTGAGCGTCTGCTTGAGCTCCTCAGCCGTCCTGGTGGCCAGCTCCTTCAACAATGCAGACTCTCTGCTCTGCAGCTTCTTGGACGAAACAACCAGCGCGTTCACCTTGTCAACGAGCTGTTCGGCCTGGACGCTCGTGGAAGAGCTCAAAGACCGCAGGATCTCGTGCGACGACTCCGTGTACCGGAAAATCCGGTCGCCAGCAATGAAATTCAGCCGGCTATTGGAACCTTTACCAGAAACCTGGTTCAACAAAACGATTCCCTTGATCTGGCCAGCGCTCTTCAGATGAGTCCCGCAGCACGCATTGGCATCCAGATCGCCAATATGGATGATCCGCATCACTCCCTTGACGGAGTCGACCTCTCTGTCTGGCGGAACCTCGACGGTAATTGGCAGATTAGCGGTGATCTTGGAGTTGACCTCGTTGGCAACCTCCACTTTCTCCGAGTCGGTCAGTTTCCGCGGCAGTTCCACGTAATTGATCATTTCTCCCATGTTCCATCCAAGCGTGGGCAGATCGCGCTTGTCCAAGATCGCCGACAAAAGATGCTGTCCGGTGTGTTGCTGCATGTGGTCAAACCGTTTTTCCCAATTGACGTTCAAATTGACCGTTGTTCCAAGCTCCAATGGTTTATCGACAATGTGCAACGCCTTCAGTCCGGACCGAATCACACTTTCAACGTCCAACGACTGTTCCCCCACCAAAATGCGGCCAGTGTCACTAGGCTGTCCGCCACCCTCTGGAAACAGCACCGTATCCTCCAGCTCAACCTGGTACCGGTTCCCCTGTTGATTGCACGACACAACTTTTGTCGCAAGCGATCTTAAATACGAGTCCTTTTGGCACGCCAGCGCTCCGATGATGGACATGGCCTAATAAATAAAATAAAATAAATGGGAAAAAAAATATTTGCAACTTGTCTCAGGTTTAATGATTAGAAGAGAGACGAAAAAGCCCAAGCCGTACGACAAAATTGAGCCGCGTTCGACGAGCTCGCCGGGCGTGTTTGGTCGTTTGCGGCGCATGTTTTCGCGGTCGCCGAAACCGTCAAGAAACCCGTCAACCGCAGACTTCTCGAACGTGTCGAACGTTTCGAACGTTTCGAACTTGTCGGTGCTGAGCGAGGCAAACCCAAACAAAACGCTGTCCGAGTTCTTCAAAAGCAAGGGCGACGACCCATTGAGCGACATCGAGGTCGAGGGCGTCTTGTCGCTGATCAACAAGGTCCACCAGCAGAACCAGTCGCAGCTTGAAACGTTCCGCAACTCCCAGCTGATCGACTCGCAGATTCTGTCTTCTCCCGCCACCAAGAACTCCGAGTCGAGCTTCTTTAACTCGACCACCGTGCTGAGACCGGCCTCCAAAAGCCCCGTCACAGTGGACGTCCCTACATACACACCGAAAGTGAGGACCATCTCTCGTCACGCGCAGCCGTTCCCGGCGATCAAGAAACGGGTCGTGGAGTTCTCGAGCCTTCCTTCTCCGTACAGACAGCGCATCCAGTCGCCCGTGAAGCCGCGCGTCGAAAAGAGAGAGCCCATGAGCAGGACAGCAAATAAGGTGTTGAGCATCCTGGAGCAGCCTGAGGACATAGTGGAGAGTGCGAAGGAAGTTGAGAAGGACAAGGTGAACCAGGCGAATCGGAATCTGCCTTCTGTCCAGCCGGTGAGGGCTGCTATCCCTGTTGCAGAGAAGAAACCGATTGCAAAGCCAGCTGCGGAGGAGAAACAGATTGCAAAACCGTCTATCAAACCTGTCGTCAAGCCAGCACCTGCCCCTGTTCCTGCCGCAGCTCCCGCGGCTAAGTTGCTCCCCCAGCCAGACTCGTCGGAGCCAGAGGTCATTGAGATCGACTCGGAGGACGAGTCTGTCGAGGAACCTCCTCAGCCTGCACAGCCAAAACCTATCCCTCAAGTGAAGCCAGTCGAGACTATTAAGTCTGTCGAGAAGCCTCCTGTCGCACCACCTGCAAAGCCTGCTCCGGCCGTGTCTCTTTTTAAGCCTACACCAGCCCCGGCTCCAGCTCCTCTCTTCAAGCCTACACCGGCTCCCCAGCCTGAGCCGTCCTCAAAGCCTGCTGAAAAGCCAAAATTCACCTTCAGACCCGCCGAGGCCGCACCGTTCACCCCCGCCGTGACCAAGCCTGCGCCCCTGCAGCCGTTCAAACAGCTCGAGGTGATTGAGAAATTCACATTCCCAGAGGTCGAGACCCCAGCGTCGCCAGAAACGCCTTTCCTGCCCCTGCCCTACCCAACGGTGATCGACCAGTTTGTGTTCCCCGACGTCGAGACAGCAGACTCCCAGATCCTCAACAGCATTAATCCAGAAGCTGTCAAACTATATAGCTCTGTGTTCACGTTCTGAAAAATGACAGACGTATCTATAATAATTAAAAAACTCAAATTCTTATTTATGTCTTTTAGTCTTTACAAGCAGAATGACGGAACTATTGTTAATTTGCTCTATTTGAACTTCTGCCGCGACAAGACTTTTGTTGTTGCCCATCCGTTCTCAATTGAGCTTCTGGACGAGACGGGAAAGCCGTATGACGAGGTGTCGTTTGACCACCGGATCATGGCAATTGGCCATATAAAGCCGCCTGGACTCGACCAGGAATGGCTCATTGTGCTGGATCAAACAGGCCAGTTGATGGTTCTTGGCTGGGACGGCCGGTTCGTCGTGGTGCAACAGTTCAAGATCGCCTCTGCCGCCAGTAGCGTCGAGGTTTGTCCGATCATCGACGTGGATCAATCCAACCGGTATGTTCTTGTCTACTCCACTGAGGGATACATGACGATTTTGGAGCTGAGTCCGGACAAATCAGACGTTTACGTTAATGCGTTGCACAATGATGCCCCTTCACAGGTCCAGAAACGTCCCGATGCCGCCAAGCTTCGTCACAACCGAGTATTCGAAAAACCAAAAGTTATCTATATTGGCCATGGAATAGTACATTCTGCGCTTTTTCTCCAGTCGAAACTCATCAAGCCGGACCAGGAGGGGGTCACGTTCGCCGTCATCTCCAGAGACTCGAACTTGAAGTACTCGGCGTCGTACTACTCTATTTCCAAGGAAGTTGAGCTGTCGAAGAGATTTCCGCAAATGAGTTCACCGCCCAGTTTGGCTCTCCCGCTCCCCATGGGAGCACTGCTGGTGGTTTGTGAAGACGTCCAGTACCTGTATCCTTCGCCTGGGGTGCGGAGTCTTTCGTCTGAAATTGTTAAAACCACAAGACAGTATGCATCGAAGGAGCTGGTTTCCGAAAACGACGGACGGTTGTCGAAATTTGTTTCTTGGTGCTTTGATGGCAGCGTTTTCTGGCTTTGCTCTGAGTTTGGCGACGTTTTCCGACTTCAGGTGGAGCTCAAGTCTGAGAGTTTGCAAATAGCAGAGCAACAGCTGTCGATGTCCATTGCGGAACGTCGAGCTGCCGGGCCTGTCCCGCCGATTGAGCTTGGGATAGTGGAATGGACAATCAGCCGCGTACTCAACGAGGACGTTTTCCACTGTCTGGTTTTTGCAGACAGCAAAATTGTTGGTTGCAACCATTTTGGCCAGATTTGCATTTTCAACGACCACTTCAAGAAACCCAGTCAACTCAGAAACCCTACTAATCTTCCCGTCACTGGGCTCGCTGGCGAATATGTTTCTCACGGAACACATAACTACTCCACGGTTGACCTCAACGGGACTATTCATGTTGACGGTTTGGTGAAAAGCATCGTAGAGACAAAAAAACAAGTGGTGCTGGTCGTGGAGCAACGCGAGATCAATCTCGAACGGGAAGAGATCAAGCAAACCGATCGTCTGGAGGTTTACGAGGGGACCACCAAGGTTGGCGAGCACCGGCTCGACTCAGGTATTTCGGTGCGCAAGGTGTTACCTGTTTCGAGTCTGGAGTGCCGGTTTGACGAGCGGTTTAAAGTATCCAACGAGCAGCGGTTTCTACTGGGAAACAGACTCAAAGAGAGCGTGGTTGTGGTTGTGAACGATGAGGAGGACCAAACGGGGTTGTTGCTGATGCGATTTGAGAACAACGAGTGGTACAACGAGGGGTCTGCTGTGATAAGCGGTGTGTTTGACGACATCATCCAGATTGAGGATTACGAGCTGCTTCTTATTGGCAGTCATACGGTGGCTTGGATCAGTGTCTATGCTGCTACTGAGTTTTGGTTCAGGTTGGAAGAAAGCGACTTTAAGAGCCCTATAGCGTACTTTTCAGCATGGAGCAAGCTCCGCGACGGGAATCTCATAGTTGCAGACGGGTTTTCTGGACTATATCTGATGGATGTAGATCGATCTCGCCGCAAATTAGAATGTCAATGGATTCTGCGCAACGTGATGGTGAGCGCATTTGCCATCTTTTCGGACAAACTGGTTGTTGGGGACGTTATTGGCAATGTTTTTGTTGCTTCTTTTGGAGAATCGCCCGAGCTGGTTCAACAAACGTATCTTGGAAGCGGCAGTGTCATTTGTATGGAAGCCACCGAAGAAGGTATAGTTATTGGCACGAGTGAGGGACAAATCACGATGAAACTCGACTCCGAACATTTGTCGACCCGAAAACTTCCCAACAGAGCCGTTGTTTTGGTTTCGAGCTGTCCGGAAATTGCTCTAAATCCAAACTGCAAACTTGCCATAGTTAATTAGTTTACTTAATAACTTAATTTTTTTTTGTCTTAAGGGAAATCGTTAGGATGAGCACAACAGTGAAGCAATACGGAATTACGGCGCCTATTTCCACAGCGGGTCCAACGCCAAAGGAAAACGAGCTAAACGACTCGATGATTGCAGAGCTTCGGAACCAAAAATCGTTCGAGAGCGAGTCGGAAACTCAGAAGAGGCGAGAGGTGTTGGCCACGCTCCAGAAACTGACGGAGGAGTTTGTTTACACTGTTTCAAGACGCAAGAACATGAGCGAAGGCATGGCCAAAGACGCTGGTGGTAAGATCTTTACGTTTGGCTCGTATAGACTGGGAGTGTACGGGCCAGGCTCCGATATCGACACTCTTGTTGTTGTCCCCAAACATGTCACCAGAGAGGACTTTTTCACGGTTTTCGAAGAGCTGTTGAGAGGTCGGCCTGAGCTTAACAAGATCCAGCCCGTCCCCGATGCGTTTGTGCCGATCATCAAGACGGTTTTTGACGGAGTGGACATCGACCTGATCTGTGGTCGACTGGACATCCCGCAAATCTCGACCGATTTGACCCTGGAAGACAACAACCTGCTTAGAAATATCGACGATAGAGACCTGCGTGCACTGAACGGTACAAGAGTCACCGACCAGATTCTCCAGCTGGTGCCGCAAAAGATGGTATTCCGCCACGCTTTGCGGACCATCAAGCTTTGGGCTCAACGAAGAGCCATTTATGCCAACATGTTTGGATTTCCTGGAGGTGTTGCGTGGGCCATGTTGGTTGCAAGAATCTGTCAACTATATCCGAACGCGGTCGGGGCCGTGATTGTGGCCAAGTTCTTCCAGATCTACTTGCAATGGAAATGGCCGCAGCCGGTTCTTCTCAAACCGATTGAGGATGGCCCGTTGCCCGTGAGGATCTGGAATCCAAAGCTTTATGGACAAGACAGACTGCACAGAATGCCGGTGATCACTCCAGCGTACCCGTCTATGTGTGCTACCCATAATATCACCGCATCGACCCAGAAGATCATTTTAAAGGAGATGCAACGCGGACTCGAGATCATGAACGAGATCCAGTTCGGAAAGAGAAATTGGATTGATCTGTTTGAGAAGCACGACTTTTTCTTCGCCTACAAGTTCTACTTGACGATCATCACTGCCACGAGAGATTCGTACGAGGCCCATTTGAAATGGAGCGGCATGGTGGAGTCGAAGCTGCGTCTTCTTGTGCAAAAGTTGGAAGTGATCAACGGCATTGTGCTAGCCCATCCTTATGTGAAGCCTTTCACCGCGTCGTACATCTGCGATACCGAGGAACAGGCGTTCAATATCAGAGAGCTTTATGGATCTTTGGAAGGAGAGAAATATGCCAAGGAAAACCTCAAACAGGTGGAGATCGACGACGACACAGACATGGTGAAGGTGGAGGAGGATGTAAAGAAACAGGGCAAGCACCTTGTTCATCTTCTGAAGCTGTACATTGGACTTGATCTCGATCTCAAGGGCCGGGACAAGAAAATGGATATCCAGGCTCCATGTTCCGACTTTGACTCGATTTGCCGGAACTGGGTCAGTTTCGACAAGGACGTGTACTCTTTGAGCATCAAGCATGTCAAACTGTACGACTTGCCGAACGACGTGTACACAGAAGAGGAACAGAGACCTGTCAAGAAAGAGAGCAAGAAACGCAAGGGTGACAAGAACGGGGCCAGCGCGAAGAAGCTCAAGAGCGGCGATGATTCGCAGGCAGGCTCCGTTCTGAGCAGTTCCAGCGGTAGTACCACGACAAAGCCGTTGGAAGAATCTGCCACCGCATAGCGCGATCTATAAAAATTACCATACACCATGTAAATTTGTGCCGAGGGTGCAACATAATTTTTTGTCGTGCTCATTCTGCCAGTTCCAAAACAGGGTCCATAACAATTGCCAGAGTCGTAGGCTTTGCGGAAATTGCTGGGGCATACAAAATAAATATAATTTACTACTTGTTTTACTAATATAGGGTCGATTGTGTCAAGATGCCTTCTTTTGCGTCCAAGCTTCTTGGTAAGTGTGCCAATTTCGCCATCTGGCGCGTAATTCTGCTAACGGTTAGGCAAATCCGGTTCGGATAAGGATAAACATGCCGAGAGACCAAACTCCGATGACATTGAGGACATTGACGAGGTGGACGACCAAGGCCAGTCGATTTTGATGGGGATCATCTCCCAGTTGCGGCCGGGCTCCGATTTATCCAGGATCACGCTGCCCACGTTCATTTTGGAGAGAAAGAGCATGCTGGAGCGGATCACCAACCAGTTACAACAGCCAGACATTGTTCTTGCGGCCCATTCGACCGCGGACCCTGTGGAGCGGTTTTTGCTCGTGGTGAAATGGTACATGTCGTGTTGGCATATTGCTCCTAAGGCCGTGAAGAAGCCGTTGAACCCGATTTTGGGAGAGTATTTCACGTGCTACTGGGACCTTCCTTCCGGCTCGCAGGCGTACTACGTGGCCGAACAAACGTCGCACCACCCACCAAAGTCGTCGTACTTCTACATCATTCCGGACGAAAACGTCCGCGTGGACGGAATGGTTGTTCCGAAGTCTAAGTTTCTGGGCAATTCCACGGCCGCAATCATGGAAGGAATAACCAAGCTGTCGTTCTTGGACATTGTGGACGAGGCTTCCGGGGAGCCGGAGTACTACACAATGACCCAGCCAAACATGTACGCGAGGGGAATTCTGTTTGGAGGCCTCAAGTTCGAGTTGGGCGACCATTTGATACTGCAATGTCCACACAACAATTTGGTGGCAGACATCGAGTTCAAGACCAAAGGGTTCATTTCAGGGTCCTACAACGTGATCGAGGGAGAAATCAAAGACTCCAAGACCGGCCACGTGCTGTACGAGTTGAGCGGAAAGTGGAACGAGGAGATGTACATCAAAGACACAAAGACCGGCAAAAAATCGCTGTTTTTCGACTGCGAGCACAGCACGCCGCTCAAACCAAAGGTCAGAGACATCTCTGAGCAGGGAACCTATGAAAGTAGAAGACTCTGGAACAAAGTCACCACTGCTCTGGCCAGAAGAGACCACACAACTGCCACAGACGAGAAATTCAAAATTGAAGAGGAACAGAGAACCCAGCAAAGAAAGCGCGAAGAAGAAGGTGTGGACTTCTACCCAAAGTTGTTCAGACAGATGACTGTTTCTGAAACAGCCCAGCACGGCAACGAGCACCTGGAGTTCATCATCTACAAAGACAAGGTTCTGAACAAGGACCTCATGGCCCACGACCCTGAGGTTCTTAAGAAACACATCTTTGAGATCGCTCCGTTCCTCCCTGGCCAGCACTTCAACCCCGAGTTTGAGATCCCGGCTTTTAAGAAGTCCTAGATACATTGGTGTGGGGATTCTAGACTGCAACGCTTTAATGGACCAAATTCTCTCTTTTCCGGCTGCCAGCAGCCGCACGTTTTATGTAAAGTTGTTTTCTAATGAGCATTTCTTGGAATCGGAGCTTGAGTAGTGCGTCGTTATCGAGTCGCACGGCTGTACCTTGATGAATTAATTTTTTTAGCGCAACGTCGATGAGATAGCCGTTTTCAGTCTCAAACGTTCTGAATTTCGTTTCGAACTCTGAAACAACGTCAAATTCCAGTTTCAGCCCAACTTCAAACACCACAAACAGATACGAATAGGTTCCACAGCCTATTTGGTTGCCCCAGGAACGAATTTCCTGAAACTTTGCACGTGCAAACTCGGCAGGTAGCCGATCTGTTTTCGGCCCGAGTATCCCACCCAATCTTTGAAAATCTTTCAGATGAAACCCATCATCGCCAACTAGAATCTCGTAAAGTATCAGCCACATCGAAAAGTCTCGCACATTCTTTTGACAGTGCTTCCAGACCCGTTCAAAAACCACAGGCAACATTCCCTTGTAGCGACAGATGGAGACCAAATACCGCAAATATTCACAGGCGTAGTAGTTTCGGGGGTGCATTTCAACGGAACGCAAAACGATGTCCACCAATTCGTTCAAAATCGAATCGTCAAGCTTGTTTAGTCTGGTAATTGTGCTTTTTTTAAAATAGAACCACAAGTTTGCGGACTTGTTCGTTTTGGCAATATCTGACGTCAGGTACGCATTCAAGACGTTGTAATGAAACTCAAAAATTGCCGGATCAATGGCCCCCACCTTGTTCAATGCCTCTTCATTCACCAAAATGGCCCGATGATCCTCTGGAGTCACCATTAACAGCCCAATTGAGGCATAGTAAACCTCCAAATCGTCTCTTATGCTCAAATGCTCATCAACATCCCGCTTGAACGCCCCAAACATCCCATAAACCGCCTTCTTCCAAACAAGGATCTCAAAAACCCCTGTTTCCTTGTCTTCCAAACTAACTACCGGACCGCCACTAAACAGCTCCTTGTGAATCTCAGACCCAGTAACCTGTAACCGTTTCGGAACAGACCGGTTACCAAGCAGCTTGATTAGCCAGATTCCGGTCTCTCGCCCATTTTCCATCCAAAAAAGCCAATTCTAACAATAATTATCTTATTAATGTTAAAAAAAAGTTCTATGCTAAATGATTACGTCATCAAACCAACCAGTGTCTGGTCCTATTCATCCATCTCCGACGGCTTCAACAAACCGCCAACCAAACGTGCTCTTTCAAACGCCTGCTTGTGCTTCTCAACCAGTTCCTGCTCTCTATCGTCCGCAAACAAGTAATCGGTTGGGTCTCCACCAAACTCCTTGATTTGCACCAAAAAGTCTCTCAGAATACCTCTGAACTTGTTTTGCTGGTTGTAAGAGCTGAACAGAGCCTGCATGAATGTGCTCACTTGTTCCTGGTTCAACTGAGGGAAGACTCCAATCAACATGTTCGAAATGTACTCCTTCAAATAAAGAGAGTTTGGCGTTCCCTCCGGAGCTGAATCTTTCTGGTAAATTGGCTCGGTGATCTTGTTTTCCAAAACCAGCTCAATCAACTTGGCCAGCAGTTGAGACTGGAGTCTGAA
Source organism: Ogataea philodendri (assembly GCF_020536065.1). Classification (NCBI taxonomy): domain Eukaryota; kingdom Fungi; phylum Ascomycota; class Pichiomycetes; order Pichiales; family Pichiaceae; genus Ogataea; species Ogataea philodendri. Next base: position 501,923 of record NW_025764099.1, read on the forward strand.
ACCGGCTTTGTGGTCAGAGTCGGTAAGAACGTAAAAGATGTCGCTGATGATTGGGAAGTAGAAGTTCTTGTAGAATCCAAGAGCAAACGAGTTGGATCCCAAGTCTTCAATGTTTTTCAACAACTCAACACAAAGAGTCAGACCAGTGTTCTCGACCTCTCTGTTGTTGTGCTTGAAAGCCCACAGAATCGCATCGATAAACGATTGGAACGCCTCTGGTGGGAATTGAACAAGAGCATTGAATCCCTTCAGATCGATCTCTCTCAGCAACTTGTAAAACTCAACTCTATGTTCTGGATACTCGGTGAAATCCTTATTGATCATGTTCAAAGTAACCTCAAAAACGTTAGCAAGGATAAGAACAATCTCGTCAGGTATCAACTCGCCAACCTTGTCAACCAAGGTCGACAAACAGTTCAGAACTTCAGCGTCTCTAGCATCAGGAACGTTTGTTTTGTAGTCCTGCAAAACAGCAGAGAGCAAATTGGGGACCAAGTCACGCACAATCTCCTCTTGGTTATCTGCCTTGGAAATATATGTTTCAATCAGAATAAGAATCTCCTTCTTGATGGTTCTCCAGCCTCTGACCTTTGGTGTCTTGGTGGCAATTAAACCATCACTGGCAACGGCCTCAGAAATAAGACCACTCACCGCGTTGTATAGAGACAACATGTCAACGTATATTAATCCCAATTGCGTGTAGAATCCAGGACCCAATGGCGTGCAAACAGCCACATTGGTCTTGATGATGTTGGCAATAATTTTGACAATGTCAGAGTTGGACAACAGTTGAGGATCTTCGCCAGCCTGTTGAACAACGGTTCTCCATGCAACGTTCGGAAGATTCATCAGGTCAGACAAAAGCTTGTTTCTGGTTTGAGTAGAGTTTTGTGCGGATATTATGGTTCCACAAGCCTCGTAAAACGTGTGAACTTGTTGGGGTTGAAGGTCAGAGGTAGTCTCCTGGATGTTTCGGATGATTTCATCAATGAAAGGTCCCGTCTCACCTTGTTGTTGAACAACAAAGTGACGCTTGCACTTTTGAGTGATCTTGATAAAAGTGTCACATGCCATATCTTGAACTCCTTCGTGGGTTTCATGCATAAATTCAAACAACTTATTGACAACAGTCTTCAAGAACTTCCAGTGAGCTTTCAGGAATCTTGGGTATTGTCCAACAATGTACATGATGTTGGATGCCACAACTGCCTTGTTATCCTTACCCCGTTTCATTTCGGTCAACGACAGCAAATCTTTAATAACTGTAACCAAGAATCTTTTCTCTCTCTCTTCGTCCATAGAACCAGAGATCGAACCGATTGCCCAACACAAAGTGTTGATATTATGCCAAGACCATTCCGAACCATCGATTTGGCTAGCAAGCTTGGCAGACATGATTGCTTCTGTGTCATTGATATCCAGGTGAGTAAGGTAAACCAAAACCTCTCTCATAGACTTGTACAGCTGAATGGTGTCACTTTCCTTGACAAACTCTCTCACAATTTCTCCTTCATCATTTTCAACAACCAACACCTCTTCTGGTCTGACCATGTTTTCGATCATCACAACTCTTAATTTCGACAAAATATCACTGTAAATGTTCTTTCTGAGGTTGTAATTGCGCAGAATCTCGGGATTTGGAGCCCCACCTCTGGTGTTATATTGAAGTTGCATTAATGGTGAAGCGTCTTGCAAAGGCAAAGTTTGAATTTCCTGGTACAATCCAGACACAAGTTTGGTCCAGTAGTCAAGACAGGTCTTGAACAGTTCTCTTTCTTCAATTCTGGACAAGTTGACCAGGTACTGATGAGCAGCCAGAAGGAGCTCTCTCAAACTTGTATTCTGTTCCAAAGGTGCCAGATGGTTGGAAAGGAAGGTGACCAAGTACATGGCCAAGTCCTGCAAGAATTCTTGGTCTGAAGAGTTCGCATACTTGTATGTCTTTTTGAGGTCGATATCGATAGGGATGAACTTGATCAGGTTCTCTGTGGTGAGTCCAAACATGGTGACAAACTTCTCGTCGTATTGAGGAGCAATAAGCTGAGAGACTTCAGTAAGACATTTAAGAGTGATCGATCTGAAATCTTCAACAGGAAGGAACTTGGAAGAAAGCAGGTTCAAAAGATCTGTTTCGAAAATGTAGCCAAGAGGAATCCATGGGATGTATCTGAGTAGCGATTTGAGCGTGGCAATTATAAGAGAAGGCTTGGAAGCTTTGTCGAGCACTTCGAAACACAATTTGAAAATCTCAGAGAATTCGTCGCACATTCTTGTCTTCAAAGACTTGGCCTTGGCCTGGGTCATCTGTTCGGCAGAGAAATCGAAAATCTCCTCGGACAACAGTTTCAAGATCACCATGTTATTTTCGCAAACGTTGAAACCTGCGCGACTGGATTGAACCAGTTCGGGGATGAAATTTGGCCAGTTAGCAGGCCAATCTTGCTTGATAATCTGGACTAAGGTCAAATCACTTTTCTGAATCAAAGCCTTTTGCGAAACAAACTGGGCGTCATCTTCACACATAACAATAATCATACTGGCCACAAAGTTTCTAATTCCAAGTCGTTGATCTTCAGGCAAGGCTTTCCATTTGGTTTTGATCAAATTGTCCAGAATTGACAAGGCAATGTACTTTGCCTGTGGATCTGAAGAGAATTGAAGAATTTGATCTGCACGGGTCCAAGCATCTGGATGATTTTGGAACTTGGTGAGAATCTCCTGCGCCTGTTTCTGTGTCTCACCAGATCCACTATAAAAAGCTTGGACCACCGAATCGAGCAGCTTGACGTCCAACTCTTTGCTGAAATCCAAAATTGTCTCCATTTTGCCAGCAACAGGTGTATCGTGTACAATCGATCTGTTTTGTTGGATTCTGGACTAATACGAAAGAGAGTTTATTTGTTATTATTTATTTGCAAGGGCAAATTCTTATTCGCTGATATTTTTTCCTCTCTCTATATGGTGCAAGGATGTACAATTGAACTACACAGCCGGCAACTAGTCTCTGTCACCAGGCAAGTCCAGCTCCATGGCCATGACTCTGTCTCTTTCAGCGTCGAGGATCTCCTCAATTTGAGCAGGACTAAGGTCGCGCATCATGTCCATGTCGAAACACACCTTGTCGTGCTCGGATTTGGTGATATGCTCTTGCAACAGAATGGCAGCAGCTTTCATGTCGACTGTCGAGTTGGGCACCATATTTTTCACCTTTTTGTACTTGTTTTTCCCCGTTTTCACTTTGAAAAGGCCTCGTGACCGAGCCACGGACTCCAGCAGCCGGTTCACGTCGTTTGTCGGGGTATTGTAGAAGTCTCTGTAGAGATAGGCGTCGGGGCTCTGGATGTTGGCTAGATACAGGAAGTAGTCGATGGAGATGACGGGGTCGACAATGCGCGCATCCACGGTCCGCAAGAGACTGTGAATCAACATGCTTTTGGAGTTGGTCATGCTGGGCAGCATCACTCCGGGCGTGTCGTGGATATATATTAGCGGGTCGTTGCTTAGTTTGATCAGTTCCGAAACAGCACGGGTTGTTCCTCCGCGTCGTTCAACTCGGGCCACGTCTTTGAGGTTCCCGTTCTTGGTGTCGATCAGTTTCCGTCGCAGTCTGTTCACCAATGTCGATTTTCCAACGTTGGGCATTCCTGCAACCAAAATTTTCATCCCCAATGGAGGCAGCGGTTCCATCTCGTTGCATTTGGCTTTGATGAGTTTAACCACGTTATCCAAATGGTCTTCGCGCTTGTTATCGAAAAGCCCCCAAGTTTCGTTTTTGACGTTCCATTTGTCAAAGATCTGGCGAGACAGGATCGATTGCCGTGTCTTGGTGTACAACACGATTTTCGGTTTTCCTCGGAGAACTTTCTCGAGCAGGTAGTTTGTGGTTGTGAGAGGTGCGCGCGAGTCGCGCAACTCGATCACCAGGTCAATTTCCGGAGCCAGTTTCTTCATCCTGGTGAACGCTGCTCTGTGATGGCCCTGGAAGTCCGACAGCGGCACTCTGTAGTCGGGGAAAACCAGCCGTGGCTCGAACCCAGACACTGGCACAGCGACATGTTTTGTCAATCGCTGGAAAGTGTGCTGGACCTCTTGGACGGCCTTCAAGAGCGGAGAAGACATGCACAATTGTAGGTGAGGAAAAAATCAGAAAAAATCAGAAAAAATCAAAGAAAAATACCATCTCGAGCGTTCTCATGCCTCTTATCGTTTTTGCGGGATACCCATCGAGCGGGAAGACCACGCGGGCGACCGAACTAAAACGGCTGTTTGAGGAGAAAATTAGATCGCTGCCAAAAGGCGAGCCGGGGTCCAACTTGAAGGTGGTTCTACATAATGACGAAAGTCTGGGGATCTCTCACAACGCATACAGAGAGTCTGTCACCGAGAAAGCTGCGCGGTCGGCTCAGATTTCGGCCGTGAAACGTGACATTAGTCGGTCAACAGTGGTGATTTTGGACTCACTCGCCTACATCAAGGGCTTCAGATACCAGTTGCACTGCGAGAGCAAGGCCTTGAGCACTCCGCATTGCGTGATTCAGGTGATTACGCCTTTGCAGACTTGTTTGGAGTGGAACTCTGGCCGTCCCGAGGCCGAAAAATGGGACGAACAGGTGATGAAGGAGCTTGTTCTAAGATACGAGGAGCCAGACGGACAGAACAAATGGGACTCGCCGTTGATCCCCATTGGTTTTGACGACCCAGAGCTGCCGTTTGAAGATATCTGGGCTGATATTGCGCTCAAGAAAGGGCCCAGACCGAACCAGTCGACGGTGACGAAGCCAGCTATTGAAATCAATTATTTGCAGCAACTGGACAGACTAACGGCCAGCGTGGTGCAGGAGGTTTCACAGTTCCAGGAGATTAACGGCGTGGGCCACGAGATCCGGCTCAGCGTGGAGGGAGGCGAGTGTGTGGTGGAAATGCCTACAAGAGAGGTGTCTATTGCCCAGCTACAACGGTTCCGCAGAGCGTTTGTTGGACTGAACCGGATGCGGAACGTGGGGGTTGAACGGATCGGCCCGTTGTTCGGAGAGTATCTCTCGCGCGCGCTTAATCAGTAAAAAGTTCGGTTCTTCATTCTATTCGATTATAAAGTTTCAAGCCAGTAGAGACTGGAAGTTTCCGATGATCTGGTCGACTGCGGATTTTTGAGCGTCTGGGTCCAAGGTGAACACAGTGATGGAGGAGGCACAGCCGTTGACGACGTTGAACTCGGCAGGCAGAGACGAGTCACCTGCGGCGGCCACGTCCAAGGTTCCTGTCTCGGCGTTGGCCCAGTCCACGAGACCAGTAGACTCGTTGTAGGCAATAGCGTACGGAACATAGTCTGAACCGGTGAATCTGGACTGGTAGTATGGAGGATCCAGACAGTCGGATTCCAGGTCCGAGCCAGCAACAGGGAAGTTGACGTTCAAGCCGGTAGCCAGAGGAAGAGCTCTTGGGTTGTCACCCTGTTTCTCAAACAGCGCTTGGATAAGCTCGACAGATTTCTTGGAGTAGATGTTTGGAGCGTGATTAGGATCGGTATCTAGGTTGTCCTTGAAGAAGGAGTTGTTTGAGTTTGCTCCGGAGAAAGCAATGGCTGGGTAGCCTCTTTCCACGGCGTAGAAAGTAGCACCCTCAGTTCCGGAAAGCACAAAGTCTCTTTCTCCCAGGTTGTTACCTTCGTTAGGACCTCCAACAACCAGATCCACGCTGATGTTGTTGAAGTAGGTAGGAATGATGTAATCCAGTCCAACGGCCACACAGGCGGCAGGAGTACCGTTGTAATACCACACGTTCAGGTCGTCTTCCTCGTGTCCCCACGATGGAGAGCCTGCTGGAGGGTAGCTGAACAAAGTGTCGTATTGGAGGGTGTTGGAGGAGTCGAGCTGGAACTTTCCTCCGTAACCAGATCTCTGTTCTGCTGGGGCCACCATGATCACATCATGGCCCGCGGCCTTGAGGTCTCTGTACAGAGCTCTGATGTTGGTGGCTGCCCATCCATCGTCGTTGGTGAGCAGAATGTTTTTGGCGGAGGCAGCAACAATAGTGGTTGCAAGAGCGAAAAGAGCCTTGGATTGCATTGGATACTATACTGGCTAAGTGTATGCGGAAGTGTGTGGGTTATAAAGGATTTCGGGACGAGGAATTGGCCATATGGGCTGCGAGAATAAAGTATTAGCGGCAGGGTGTGGCGACGCGGCGGACCTTTGAAAAAAGGATAGAATGTTGAGGATTTTAGCGAGTGAGATTCGAGTATTCTACTTTGGGTTAACGCACTGGATGGAAAGGGAAGTTTTGCAACAGTGTGCTTGAATCTGGCTTAATTACTTGCGTTAAGCGCACGAGGGGGCCCGAGGTCTCGAAAACTCGAGGACGACGGTGGGCCGGGCCAAATGGGGGCCAATTGGCGGAATTTCGCACGTGCAGAACCAAATGGCCCCCGTTTTCGACCAGAACAGAACCAAGATCGCCAAGAATGATTACCACCGTCCAACCATATCTGCCCGCAGAGCAACAGAATAAGAATACCGCCTTGAAATGGGAGGTCTCACAAGACCAAAAAATTTAAGTCTCCGCGCGGCTCCCAGGGACACGTGCCTGAGACGAAACTGTTTTTATCCTAAAACGGTAACCAGCAGCCCAGATCGTTCCGGATACCACAGTCTCCAGCACGTTTTGTCAATTTCCAGCTAAGTGGGTGCAGCGTGCTCAGGTGGGTGGACGGCACAACCTGCAAAGTGCACCACCGTTATAAAGGCCCGAGATCCCGTTCTGTTGGGAGCGTAACTACTCATGAAGTTTGCTACTCTTTTCGCTCTCGCAACCTCTCTCGTTGCTGCCTCCGCCAAAAACATCCTCATCACCAACGACGATGGATGGGCAGCAACCAACATCAGAGCTTTCTACAGAGACCTCAAAGCCGCCGGCCACAACGTTGTTATGGTGGCCCCGGCCAGACAATACTCCGGTAACGGTGGAAGATTCATCATTCCAGAAACCGCCAACCTCACCGCCCCGGCCGTGTTCAACTACCCGGGACTGGGCGCCCCAGCCTGGGGCCACGAGGAAGACGACCTGAACGTGTGGTACTTTGACGGGTCTCCAGCCGCATGTGTCTCCATGGGTCTTGATTACGTCATCCCAACCTATTTCAACAACTTCACTGTGGACATTGTTCTTGGCGGTCCTAACGAGGGTGACAACCTCGGAGAAAGAGACTTTGTCATCTCCGGAACCGAAGGATCCGCCTACTACGCCGTGGAAAGAGGCTATCCGGCCATTGCCTTTTCTGGAGCCAATGGAAACAACTCCTTCTTCAAGGACAACCTAGATACCGACCCGGACCATGCTCCAAACATCTACTCGAAATACGCCGTGGAGCTGGTCAACACTCTGTTCGAGGCCCAAGGAGACGCCGACAAGCTGCTGCCACCAGCGTACGGCCTGAACGTCAACTTCCCAGCGGCAGGCTCCGACATCAACGCCAACTGCACCAGTTTGACCTGGAAACACACACGGTTCACGGGCTCGGACAGTCTGGCGTACCGCGTGGAATACGACGCTTCTGCAGAGAACCTGAAACAAACCACGATCAAGAGCGGCGCCGTGGAGGTCAACCTTGCGGGAGATCTCACTCTTCCTGGCGAGTTCACCATCATCAACAACGGGGACTGCGACGCGACGATCTCTGTGTTCACCACCGACTTGGACGCCAGCAGCGAGATCAGCGCCGAAGCCCGCACGCTGTTCGAGTCCGTCTTGGCTAATTAGACTAGTTAAATAGGAATAAAAGTATGCTAATCATTTGGAAGGGCGTTGGTATTCGAGCACTGCCCGATTAAGTAATTTTATTTTATTTCAGCAGAACCTAGTGGGCACACATCAGCAACTTTGTTAGTAGCCTACGTTTTGTGTCAGTTGAGCTGTGTCCGGGTTCGACAACATGATTCCGCAGAAAGACGGCCCCGACTCAGGCGGGTTCAAGAGCCTGTTGCAGCAGCATAGTCCGCAGTCTGCCCAGCGTGCACGGCCTGCCACTCTTCTTGCCTCCCAGCCTTCCACCCAGCAAAAGCGGCACAACTCGCAGAGTTACGTTCTGCAGAAGATGTCTAGCAAGAGAGGAGCCTTTAGCACCCCGTCCAGCAAGCCGCAGTCGCGAACCAAAGAGCATCAGACACCAACACCAACAATCGTCGCGGTGGACGTTCCAGGGTCCCCAAAGAGCAAGGTCATCGGCAAATTGATAGAGCCTGACGTGAGCATCGAGAACCTGAGCGAGCTAAACGATGCGCCCGTGACCCGTGGAAGTGACCCGCATTCGAACTCGCCAGAGTCGATTCCCGACAAAATACCTCGAAATCGCAGACCGAGTACCGACACCGTTCTGTCGCAGCCGCCAGTCACTTTGCAACAGCAGCCCCAGCGCGTCATCACCGAGGAGGAACATATCTTGGCCTCAAACCTTCAGGAAACGTACAAATCGATCCTTAAACTCGAGATTGAGACCCAGCAGGGATGTGCAGAGGTGAACGAAAGACTCATTGAAAACGACGCCAGTGTCGAGATCACGCCCCAACTGTGGCACGTGTACAAGAACATTGTCCAGCTGTTGGATCACTACTACGACTTCCTACTGTACGCGTTGTCTCCAACTTCAGCGCGGGCCGGTCGTCCATTGGTGACTAATTACCGCATTCTTCGTCGTATGTGGGTCTACGGCGTGGTTTCGTTCCTAGAGGTGCTGAAAAACGTTGCGGCCATTTTCGTCGACCATGAGGTCTGTGGCTGTTTCATAGCATATGCATTCAACATCATCAGCTGCCTAACAGACGCCCAGCTTGGTGTCGAAGGCTGGTGGGCCGAGAAACTGGGCGATCTGTCCAGAATGGCCATTGCCCTCTACCCAGCTCGCTACATGGACTGGAAGATCTCCTCTGTTTACTGGTACCAACTGGCCATGCGCACTCAATTCGGCCATGGAAAAATCTACTACCACATGTGCACCGTCGAAAGCGACAACTTGGAGGCTCTCGTGGATATCGGCAAGAGTGTCACCTGCAGAGACCCGTTTGCGCCTACATTGCAATACCTGCGACTCATCGTGGACAACGTGTGTGCGCAACGGAACATTCTTAGCTCTGTCGAGATGGCCATGATAGATTTCGTCAAGATCCACAAAATCTTGCTCATGCCAAATTACAACACAAACATCGAGATGGCCAACCTGGTGTCACACTACTCTTCGCATTTTGGGCTTGACAGCTCCAGCATCGACTATTTCCAGTTAAGAGGCGACATGAGCTCGGCTCTTTCCAGCGACAAGCTCAACTTCTGGTTCCAGAAAGGAGCCAATTTTGCACTTTGCAACATTAATCACTTGATCGGGTTTGGAGACTGCAGAAACCCGTTTGCTAAGCTCTTTGAGCTTCCCGAGGCTCTTAAACAACGCAAGGACAAGAAGGACAAACGCAGAAAGTCCAAAACAGAGACAGGAGAGGAGATGATCCGTCCAGCAGACTCAGAGGCCATTTACAATTCGACGGCCGCAGAACAGGATGAAAACTCCTGGTTCACTCTTCTGGACTTTGTCAACAAAGGTGTGATCGAACTCAGCATGAACATGTTGAAACAGTATCTTTCAGGACCGTTGCCGTCGTCGACTCAACATGTTATTGTGTGGCTTTATTTTATCGCTGCCGTTGGAAAGGCCACACAGAAATACCCAGCGTCCAAACCACTGTTCAGCTACATTCTATCGCGTTACATTCCGTGGATGAAGCTTGTTCCGTACTTGAACGACATTCTTTTCATTGTGCGGTCATCCAACGAGACACGAGCTGTTATTGAGGCACAGTCCCACCAAGGAGACATTCTAGATTACTATTCCGGAAACGAAAAGCTCTGGGAGGTTTGGAAGTGCTGGGGATCTATCTGGTTTGACCAGATCTCCATGAAAACGGACTACCAGTCTATTTTCGACACCGGTGTCACAGGCTACATTTTCGACATTCCAACGGCAGGGCTCAGATACGACCCGAAACAGGACACTATCAGATACTTGCGCATATACCACTTGGGCTCTTACATTGCCGACAACTTCCCTGAATTCGGGTTGGTCAAGGCGGGCTCAGTTTTCAAGTACAAGCTGGACCAGAACGTGGTTCACCAGGAGCAAAGCAACGCCAGTGCCGGGTACTTTTCGCAGGACGCTCGGTTGCTGAGTCTGATCGAGCCACTCAACCCAAAGATTTCTGTGGATACCCAGGAGGATCCATGGAAGGCCATCACGACGGACGAGCTTCCAAGCTGGGAGTACAACTCGCACGGGTTCATGACCGAATACGTGAACAAACAGGGCTTGGGTTCTGTTTCTGGGTCGGCATCCGACTACAGCAACTTCATTGGGATTGACGACTTGGAGGATGAGGAGTACGAGGACTCTTCAGCCGACGACAGTTCCGACAAGCCTGTTGCTCCGTACGCTCCTACGAGAGTGAGTATTGTGGGGAACCTGGGCGAGAAGATGGACACTGCCATCACCAACATTTCGCTGGACACCAACGCGTGGCTAAAGCATTGCGGCAAGATCTACAAGTGTGTGCGGTCGGAGTTGTTTTTGCTGTCGATCCCGCTAACTGTGTTCCAGGAGCTTCGGTCGCTGCGGAGATCCGCAGATAGCTCCGTGGCGGATTCTGCTACCCGGGCTGTGATTATTGTGCGTCAGCTGTACACCGATAAGCAAGTTGTTCCAATCAGGGCTGACGGTACCAAGGCGTCGTCTTTGAACGAGACGCTGGAGTTTGAGCAGAACCAGAACTGGCGCAACAACACCGACGAGATCATCATGAAGGCGGTCAAGTTGAACGACGACATGAGCAAGAGCGTGCTACTGGGGCTGGACGCGGCGGTCAACTCGGGCACCCATACCTTGGACCGACTGGAGGCAAGTGTTTTCCGCTACAATGTGCTTGTTACTGACGATCGGAACATGGCGATTCGCAGCAAAGCCATTGGGCTGTTTACGGTGACCAGTGCATGGCTCTTTGAGCAACTAGATAAGACTGCCAATGGCCGATGCACTGATTAGCGGGTGAAAAAAATGTTGGCAACTTTTCCCGCCAGGTGGTGTTATCACGAAACAGGATTCCCGAATTGGGAATATGCGAAACTTATCACTTATCGAGTTCCGGCCTATAAATAGTGAGCTAAATGTACACACCGGTAATTCAATTTGAAAATGACCGTTGACGTTGCAAGTCCGTACCCTACTCCACAGAAGAGTCTTGGCCATGTGGTGAACTATCTTTCTGGTAGTCACGACTACGACATCCCAAAGGAAACCATTGACCTTGAAATCGCCAGCTTACGTAAGAAGCTTCAGGCAAAGCCAACGTTCAACCCAAACCTGGAGTTTGACCCAAAAAAACACTTTATTTTCAAAGACGAATACTACAAGACGACCAAGCAGTGCACTTTGGAGGAGCTGAACATCAACCGGACACGTGTTCCGAAAGTTTGCGAGTTTGGCGCCGCTTTCCCGTTCCCGTTGATTTCGCAGGAGGCCGTGGACATGTTGCTTTGGGAGGCCATGTTGCCCGAAGTGATTGAGGAGTACGCTCGTTTGCCAAACTTGGCCACCAATGCCACTCGTTTGGACTTCCACATCGGCGGTCACTGCACTAAAAAGGCCCCTTTCAGCAACGCTCTGTTCACCAGTCCTGAGTTGCTCAAGATTATCGAGGGATTCACCCACGTCAAGGTCAAGCAGGTGTACAACGCCGAGTACGGCCACTTCAACGTGTCGCTGGCAAGCCAAAAGCCCGAGGATGTGGCCGCAATGGAGACCTCTAGAGAGGAGCAGCTGCGCGAGTACGAGGAGCAAAACAAAAAGTCCGGCGACAAGATTCCGTCCACTTTGGGACTGCACTACGACTCGTCTGCGTTTGCTCTGGTGATCATGCTGGACATTGGCGACAACGCGATCGGCGGCGAGACCGGAATCATCACCGGCGACAACAAGGTGTTCCGTGTCCCGGACCCAAAGATCGGCTACGCTACGCTGATCCAGGGCATGGTTCTGCGTCACGTGGCCACGAAACCGGTCACCAACTCCAACAGAATCACCGCTGTGGGTGGCTACTGTCTTGCCGGCCCAGAAAAGCTCGACAACAATCTGCTCACCACCACCAAGCCATCGATCTTGCCTCGTGCCAAGTACAACGAGTTCTACCGCGACTGGTGCGAGTTCAGACTCTCCAACCTCGAGAGCCACCTTAAGTACTACAAAGAGAAGCTGCTGGCCGAGTTCGACGCCGGCGTCCAGTTCGACCAGCCAGCTTTCATCAAGGAGTGCGTCTACATGGAGAAGTACCTCAGAAAGACCTGGGACGAAATGGAGGCGTCCCACAACCCGCCATATCCGCCTGCCCAGTTCAGTGTCAAGTACGAGGACTTGCCTGACTACGAACAAGATTAAGTATTTATGTTACTAGTAACTTATTCACAACAGACAAAGAACGTAGAATCGGTCAATTATGGACCAATTAGTAGGCCACACCGGAAGAGGTGTGCAACTGCTCAATCACAGGGTCGATCACATTGGTGTTCAAGTCCGTGTTGGTCAGTTGCAACTGCTTGTCGGTCCACAAGTTGTCCTCCCGTGGAACAGGAGAGCCAACACCACACAGACCGCCAGAACGCTCCCATTCGGGAACTCTCTTCAAACCGATCTTGCTCCAGACGTTGTCAACAGCCTCGATCAAAACGTCGGAGATGTCCTTTGAGTGGTGAGGAGACGGAGTGATTCTCAACCGCTCCTCGCCTCTAGCAACAGTAGGGAAGTTGATGGCCTGCACGTAGATCTTGTGCTGGTCCAACAGAATGTCCGAAGCCTGTTTGGCCTCGGCAGCGTTACCAACAAGCAACGGAACAATATGGGACGGATTAGGAATAACAGGAATGCCCAGATTCTCAAACTGCTGCTTCACGTATCTGACATTCTTCTGCTGGCCAATTCTGTCCTCAATGTTCTTTCTCACGATTCTGATGGAGGCGGTGGTTCCGGCCATCAGAGCAGGAGGCAGAGTCGTGGTGAAGATGAATCCTGGAGCAAACGACCGGATCCAGTCCACCATCTTACCGGAGGCTGCAACATAGCCACCAACAGTTCCAAAAGACTTACCCAGAGTACCGGTGATGATATCAATACGGTCCATCACGGTGGTGTGGTCAGGAGAAGCAATACCGGCTTTCAAGTGGGCCTCAAAGTCCAAATGTTCGGCAACACCAGCTCCATGAGGACCGTACATACCGACGGCATGGACCTCGTCCAAGAAAGTGAGAGCACCGTACTTGTCGGCCAGATCACAGATCTTCTCAATAGGAGCAACAGAACCACACATGGAGTAGACACTCTCAAACGCAATCAGTTTTGGAGTGGATTTAGGGTACTGAGCCAACATGGCCTCCAACTCCTCCAAATTGTTGTGTTTGAAGATGTGCTTTCTTGCTCTGGAGTTGCGGATTCCCACAATCATCGACGCATGGTTCAAAGCGTCCGAGAAAATGACCAGATCTTTGAATTTCTGGCCCAACAGAGAAAGAATCGCATCGTTGGCAACAAAACACGACGAGAACACCAAGGCACCCTCCTTTTTGTGCAGAGCAGCCAGCTCGGCCTCCAGAGCAATTGCATGTCTGTTATGACCAGCAATGTTCCGGGTTCCGCCGGCACCGGTACCATATTTCAACATGGTGGTGTTCATGGTTTCCAAGATCTCCTGGTTCTTACCCATTCCCAAATAATCGTTGGAACACCAGACCATCACCTTGTCGTCCTCCTTGGCCAAATGGGCCTTAGGGAACTCCTTGGCGAGTCTGTTGATGTTGTTGAAGAACCGGTACGACTTGTCCTTTCTCTTTTCGTTCACCTGCTCTTCAAAAGCCGACTCGTAGTCAAAGCCCGACTCGTTCGAAGACTTGTGGATGAAAAGCGGGTTGGCCGGCTCGGCAGAAGCAGCGGTACCTGGCAGGGCGTCGCTGGCCTGAGCGTGAAGCGGCTTAGAAGGAGTACTGTACGAACGCTTTGATTCGAGAGCAGGTCCCATAACAGGACAACCGTGCGCCTTGAGGGCAAGCGACGAGTTCTGGGCCATCTGTCTGAGAGCAGAGGCAGACTTCTGTTTCATGAAGGGGCAAACGGCCTTAGATTGGCGGGCTAGGGACTCCATGGTGAATAAGAAAATAAACGGGTATTTTTTTCTCTTTGTGACCAACTTTTTGTTTGCAGAACGCACTACTGCCTCGGATTAGGTAAGAAAAATTCAGGTTTGGTGATTGGCCAGATGCGGGTCTTGACACGCGAGAGTTGGCGGGCAGGTGAATGCGCGGAGGCCAGATTGGAAGCAGTTTATCGGTATTGGTGGAAATCCAGTCGGTGCTGATGTTCGGTGCTACTCTTTGGTAGAGAGAGAGAGACACCCCCTGCTTTTGGTATACCCGCCACACCCCGTCCAGATGCAGCTGGGCCAACCGTTGCAAAAAATCAACCACTGTGGCGGTGCAATTACTCTAGCCAATGTCGTTACTAATCACTACCGGAACTGGTCCTGTCCTGGTGTCTGAGACAGAGACCGAGTATCTCTGGACCCCACAGGAATCCACAAACACCGCTCCACCGCCAAGCCATCTTCTAAACACCCAGATCGTCGTTCTGGACTCCGTCAAGTCTGGCACCCGTGTTCCGTCGAAAGACCTATACAAACAGCTGCTCCAGCCCCTGTTTTCCTCCTGGGACCTGTCGCACCGGTACATCGCCACCACTTCTGCTAAGTCTGTTGAACAGTACGGCCACTCGCTCGGATCTGAGAAGACTCTGCTCATTGTTCTGTCTGGAGACACCACCATCTCGGAGCTCATCAACTCCGTGGCTGATTCGGTCGATGTGACCATTCTCAACGTCCCGCTCGGTACAGGCAACGCGTTTGCACACTCAATTGGTCTGTCGAACGTCGTTTCTGCTGTTTCCGCGCTTACGTCGGGCAAAATACATCCTCTGCGCACGTACCAGGCGGTGTTTGAGCCCGGCTCGCAAGTTGTCCTGCCGGACGGGCCTTCCTTCGCAGCCACCACCCTTAACTTCTTTGTCGTGGGCTCCTGGGGACTCCACGCGTGTCTGGTTGCCGACTCCGACTCGCCGGAGCTGCGCAAACTGGGAAACGAGCGGTTCAAAATAGCTGCGCAGCAGGTTTTGGAGAAAAATCCCGTTTTCCACGGCACTTTCGTTGTCGACGGCAAGCAGATCGAAGCACACGCAAGCCTCGGCTACTTTGTCGTGGCTGCCGTGCCCCTGTTCGAGAAAACGTTTGAAATCTCGCCACAATCGGACCCAGCAGAACACTCGCTACATTTGGTCTACTTCCACCATACAACACCAGAGTCTGTCGTGGAGATTATGACCAAGGCGTACCAGCAAGGAGAGCACGTGAAAGACCCGCGAGTCGGCTACTTGAAGGGCAGCGAGATCGAGCTGGAAGTCCACGAGTCCGACCCGGCTCTGCGTCGCATCTGCGTCGACGGTACCATTGTCCAGATCGCCGGCTCCAAAGTGGTGTTCCGGCCTCGAATCTTTGACGGTCTACACTACCTGTCAGTTAATTAGTACATTTATCTTTCTAACCTGTCTTGACCCGCTTTTCTGCCTCGGGAGTGTCTTCGGCCGGCCGTTTGGCTGCCTCCAGATTCTTCACCTTCTCACGTAGGGAAGCAAGCTGCTTCTTGAGGATGTTCTCCTTGAACTCGGTCTCCTTGCGTATAGCAGCAGTCGTGTCCTTCTTTAGCTGGTCCTTCTCCTGCTCAAACCGCTTTAACAGGTCCTCGGACCCTTCCTTGCCCTGCTTCGAAGCAAACTCCTTCTCGAGTTCCTCCTTTCTGGCCTTCCATCTCTGTTCAATCACCTCGTTGATCTTGGCCTGCACAGGAGCACGGATTCGTTTCTTATGAGCCTCCAGTTCTGCTTCACACTCCTCCTTGATCTTCTTTCGGATTGCCTCTTCGTCAACAGCAGGAGCAGGCGCAGACGACGCAATCTCGCCCTTCAAACGACTGATCTCCGCGTTCAGCTTGTTGAGCTTGATGTCATAGTCAACCTTTAGCTTCGAACTGGCGCTCACAGCCTGCTTCACCTTCTCCTCCAATTCCTCGCTCGACTCGGCCGGCTTTTCAGCCTCCTGCGCTTTCTTCAGCTCCTCCTCAAGTTCCTTCAACTTACTCGCAAGAGCATCCTTCTCGCTGTTGAGTTGCTGTCTGGCAACACGACTCTTGTTCAGTTTGTCCTGAGCCTCCGCACGGAGCTTGTCGTATCGCTCCTGTAACTGCTTCTCACTCTGCTGCGATTGCTCCAGCTGCTTCTGGATCTGCTCCACCTCCCCAGAGTCTGTCTGTTCAGGCTTGTCTTCGGCCCGTTTCTTCCAGTACTCCATCTGTGAAAGAACAAGCTGGTGTTGCGACTCGCGGATCTCCACCTCGCTCTTGAGCTGTGCAATCTGTTGCTCCAAAGGATTACGTCCTTGCTCCGCGCTGACAACACGCTGCTCCAGCTCTTCCAACTTGGTCTTCAATCCAGAGTTTTCGTCTCTCAACTGCTTGTTGTTCTGCTTGAACAGCTCCAACTCGTGGCCAGTGGCCTTCATCTGCTCCAGAACCTCGGTGTACTTGGCACTGGTGGCATTCTCCTCCTGCAACCGCAGAATCTCCGCCTTGGCCTCAGACGTCTCAGACTCTGCAAGAGAAACAGCCTGGCGCAAACGGTTTTCCTCCAAACGAGAGTACTCCAGCTGCTGTGCAAGAGAATCCTTCTCTCTATGAAGATAGGTGACCAGACTGGTCATATCTCCATCCTCGCCAACTTCGCCAACATTCACGCGACTCTCCAATTGGTTGATCAGAGTCCTGTTTTGAACGTCAAGCTCAGCAACACGAGACTCCTTGGAATGCAGCTCTTGCAAAATCTCAGACTTCTCCTGCTGCAACCGCTCTTCAGCAGCAGACACCTCAGCGCGTGCGCTTTCGAGCTGGCCTTCCAACGATTGGATACGTGACTTCAGATCTTCAACAGAAGACAATGCGTCCGAACGTTCGGAAACAAGCTTTTCAAACTCTCCGGTCTTTCCTTGGAACTCCTGCTGTTTCTCATTTAGAACAGCCTGCAAACTGCCGATCTCTTCGCGCAGTTTGGAAAATTGTTGTTCGTAGTCGGTCTTGACTCCTTCGAAAGAGGAAATGGTAGCATTCAGTTCTCCAACCTTGGCTTCCAAATCTCTATTTTTCGAGTCGACTTCACCAAGACGTTGTTTCAACGACTCCCGCTCTTTGTTTGCATCATCCAGCTGTGTTTGAAGAGTCTCCAGCTCGCTCGAACGAGCTCCTTGGCTCTCCTCAATCGACTTGCGGAACTTCTCGTACGTCTCGTTCAACGAAGAAAGTTCTCTCTCAGCAGCATTGGCAATCTCTTTGTACTGTTCAGCGTTCGAGTTGGCAAGCTCCAGATCTTCCAAAGTCTGGCTGAGCTCCTGTTTCAACGTCACCACGTCATCTGCAGAGTCGCCAGTCGAAGAAATTGCAGCAATGGCAGAATTCTTGCGGTTCGAGATCTCGAGGTATTTCTTATTAACAGCAGAAAGCTGTTCACTGAGTTGTTCAACGTTGCTATTCTTGGATGCGAGACTTTCTCTCAAAACAGAAATCTCCGACGAAAGGTCATCGATTCTCCGTTGGTACAGTTGAGAGTCCGAATTCTTGGAATGGAGAATTCTCTTGATTTCATCGTTAGCACTTTCAAGCTTGGCTCTCGTCTTTTGCAGCTCTGCCTCAGCGGTTTCCAAATTATGGCTAAGACGTTTGGTAGCAGCTTCGTAGTTCGTGACACGCTCGTTTTCAAGCGCCTGCATCTTGGCAATCGTGGTGGACAGTCTTGATTTCTCGTCAACCAGTCCACTTATGTCGGTACGAAGTCTGGACTCCATGTTTTGCCAGAGAGACTTCTCGGCAGTAAGTGCCTTAACGCGGGCTTCAAGACCGCTCTGAGAGCTACGGGAACTCAATAGCTCCTCTGTGAGCTCTTGGATCCGTGCTTCCAACTTGGTGAGGTTTTCTTGCAACGAAGCCGAGTTTCTCTTGAGCTCCTTGACTTCGGCCTTGGTAATCTCGTGCAAGTAAGCAGCAGACTTGTTCTGCTCCTCGAGCAGTTCGTACGATGACTTCGAGCGCGACCAATCGAGCGACAACTGGAGTTTTTCTGCAGTTAGATCGCGAACTTGGATGTTCAAGTTCTCGATCGTCACTCCAAACTCCTGTTTAAGAGACTCCATCTGTTTCTGTTGTTCTTCAGCCAGAGTTTGCAACCGCGTCACATCCACAGAAGATGTATTATGCTCCGTTTCGCGACCTTCAACCAGTTTCTGGAGCATATCTCTGCTATTAGTCACCGCCTCCAAACGAGTTTCTGTTTGTTGCAGCTGTTCTTGGAGTTTTAGAATGGCCTGCGAAGCCTTCTCCAACGCCTCGTTTTCCTCGTCGTGAGTGTCGTTTTCTCCATTTTCAAGCTCGTTGCCAAGTTTTCTGGAAACAGCCAACAATTGCTTGTTCTTTTCCAGCAACTCTGGGATGTCCTTGAACGTTGAAAGTCTCTCAGAAATTAGTTTCGCTGTATCTGTTTGTTCTGGATGTTCCACCAGGTCCCCGAGCTGCGCCTTCTCGGCCTTGGTCAATGGATCGTCTCCCATTCCACGTAGAGTCACCTGTGCAAGAAGAACACCAACCTGTCGTTTCAGGTCGGTGTTGTATTGGGACAGCTCACGGACTTGTAGTAGAGTCTCGTCCTGTTTCTTGCGCAAAGCATCATTTTGGCCAACAAGAACACTGTTCTCTTTCTTCATGGAGTCCACAATGGCGCTCAATTGCGTTTGTCTGGCTTCAAAGTCCTCACACTTGTCCTTGTACGATTGGAGCAGCGGCAATCTGGCCTCCAATTCTTTGAAAATGGTGCTCAACTCCGTCTCAACTCGAGTACGAAGACGTTTCTCTTTGGAAACTTCTTTCCGCAAACGGTTAGTCTCTGAAATCAGTTCAGTCACCGAATAGTTGTCTCCCATGCTCTTTATAACTTTTTGTGACGATGGAGTTAAAGTAATGTTATTTCCTCTACCCAGATCTCCAAGAACATTGGTGGTGTCCAGATCCGTGTAGTTGGCGACCGTGGTTTCCATTTCTCTTAATTCCAGGTCCTTAGCAGTCAATTGTCCTTGCAAAGTCTCGAACTGGTGTTTGTAGTCGGCTTCTTCACTGGCAACTTTTTCACACAGCTCAGAATACAACGTCTCGAGCTCTTCGATTCTTTGTTTGCGGTCGGCGGCCGATTTTTCCAACAGCTTGTTGAGCCGGTCTTTACTAGCCATTTCCTCTGCAAATTCCTGCTGCTGCGACGCAAGCTTGTCGGTAAGCTTCTTCACCTCGACCAATGTGCGGTTGTGTTTCACGCTGATCTCCTTCAGAGAGTCGCTAAGACTCTGCACAGAACTTTTCGCCACAGAGTGTTCCTGTTTCAGGTTCTCCAGGCCACTCTGCAAAGCCGTTTTCTCGATCCGACTCTCCTCACGCAGACGAGCCAACTCGTCAGCCTTGCGCTTCAGTTCGGCCTCGAACCACGACGACGTCTGTTTGGTCAATTGAAGTTCCTGCTCCAACCTCGTAGTCTCAAATTTGGCCTTAAGGGAGTCCGATAATGCAGTTTCTTTAGCACTTTCCGCCTCAAACACCTGGTCGCGCAGAGTCTTGTTGACCTGAGACAGCCGGCCAATCTCCTGGCCCAATTCCACCACCTCCTGCTGTTTTTTGTCGAGCAATTGGTATGCGGTGGCCTTGTTTTCTGTCTCCTGGGCGACGCGTGACTCGAGCTCGGCCAACTTCTGGTCCTTCTCCTTGTCGGCTTCGTCCGTCTGGGACTGTTCCTGTTGGACAACTTCCAGCTGTTTTCGAAGCTCCTCGGCCTCCTTAGTCTTTGTGTCAGTGTCCTGGGTGAGTTTTTCAATTTTCTTCGAAACAGAGTGTCTAAACTGCTCATAGTCGAGCTCCAACACCTGTTTCGAGGCCCCCAGCTCTTGGAACTCGTTCACTTTCGCCAACAGCTTCTCGACCACTTCGGGCTGCGAGAAAAACTGCTGGTCCAACTGGAAAAACGAACAGACAATATCCACGTCCGCTTGGGCCGGTTTTCCGGCCGGTTCTATCTCGTTGGAAGAGTCCATTGGAGAAAATTGGAAATAATAATATTTAAAATAAAATGGCTTGTCTCGGTGGGAGGTGTTCATCTTCAACAGTTTTATGGATCAAGACGGTACGTTCACACACGCGTTGATTACTGACCAAATGGTAGACCTTTCCGATCTGGAGGATAACATCCTTGACCAGCTGCACCAGATCCGTGAGCTGAAGGAGCAGAAGAAGTCGCAGGCGTTACTGGAGTCTGACGAGGAAGATCCACGCGAACGAGACCAGACTCCATATTTCCGCAAACAGCGCGCGCTCGAGACCAGAATCAGACAGAAAATCAAAGCCACACCCGTGGACACATCGTCTTTCGCGCAGCGGCTCGAGAACTTCAACCAAAAACTGTCCACGGAATCGTCCAAACGACGCCAGCTCCAGGAACAGATCCAGCAGTTGCGCGTATCGTCGTTCGACCACGAGCTGCTAGTTCAGCGCATCAGCAAGGACGTTGACGAGGTTGACGAGTTCTCGAAAAACAAACTTTCCAAACGGTACTACTCGTCCGAGTCGCTTACTGCTCTGTTTAAAGACATCCAGCCATTAAGGGTGCACCACACTCTCGCCAAGATCCACCCGCCCAATTTTGAGTCGCCCAATTACGCCAACTACGCGGTTGTCGGCGTAGTTGTTTCGAAATCAGAGGCCAAACAGACCTCCAACGACAAATCTAAGTACATGTCTGTCCAGCTGTCGAATTTCAAGCAGAACATCACACTCACTCTATTTGCCAAGGCTTTCAAGAAATACTACAAGTTGCGGCTCGGCGACGTGATAGCGGTGCTGAATCCGCAGATCTGGGTGTTTAAAGAACGGTCGGGGTTTGCCTTGTCGCTCAAAGAAGATTACGACACGATCCTGGAGATCGGCCATTCCAAGGACTTTGGACTGTGCAAGGCGCTCAAGAAAGACGGCTCGCAGTGCAACTCGCCCATCGACACAAGCAAAACGCAATACTGCGACTACCACACCGAGCTGAGTTTCAACAGAACGGCTTCCAAACGGCTCGAGCTGACGGGAAGCTCCAAGATGTTCACTCCGTCAGAGAACGGCGTCAAACAGGCCATGTACTTGTCGACAAAACAGAAGAATGGCCAGGAGGTGCTGGACGGACAGCTGGTGGACGACGCACACGCCCCGAAGGAGAACCTGGGCCGGTTGTACTTTTCGAATCCGGACGCTTCCAAGGCCTTTTTCGACGACTCTTACTCGAACCCGCGGCTAATTGCCGATATAAGCGCTGCAAAGACCAAGGTCAAGCGCGCAAAGAACGAAAGACGGCTCCGAGAAAAGCTCGCTGGCATCTCGGGCGGCGACTCGCTGAAAGACACAGGTGTCCAGTCCCCCACCACGCAAAAGGCAGTGAAAGTAGCTTTCGACCCGAAAACCATGACCAAGATCGGGTTCAACCCGACAAAACGGCTATTTGAGAAGAAAAAGGACCACGAGAAGTCGCAGCACAAGTCAGAGCTGGTTGCAGAGCTGCTCAGCACGGCTAAAACACAGAAATCGCTCGGAAGAAGCAAAGAAGATATCAAGCGACGCAAGCTCATGTTTGGCAAGAAACCCGAGCAGATGATCGAGCTCAGCAGCTCCGACGATGAATAGTGATGGTAATGTCATTCTATATCTATGTAGTCTACTCGTCGATGGTATTATGTCTCGACGGCTTTTTAAACGTTCCGGCAGCCTCGCCAAACTCCTCTGCTCCCGGACGCGGCGACAGCGACGGACAGAACTCGTGCAGTATCCGGCGCAACAAACCCCGTCCGATTGGTTTGGACAGGAATCCAGACATCCCGGCGTTGAGACAGTCTTCTTTGTTGCTCTGGTCAGCGAACGCAGTCAGAGCCACTATCGGCCCGGTGTACTTGAGCTCGTCTCTGATCACACGCGTGGCAGAGAGCCCGTCGATGTTTGGCATCTGGACGTCCATAAAGACCAGGTCGTACGTCTCGTTGTTGGCCTGGGCCTCCTTCATCAGAAGAATGGCTTCAGATCCATCGCACGCTAGTGTGGTGTCTGTAATTCCTTCCAGTCTCAACATCCGTTTGATCACCTCCTGGTTGACCAGGTTGTCCTCGGCTATCAGGAACCGCAGCGAACAGGAGCCGGTCGACGCCACACCTGAGGAGTTGGACGACGTGCCAGAACTCGTGGACGATTTCCGGTTCGAGTGCGCAGTTCCCGTGGAAGCTCTGGTGATCAGGTCTGGTTTCTGGAAGTACGAAATCTCGTTCTCGTTGGTACTCTTGAACGCTTCTTCGTCAGCAAAGCTCACCTTCTTGATCTTGTCCTCCTCTGGCTCGAACTCGCCAACCTGAGGAAGCGGAATGGTGAACGTGAATTTGGATCCCTTGCCAACCTCAGACTTCAACGTCAGAGTTCCATGCATCATCTTTGCAAACTGCTTGCAAATCGACAGTCCCAGTCCTGTTCCTCCGTAAGAACGAGAAAGCGTCTGGTCTCCTTGCACAAAGGCGTCAAAGATCTTGTCCTGCAACGACTTGTCGATTCCTGAACCGGTATCGGTGATACTCAGCTCAAACACCCACTTGACAGGTTTGGAAATGGCCATGTACTTGGAATTGTTCTTGGCAAACTCGGCAAGGACGTCGCTCTCGACACCAGACACCAGCGACTCCACGCTCGCACGCAGCTCTGTGCCATGGTTGTACGAATCCGCAAGAGCAACACGGTAGTTCGAAGAAGCCACCGTGTGAACACTCTTGGTGTCGGACTCAGAGATGTCTGCTGAAGAATAGGTAGGATTACCTTTCACATACACCGTCTCGAAATTAGCGTCTCGAGACCGTGCTTCGTCATACTCGCCCAGAATCCGCATTAAGAGAGTGATCGTTCCTTTTTCTGGCGTAAATTTGAGCGAGTTGCTCACAAGATTCATCATCACCTGGATCAGCCGGTTGGAGTCCGAATAGAACACCTGTCTGCGCAAAAAGTCAGGCCGTGTCAGAATCTTCAGGTTCACGTTCTGGTCCTTGGCACTTTTACCGAAAATGGACTGTGCTTGAGAAGCGATCTCGTAAACTTGGAATGTTCGTTTTTGTAGCTTTGATTTCTGCAACTGGTTCTTGCTGAACGTTAATAGTTGCGTTAAAATGTGCAATAAGAGCTCCCCACTGCGGAAAATTAACTCCAGCGACGATTGGATCTTCTGGGTATCCTGTTCAGCCATTGCAACAGACGTCATACCCAGGATTCCGTTCAAAGGAGTACGCAGCTCGTGAGAAATGTTAGCAATAAAGACAGTTTTGGCCTCGTTGGCGTCTTCTGCCTGTTGTCTCGCAGCATCGGCCTGAACCTTGGCCACCTCCAGCTCTTTGGTACGAGCACGGACACGATCCTCCAGATGTGTATATTGCAGGTCCAGCTCTTCTGTCATGACATTAAATGCTTCTGTAAGCTCGCTCAATTCGTCATAAAAAAGTCCTTTTCCTTGAACAATAGCAGGTGTTGGAGGCGTTCTATCGGCAATCCAGTCGGGGAACGTGTCGTTCGAGTGCGGACTAAGCATCGTGTCGCCTCCGGTGCGCGGTCTCACGTGCGAATCAAAACTTTCGTGGGCTGTGCGACGAGAGTCCCTCTGGATCTCCTCAACAGGAGAATACGGTTTCTCCTCGCTTGTATCGCTCGACTCTGTCTTGACGTGTGTAGACTCGCCAGCTTCACGTTTGGACTTGAGTCGAAGATTATTTGCTAGCAAATGCAGTCTGTTTTTGTAGGAAGCCCCGCTGGCTGGACCGTCGTGATCGTCTTTATCTTTTCGGTCGGTATGGAACAGAGCAGAGCTCTTTTTTCGGCGACGAACGTGTCGCAGACCACGACCTTCAGCAACCTGTTCGGTAGCCTTCTGCAGCTTCAAAATAGGTCGCACACCGTAATGAGCAAGCGGGAAGGTGACACAACACATGAATGCAGCTATTCCGATACAAACTCCAACAATCAGTTTAGTGAGCTTGACGGTTGGCTCCATAAACTTTCCTCGACTCTGTTCGACCGAAATGACCCAGTCAACAAACGCAAGACCGGCCGTGGCATATCCAACGGAAACTCGCTCTCCGAATGGATTTCTAAGGTCGGTATAATGGCCCTGGTCCTGGTCGTCTCGGAACACATCTTGTGCCGGGGCATAATCGCTCAAATTGTATGTTTCTGAATCGTTCTTGAACATGTACTTGAATCCAATAGATTCCGACATGTTGGTGTGCGAGTTGACTGATTTCATGCAATAAATTGCAGAATAGTCGTTTGTTGATACATTTGTTCCGACAGATTCGAGTGAGTCCACGTTGACCACGACGCTGAGATAACCACTTAAATTGGGCGTGGCTAACAAGACGGAGTTGTTAGAGTACACGGGGAGCGACAAGGACATGAAGTATTGTCCATTTTCGGAGCGCGGACCGGAAACGTAGCCTCCTTGTTCGACAAGCTGATTTGTGATGGAGCTGACGTTCTTATAACTTAAAACGTACAGTTTGTCCAGGAGGTCTTGTGAGCAGTTTGCAGAGGCATCTTTGTTTGCCACGGAGGCTATAAGCTCCAAATTAAGATCATAAAGTCTTGCGTCATTGAAGGAAGCTGATGCGTCTAAAGATTGTTTCATGGTTTCGATGGCCTCTTCACTAACCGAGTTAGAATTATTTCCCACCTTGCGCGAACTCAAAGCATTCTCAAGGGTATCTCTGGTACTCAAGAAGTAGATCTGGTAGTAGTAGTAAATAAAACTCTGTTGTATCTGGGCAGCTTTAAGTTCTGCCACGACTTGCAATTTATCCACTCTGGCAGAAGTAAACACAGAAGTGAAATAAACACCCGTGACAACCGCCAGAACAAATAGCGAGAATAGTGCTACAAACAGCACCAGCGCTATGAGTTGGGTCCGAATCGAGATTCGGATTCTATGCCATCGCATGACAACAAGAAAAACGATCGATAATAATACAAAAAAAAAAAAATAGTCAGTATCCAGCGATTACCTCATCCTGCCTAATCGGTGTTCTTACAGATCTTGGTTGAAAAATTAACTATGTGCGGGGCTGACTAAGCGTTTATTTGGGCACAATGTCGTGGGCAACAAGGTAGTCGGCAATGATCTTGATACACTCCTCGACGCCAGACTTGCTTGTGTCCAGGTGGATTTCTGGAGACTCTGGGGCCTCGTATGGGTCGTCGATTCCGGTAAAGTTCTTGATCAGTCCTTCTCTGGCCTTCTTGTAGAGTCCCTTTGGATCTCTTTGCTCAGCAACCTCTAGAGGAACGTCAACGTACACCTCAACAAACGGGAGACCGGCCTCCTCGTGCAGTTTTCTGGCCTGAGCTCTGTCAACTTTGTATGGAGAAATGAAAGAGGTAATAGCAATAGCTGAAGAATCGGCAAACAGCTTGGAAACCTCCGAAATACGACGGATGTTCTCGGCACGGTCCTTCTCGCTGAACCCAAGGTCCTTGTTCAGACCAAAACGGACGTTGTCACCATCAAGTCTGTAGGCATTGATCTTCTTGGTCAACAAAAGTCTCTCCAAGCCACATGCGATGGTACTTTTTCCGGAAGCACTGAGTCCGGTGAGCCATAAAGTGGCGCCCTTTTGGCCGGTCAAAGAGTTACGCTCCTCTCTTGTCAGATTGTGGTGCCAGGTGATGTTGGTCGACATGCTTGATTGGATTTTTTGATAATTTTTCAATCTTGATGAATCCTGCTAACGTCAAGTCACGTGAGCAGAAAAAAAGAAAGCAAATTAGTATCAACTACCAGCCAGATGAAGGATTTCGGTCAGAACCGTTGGTTTCAAGCCCTGGGATTGTGACTGTTTGGCCTCCGCAAGATCTCCGTACTGTTTCATCATCTGGGACACTCTTTGGTCTGTGGGTTTGGTCAAAATATTAGATTCTTTTGCTCTTTTCCTAATAAATTGTGCCAGTTGTAGATCACGGTTAAGTAAAGCAGCCAGGACCAGGCAGTAGACCAATTCTGACACAGCAGATGGATCGTTGTTCCATTTCGCCACAGCCTCGTTGTATTCGTCCATAGACTGGTCAAATAACCCGTTCCATGCGTAAAGAAGTATCTTGGTAGCAGACACCGGTGCGGCTGTAGCCTCGATGTCCTCTATATTGATGTCTTGATTGGACTCTAAGGCGTCGTGGATACCAAGAAGCTGCTTGAAGTATGCACCTTGGGAGCTAGTTTGGGGGCTCAGAGACTTTGAAGACGATTCTGTAACCTCTGTGTCCGGGACCTGTTCCAATTTGGCTCTGATCTCTGCCACGGTTTTTGACACATCCATCTCTGGCAAATAGCCCACCTTTTTCTCCACGAGCTTCTCGTTTTCCGAATACTTCACCGTCTCCAAGCTCGAAAGAGGCACAATGGCTTTCACAAGGCTGGATGTTGGAAGAGTTGGTGTCACAAGGCTTAAGATTTGCTTGGGCGATAACGTCTCTGTTTGCAGAATGTCTTGAGCCACGTCCAGATCGACATCGAGCTGAGGGACGTACGATTCGAGTTCTAGCCTGAAGAAAGCTTCAACAAGCAACTTCTGTGCGGCCGGATCAAGCTCCATTGTGTCCAGATCGAGCTGGATGATGCTGATTGCCTTTGAAAGCGTGATCTCCTTATCTTCAGGCTCGGTATCGACTTTCTCGCCCTCTACGAGTCTCCGCAGAACCAGTTGTCTAATTTTATCGTCTCTGGTGAGGTTTTGCACCCAAAGCTCGAAACTGGTCCATCTTCTGCCTGGATTTGCCAGAATCAGCTGGTAGATGGTGTCTTTGTCCAACGATCCCTTAATCTGCTCTATTTTTGGAGCAATACTGGAATACACTCCGAAGTCCAGCCTTGCAAACTGGCGAATAAGCTCGTTATAGTGGCTCAGCTTGGCTGTGTTGGAGATCGAGGCTCGACTGGTCAAGTCTCCGATTGTGGAGTACAGGTCTCTCAAATCCATGGTCTGTTCATCTTCCGGGCTGAGATTTCGGTGGAATCTGATGTGGTCCACGAAATATCTTGGCTCGATCTTGGCGATCGACGCGATCGACTGTTTGACCGTGGGGAGCGCAGGTCTCATTTCTCGTACTCGATACAGAGTAATTTTTTTTCTTGCAGCACCGCCTTGAACCTTTAAATAGGGTCCTATTGACAGGAGGGCTGCGGTGGGGGAGCAAAGATGGCCAATTGAGCGGGAAAGACCAGGGAAATAGACCAATTATAGAGCTGATCAAGCTCCGTGAGCGAAACAAGTCATTTTCTAGATTTTTCTGAGCATGTAGCCTGTTATCATATTGTATGGTATGACCAAAGGGATGTCCATGGAATTCTGTCTGGTGGTATGTTTTTGATCCTTAAACCACCAGTCGTTCTTTCTCCAGCACCAACTAGCTCATCAGTGTAGTTTCTCACCGTTCTGAGAAAAACCCGCAATTTGAGGGACATTTGCACCGTTCACATGTGCCCTAAAAAGAGGCATTTACACGATTCGCCAGCGAGCTATGGCAACAAGTGCCGTCAATTCGTAACACTCCTCCAATTTACAGGCAATTTGTCGCGAACTGCACCGCCGCTCTGTAAATTAAAGAATCGCCCTATTTCCCTGCTCACTTCGTTGCTTCCTTGCCCCTCAAGTTTTTAAGAAAAAGTTTCTTATACAATTATAATGGGTAACGAACCATCGAAATCGAAAAACCCGCAATTTTCCAGAACAGACACGTCGACGTCCGTCAAGAGCGGTCGCTCGATCCGGTCTCGTCGGTCTGTGAGTGAGAACGCTAGCTTTAAGACCGTTTCGTCGTCTCCGGTGATGAGCAGACGAAACTCAACAAAGAGCATGAATGAGCTGTCCGCAGACATGAACAACCTGTCGATCGATGTTCCGCCCAGCATGTTATCTGTGGCCCCCAAGTCGCCGATTTTAAGGGTGAATTCGTCCTCGTCGTTGGCCTCCGCAGTGCCCAACCAGTCGCAATCTATAGATATCCCCGACCCACAGCCGTCGCCACTGTCCACGTCTTTCAAGTCCGGCTCGTCCAGACCCGTGGAATTTGCATCTACACAGGAGTCGGTCACCCTGGACATCGAGGACCTGATCCAACGACTATTGGACGCTGGGTATTCCGGCAAGCGGACCAAGGCTATCTGCCTCAAAAACACCGAAATCCAGATGATTTGCTCCACCGCACGGGAAATCTTCCTCAGCCAACCAACACTCCTGGAATTAAGCGCCCCAGTCAAGATTGTGGGCGATATCCACGGACAATATAGCGATCTCATTAGAGTCTTCACAAAATGTGGCTTCCCGCCTGCAAGCAATTACCTGTTCCTAGGAGACTATGTCGATCGAGGCAAGCAGTCATTGGAGACCATTTTGCTTCTTTTGTGCTACAAGATCAAATACCCAGAAAACTTCTTCCTCCTAAGAGGAAATCACGAGTGTGCGCAAATTACAAGAGCCTATGGTTTTTACGACGAATGCAAGAGAAGAGCCAACTTGAAAACATGGAAGATCTTCATCGACACGTTCAACACGCTTCCGATTGCAGCATCGGTGGCCTCGCGGATATTCTGCGTCCATGGCGGCTTATCTCCGGTGCTGAACTCAATTGACGAAATAAAAATGATTAAAAGACCAACAGACGTTCCAGATTTTGGTCTCTTGAACGACCTTCTCTGGTCCGATCCTGCTGACAGTCCCAACGAATGGGAAGACAACGAACGAGGGGTGTCGTATTGTTTCAACCAGGTGGCCATCAACAAGTTCCTCAACAAGTTCCAATTCGACCTCGTGGTGCGTGCTCACATGGTTGTTGAAGATGGATACGAGTTTTTCAACGACCGATCACTGGTGACGGTCTTCTCTGCTCCGAACTACTGTGGAGAATTCGACAACTGGGGTGCCGTGATGTCTGTTTCCGAGGAGCTACTCTGTTCTTTCGAGCTGCTGGATCCGCTCGACGGCGTGGCTCTCAAACAACTCATGAAAAAAGGAAAACACGAACGTCGCACAGCCCTTAACCACGCAAGCAGTCCCAACGTGTCAATATAGTCATATAGTCATTTACCCATCATCTACACCCGTTCGACAACCACCCACCAATTATCCTTCTCATATCCGCTCTTGCTGATAATTCCACCGGCAGCCTTGCAGTCTTCTTCCAACTCTCCCCGTTTATATAAATGATAATATCTCATTCTGGTTTCTCCGTCTTTAGCCACCCACGGCACCAGCACGTCTTGTTCCATGCCTTCTTTGTAGCCTCTGCGGGACTTTTCCTGTTCCAGAGCCCAGCAGTAAACCAATGCTTGTCCACCTTTTTTCAGCACTCTGAGGATCTCCTTGATTGCAGCAACACGTCTTTCGTTTGTGCTAAAATGGTGGATCACCGCAATCGACACGGCAAAGTCAAAGCGGCCCGTTTCGTGCGGTAACAACATACCATCTGCTACCACCAAATCGTTGAGCTCTTTCTGGTGTAACTTGGCAGCCTGGTCCAGCAGTCCTGTCGAGTAGTCCGAGCCAACGATCCACAGTTTCGGGTTCACCGTCAGGTACTTCCCGTTACCACAACCCACGTCCACGCCGATGGAGTAGTCCGTCAAAGACCCAAGAAAACTGGCCACCATCGGCCACGGCTTGTACCTGGTTTGCGAGAAGTGCTGCGCTATGCTGTTGTACACATCGTGCACATAGACACTCTCCTGGAGGTCAGCAGTCGGCGTTTGTTTGAACTTGGCGAGCTCCTGCTCGATTTCCTCCTTGGACGGTTGAACTTTGCCAGACATGGAATAAGATCAATTAATTTTCACCAAATTTAAATTTTTCACTATTTAAAGTATGAACTCGTCTCTGCTGCGATCATACAAGTGCCAGGACTGGGCGTTGGGTCTGGCGCTAGTCGGGACAAACGTGTTGGCATCCACGTCCAATGGAAAAGTCTATGTTCTTAATAGGAACCTAGACAACGTGCAAACCATCACCGCTCATTCAATGTCTGTGAACAAGATCCGATCTGTTGACCAAAATACCTTTGCGACGGCCTCCAACGATTCAACGGTAAAGGTCTGGGATACGCGTCAGTCCCGAAACGTTGTTGAGGTGTCGAACGCTCGAAAACTGCCGTTCTTATCTCTGGACTTTGGCCATAACATGTTGGTAGCAGGAACAGAACTTAGCGGAACCGACTCCGAGCTGCTGCTATGGGACATCAGAAACCCGTCAAATCCTGTGCGGTCGTTCGTGGACAGCCACAACGACGACATCACCGAGGTCCGGTTCCATCCGTCCAACTCGAACCTGCTTCTTAGTGGAGCCACCGACGGGTACGTGAACCTGTACGACCTGACGATCGCCGAGGAGGACGATGCGCTGATCCAGGTGATCAACTTTGCGTCGATCCATTCGGCCAACTTCCTGTCTCCAAAACGGATCTACACGCTGTCGCACATGGAGACGTTTGCTATTCACGAGATCAACGACCAGAAAACCGAGGAGCACGTGGAGCCGAAACCGCGTGAGTTTGGCGACGTGCGCGGTGCGTGGGACTGCGACTACGTGGTGGACCTGTATGCTCCGGGCTACGTTTTCTGTGGGTCCAATTCCAAACGGGAGCTCAAAATGTACCGGTTCGACGCTTTGGCGGAGAATTTCAACTTTTCCGCACAACAGCCTACGTATTTCCCTGGAGCGCACGGCGATGAGGTGGTGAGGGACGTTCTTGTGGACGGTGGCAGGGTGTACACTGCCGGAGAAGACCATATGGTGAAGATGTGGCAGCCACCAAGTTCTGTGGCCAGCACGACGGCGCGGTTCTTCCACGAGCCGGCAGAACAACCATCGACCCCCCCACAGCCACGGGAGACGTTGTCCCGCAAAAAACACAAGAAACGCAAGCACAAGAAGGACCCGTCCAGATTCAAGCCGTACTAGGTGTTTCTGCAAAAGTCGATTTGCGCGCACGACTTTTGGTGAGGTGTTTATAAAAATAAAGCATTAACGGTAAAATAACGGTGGTTCAGGCCGAGAGGAATTTGCTTGCAATTGTATAGCGAAAGTTGTTGAAACAGCGCCGTGGAGATACTGTCAATTGGATCAGCCACATGAGCCCATTGCCAAGTAATAAAACGGAACATTGCCAAACAGAACAACTTAACTGGATATAAGCCTCTGATTGATTAATGATCGCCAATTCTCCGCCCTCGGCGTATAAACCGGGCACTGCCTTGACCGTTGGATCGCACAAGGTGATCATACAGAAGTATTTGTCGCAAGGTAAGTTCATTTGGATCTGTTTTCACTAACATTCTTAGGTGGTTTTGCCCATGTTTATACATGTACCATTAGTCCCGCTTGGAAAGATCACAAGATAGCATGTTTGAAAAGAGTGGCTGTCCCCGATAAGCCAACATTGAACGTTCTACGACAAGAAGTGGACGCCATGAGACGTCTTCAGGGCAAAAGTTGCATTGTTTCCTACATCGACTCCCATGCCGCTAGAATGAGCAATGGTTCAGGATACGAGGTTTTCTTGTTGATGGAGTACTGCTCGGGCAATGGATTGATCGATTTCATGAACTCCAGATTGGTCAACAAGCTCAAAGAACCAGAGATTCTCCAGATCATGGGAGAAATCACCGAAGGAGTTGCAAACATGCACGCTTTGAAGCCACCGTTGATCCACAAAGATATCAAGATCGAGAACGTTTTGTTGTCCGGAGATAGACACTACAAGTTGTGCGATTTCGGGTCAGCGTCTCCCCCGCTGCGTCCACCGCGGAACGTGGAAGAGTTTGAGGTCCTTCAAAATGATATCATGAAACATACTACTCCCCAGTATCGGTGTCCAGAAATGATAGACTTGTACAAAGGACAGCCGATCGACGAGAAGTCCGATATTTGGGCTCTCGGGGTGTTTTTGTACAAACTGTGCTACTACACCACACCTTTTGAAAATAATGCCATCAACGGCAACGGGAACGGCGGAGGCGGCGAGTACGCCATTCTCAACGGAACGTTCTCGTTCCCAAGGTCGCCGGTTTACAGTTCGCGGTTGAAGAACGTGATATCCAAGTGTCTGGAGGTGGATCCGAAGAAAAGACCTACTGTTTTCCAGCTTTTAGAGGAGATCTGCAAAATGAGAGGTGTTCCATACCCTGATCTGCAGACAAAGCCTACGTCTGCCGACCAGTTCAACACCCCATATCCTTCCCAGGCTCCAAGCATGCCCCGTCGTCCGGTTTCTGTGCACGAACAGCCTGTTCCTGCTCGCAGAGAAAGAACCATGGGAGACATCCCGTCGAAGTACGCTCCCAAAGACACCCCGTTGCACAAGTCGGTTTCTGAAAAGTATATGTCTGGACAGAACCACAACCAGGACTACATCAGCTCGTACGATCCGTTTGCCAATATCGACCGGTCCAAGCTTTTGGGACAGCCGAATAATAAATCTACTCCAGACATCAAGAAACCGACCCTGCGGCCGTCTTCCAAGTCGCGGCCACTCAGCATGTCTGCTGCGTCGTTCCAAATGTACTCGCAGCCGTCTGGGTCGTTGTCGCACACTGAAAACATCATCAACGGAATGACCAAAGAGGAAGTGGTTGAGCTTTCGCCAAACCACCATAATAATATCAACAGCTCTGTTGATTTCATCAAGAACACGGCTCCACAAAGAACGGGAGACAGCATCAAGTCGCGGTTTGCGAGCCTGAAGTCGTCCAACACCGGCCACCACAAGAGATCGAGCATCTCGTCAATCAAAGACCTGTTGACGGGCGGCCGGTCCAGAGAGTCAAGCAGAAACCCGTCCTATTCGTCGAGCAAGAGCAGAAACGCGTCCGGGTCGAACCAGAGCACCGACTCGCTGCACGAGTTCACCTCGATTTACCGCGCAGTGTCGGACTCCAGCTCGTCAACGTCCGAGACTTTTATTGAGGACGAGCAGCGCACGCCGCAGGCAGACAAGCCTGCTGTGCCGGAGCACCGGCCTCCCAAGCGCTCTAATTCGATCCAGCGCCGTGTGCACATGCTGTTAAACCGCAAGCAGTCTCCACCGCCATCGAAGACGGCCCAGGGCTACGGCAAGTACACCGACACGGACTCGATGCCTCCGCCGTCCAAGAACAAGATCAGCAAGATCCCTATCAACATCATCCCCACCACGCCTAGCAAACACCAGACCCCGTCGCCGCCGCCGTTCGGCACGCCGAGCTCCACGGCCACGTCGCCGTACTCGACGAACTCTGCGCAGTCGGGCTCGTCCTCGTTCCGGGACCACGGCGAGCGGCTCAACTACAACGACGCGGTGCTGAGCCGGTTCAACAGCGCAGACTCGTCCACGCCGTCGACCCCGTTGCGTGAGCAGATCAGGGCCAAGGGCAAGCCTAAAGCTCCACCGCCACGGCCCAAGAAACCACAGCACCTCAGCTCCAACAAGTCGACCCCAAAACGGGCCTCGGGCAACGGAAGAGCCAGCATGAGTGACGACGACGTTGATGCTCTAGAAAGACGGTTCTACGAAAAATTCCCCAGTGCATTATAGAGCAAAAGGCATGTTCAACTTTATTATTCGCTATCGCTATCGTAGTCCTCGAGCGAGTCCACGACAAAGTCGCACGCCTCCTCGAATCTCTCCTCCACCACGTTGTCCAGACCGTCCACGTCTGCGCGCAGCACACGGCCGTACTTTTTGCGCGGCTTCTTCAGACTGCCGTTCTTCTCCACGTCTCCCCAGCACGAGTGCTTGTATGCGGTGAACACGAGCGAGTTCTGATAGAACCAGTCCACCACCGACTCGTCGATGGCAGATACTATTGCGCGCAGCGGCGTTGGTTTGTCCAAGAAATTCACCGAACACTTCACCAAACTGCGCACATCTCTGTGGCCGCACAGATGCACCACTCCGTTGTACGCGTCACCAAAGCCCACAAACGCGATCTTGTTCACCTTGAAGTACTGCACGTAGTGGTCCCAGAAGTATAGCAGCGCGTCCTGGGCCGCGTTCACGTTGTTGTATTGCACATCCTCGGACCCAGAGATGGTTTGTGGCACGTTGATGTCCACCACGCCATACTTCTCGCCAGCGGCCCAGTCCAGGAACTTGAGCGACTGGTCCACGATCACCGCCGACGACGAGTCCAGCGTGCCCGTCACAGGGTCCCGGCGAGCCCAGATCCGCGCCGAGTCGTGCACAAGAACCACCAGCTTGTCTGCCTCGGCCACCTGCGGCGAGCACACAATCAGGTCCGTCAACGACTGCAAGTACGGCTGTTTGTCCGATAACACGGGCAGCTGCACAAATTGGCGCTTGTCGAACAGCTCCTGCTTGTGGTAAGAGCGCACCGCGTCGCTGACCTTGGAGTTCTTGGCCGCCAGTTCCTCGAAAGAAACAGTGTCCATCTTTTGTACGAGCTCGTCGTAGTCGCCCATGATGTTGGGTATCGAGAAGTCCTGACCGTCGTAGCCCGGCTTGAGAGTCTTCCAGTACTGCGACTGGATCTTGATCACGTCGTCAATTACCTCAATGGTCTCTGGTTTCGGTAGCACCTGCTTGAACTCTTCTGGTGGCTCTCCTAACAGAACCTTGGCCACACGCAGCGCGCTGTTCGCGATAGAGTCCAGGTTGTAGCCTCCTTCCAGAACAACACAAAGGTTACCCTTGGCCAGACTCTTGAGCGCGTGGGTCATGTGGCCGTACCCGGCTGGCGAAACATGGCACCCTCCAATGATATCTCCGTCAGCGGCGTCGAAGCCGGACGAAATGATCACCAAATCCGGGGCAAACTCGTGGCAGACGGGCATGATAACCCTGTTGAACGCGTAGATGTAGTCTGCATCACCCATTCCGCCCACGGGCCACGGCACGTTCAGATTAAACCCCTCCCCTGGTCCTGTTCCAACCTGGTCTGCTCCACCAGCCTTGGTGCCCGGATAGTATTTGCCCTGCTCGTATCTGTGCAGCGAGATGTACAGCACCCGCGGGTCGTCAATGAAAGCTTTCTGTGTTCCGTTTCCGTGGTGGACGTCCCAGTCCACAATCACGATTCTGCGCACCGATTCAGGGTAATTGGTGAGTATACTTTTTGCGGCAACCGCAACGTTCGAAAACAAGCAGAAGCCGCCAGGCACGTCCGGCTCCGCATGATGACCCGGCGGCCGCACCACGGCAAGGGCGTTTTTCACCCGTCCTTCCACCACGGCCCGACAGGCCTCAATGGCTCCTCCGCACGACAGCTTGGCACTCAGCAACGAGTCGTTGTTGAAGTAAACAGAGTCGCTTTTCTCGGTGAGCTCCATGAGCTGTTCCTTGGACATCTGGCGCGTGCTCTCGATGAACTGGAGGTGTTCCTCCGTATGGACCAGCAGAATCTCCTCCTTGGTAGCTTCTCGAACAGGGATCTTCACCATCAAGTCGCCGATCTGCGTCCGACCAGACAGCGTTGGGTCGTCGATCAATCCGTTCTCAGCAAGGATCTTGTATATTCTGTAGATTCGGCGCGGGTCCTCCGGATGTGGATCGATGTACTCGAAGTAGGAGGTGAAAATCTTTGCGTGGTACCGCATGCGAACGTCGTAGCAAAGACCCGTTTTCAAGGGCACGTACGCCAATTGCGGCGTCCGCGTGGGAACAATCACCGACGCGCCCTTCAGCTCGGGCTCCTCCGTCTTGATCTCCAGCGGCCGCTTTCTGTCGCCGTTCAAAGTTTCCGTCTCCATACTAAAAGAAAAATAAATACACATACATCTTGGGAATCTCGCGGTATATGGAGCCGTGTAGCACAGCCGTGGAAAAAATTATTCCAGGACGCACTAATGAAGCTCTATTACGAGGCCTCGCGGTTTCTGACCGACTCCAAGTCTGGATCTTTACAGAACCGGGTCTTTGGGTCGTATCGGGACAAGAAGATCCAGTCTGACCCAAAACACGTTTATGCTTTGGTGCTTTCGACGTTGAAATACAAGCCTTTTATTTTGGAGATCATCAAGAAGTGCAAGTTGCTGACGATCGAGAAGAAAGCCAAGCTTACCGAGCCCATGGCACTGTTGCTGGTCCACGACTTGCTGTTCTCCAAAGGAGGCAGAATCCATAGCAAACACCATCCGTTGAAAGACGCCATAGTCCGCAATAAAACTAGACTCCATGCAGAGCTGACCAAGTTGAAGCTCAAGCACGGGGTCCGTTCGCTAGAGGACCTCATAGAGGACGACGAGACGCCCGTGAGATGGTTCCGGGCAAATCGCGTGAAAACCACGGCCGCGAAAGTCGTTGAGGAACTGAGTCATCTGCGACAGGTGTTCAGCATTGAGGATATCGAGAAGGGCACCATCTACCACGACGAGTACGTGACAGACCTGTTTGGGATCCATCCGCGCGAAGATCTTGTTTCCACGCGACTGTACAAGGCGGGCGAGGTGATTATTCAGGACCGTGCGTCGTGCTTCCCTGCTTTCATTCTGAATCCACAGCCTGGAAAAGATCTAATCATTGACTCCTGTGCGGCCCCTGGCAACAAGACCACGCACTTGGCGGCCATTTTGCGCAACAGTCCAGAGTCCGTGATAGCGTTCGAGAAGAACAAAGAGCGTGCCAAGGTGCTGGAGAAGATGTGCGACAAGGCAGGAGGTTTAGGGTGTATTCGTGTGCAGCAGGGAGATTTCACAGCTACCAACCCAGAGGAATATCCACAGGTGACCGGTTTGTTAGTTGACCCGTCGTGCTCTGGAAGCGGGATCTTTGGCCGCGCGTTCGAGGAAAACGACGCCCAGGAGTACACAGAGGAACGGCTCAAGAAACTGGCCAGTTTCCAGGCCTCCATTATGAAACACGCCATGAAGTTCCCGAACGCGCGCAAGATCGTGTACTCGACGTGCTCTATCCATGCGCAGGAGAACGAGCAGGTTGTGGTGGATCTGTTGCTGGACAAGGCGGTTCAAAAGCAGGGCTGGAGAGTGTGCAACCGCAAGGACGTGATCCCCAGCTGGCCACGACGCGGTCTCGTGGAGGAGTTCAGCGCTATGGAGAACCCAGAAGCCTGTGCAGAAGGGTGTATTCGGACGATGCCAAAAGTGGAAGGAGGAATCGGTTTCTTCGCTGTAGCATTTGAAAGAGATCTGCATTAATATACGGAAACTTACAATCTTCTAATAACGTCAGAAATAACCTCTTGAGTAGAGCTCTTTCCGCCAAGATCTGGGGTCTTGATGGTGTCCTCCTTGAGGTTGGCATCGACGGCGGAGTAGATCCGGGCAGCAGCTTCTGGATAGCCCATGAACTCCAACATCAGAGCACTGGAACGGATGGTTGCAATTGGGTTGGCAATGCCCTTTCCTTCAATATCTGGGGCAGAACCGTGACATGGCTCTCCAATGGCAAAGTTGTCTCCAACGTTGGCAGAAGGAACAACACCCAACGATCCAACAAGAGCAGCAGCTCCGTCAGACAAAATGTCTCCGTAAAGGTTTGGAGCCACAACAACGTCAAAGATTTCTGGCTCACGGAACATTCTGTACACCATCGAGTCCACAATCTGCTCCTTGTACTGGACAGAAGAGTATTTCGAAGGGTTGCTGTCGTAGAGTTTTCTGACGGTCTCACGGAAAAGACCGTCGGAAACAGAAAGCACGTTACTCTTATGAGTGACAGTTAAAGTTGGTTCCGAGTGCAAGCTTTCACCGCCGAGTTTTCTGATGGCCTGTCTTTGCAAAGCAATCTCCAAAGCAATGGCACCGATTCTCGTGGTGGCCTTCTCGGTAATTCTCTTGATAGCCTCGGCAACTTTCTGTCCATCTTTCTCGTACAGTTTTTCCTCCTTGATGTACAGGTCCTCTGTGTTTTCTCTAACAATGACCATGTCGACGGGTCTACCGATACCTTCGACACTCTTGACTGGTCTGACGTTGGCGTAGAGACCAAGCTTTTTACGCAAAGCCACGATCGGAGAAGAGTAGCCTTGGACTTTGGTGGTTGGAGACGAGACTGCACCGAAAAGTGCGCCGTCGCACGAGTCCTGCAGAACCTTGACGGTTTCATCTGGAAGAGCGGTACCAGTCTGTTTGAACAGTTCGAAACCGGCCTTGAGGTCGGTGAACTCGAATTTCAGGTTCAGATCAGATGGAAGAGCTTCCAACACCTGTTTACCAGCAGGAATGACCTCTCTTCCAATTCCGTCTCCTGGAATTAAACCTGGGGGTGTTAATATGGCGTCGAAAAGTTCACCACTTACCAATTTTGAGAGTTTTGGTGGCGTAGGAACGCGCAAATTGTCTGGTGACCGATCTGGAAGCCAACATGATGAAAATTAAATTAATGTTAATTTTTCATTTCTCACTTGGAAAAAATACCCAAACCCATTGGCGATGTTTTCTTCGGTGTGTTTTGTTTTGGCGGTTGTTTTATTCGCCAACTCGGCGTATTCCTCATATCAATTCCACCAACTGGGCAACGCGCTGCCGCTGGATGTCCAGCTGGAGGCCGGGGCCGCGTGTTTGCTGGCGTTGATTGGAGGATTATTGGCAGTGCCTCGTGCCTCCATCAAGCACGATATTGTTTCCGGACACGCGGTGCCGGGATACCGTCAGGAGCCATTAAAATACATATATATGGACAAAGCAACAAGCGAGTTAGAAGCACAAGGAGTGGGATTATTTGAGGAATTAATCAATCGTCCCGGATACCTGGACCTGGACAAAAAGAGAAAGGAATTTGCCAAATGGGCGAAGCAATGACGGGCATCTGGCACACAAGCAAAGTTTCAGGAAGGCGGGGGAGGTCTAGAGATCTTTTTGGTGATCATCTGAACAGGGCCCTGATCCTGGAAAAGATACCCGATCCGTTGTGCTGCGACACCGGAAATTCGTCCTTTAACGTCACCTGGGTCGAACTGCCCAGGTCTTCTTGGTCCTGCGGGGTTTGTTCCGCGCCGACGTCCTCCGCGTCTGCTTCCTGGTCTGGGTACGAGATCGCGGTGAACTCGCTTGCTCCGTCCTCATTACCGGGATACAGAACGTTGTTGAGGTTCCCACACTCATCATACTCCTTAGCATCATGATCAGAGGTACACCAGTGGTTGTCCACCACAAACTTGAACACTGTTTTTTCGTAGGGCAAGTCGATTATTTT
Organism: Ogataea philodendri; assembly: GCF_020536065.1. Classification (NCBI taxonomy): domain Eukaryota; kingdom Fungi; phylum Ascomycota; class Pichiomycetes; order Pichiales; family Pichiaceae; genus Ogataea; species Ogataea philodendri. The sequence continues at coordinate 541,355 of NW_025764099.1, forward strand.
GGCAAACCCAGAAGAGGTCTTATCTAACTTGTGGGTTTTGGACCAGTTATCAAACGTGCCGGTCACGTAAACGTCCTTAGCGTTATTGGAAGGCCTGTAAGTTAGAAACTGGATGGAACACCAAGATCAGAAGGGATCAGCTGATCTCGGAGTTTCTTCATTTGAGGGGGACACTTAGCAATCAAGTTGCCCTTTTTGCGGATCCCGTGTTTTGAAGGTACTCACCATTCGAAACGGTATTTATAGGCAGCCATATTGCCAGTTTCAGAGAAAAACAAGTTATTTCTAATCAACCTTCTGGTTTAAACAACCGATAAATTAATGGGCTCTTGAAAATTAAAGGGAGACCCACTTTCAAAAAATTTAAATGTCTTACATGTCTATTCATTCCACGCAATAACAAACATGAACCCGATCCCGACAAAAATGAAGAAGATTTGGCCGATAAATTTGCGCAGTTCCTGGACACGAGAGGTGCCCTGTCCGAGCTCCAACAGCTCTGGAACAACGCTGAAACCAATGTAGAGGAACCCGCCTGCAGTAAATGGGAGGGTCAGATCTCCGATCTGGACAGTGGTGCCAAAAAGACCGGGCGAAACGGCGTTTTGATCCGATCCAACGGTCTCATTGGCCGTCTTGGACAGGGTCTGGATCGAGATACCGATCACAGTGCCCAAGTATGCTCCAATGGCCGTGACAAATTGCGAGCTCATGGCCTGCCATTTGGTGAAACCACCCTGAATCAACAGGGCAAAATCCCCCACTTCGTGTGGGATCTCGTGGAAAAACACCGCCAATGTTGTAGTGCAGCCGACCGTGTTGGAGATGTAGAACGAGGACGCAATGGCCAGTCCGTCGGTAATATTGTGAGTAAAGTCGGAGATCAGGTTCAAGTAAGCCGAAGTCTTGACACTGGCATTAGGATTGGCAATCACAGGCTCTGGTTTGGACTCCTTGGTCGACTTGGACTTCTTGGACTTTTTGCTCTTGGACTTTGGCCTCTCCACAGGCTCAACGTGAGAATGGGAGTGCGAATGCGACGAAGGCTCGCCAGTGTGCTCCAGAACCCGTAAACTTTTGTCAATTATGAAGAAAAACAGAAATCCCAGGAAAATACAGAACCCAAGCACGCAATTGCGTTTTCCGTCCACCAACACAAAGGATGCCTTGTGTTCGAGCGGCTCTCCCAAAAACGTCTGTGGCAGCAAGTGTAGGAACACGTCTCCGAGAAGACCACCAACGGCGAAACTCACTAACAACGATAACGACGAAACGTCGATATTGGCAGGGATCAGGGCCAGAATGAAGTTTGGAGGACCCGAAATGTATGTGGTGGCAAGCAATGCATTACCAGCAGGTCCAAATGGGAACAGTTTTGAGAACACGTACTCTGCGTAGCTGAGATCGTGGGACTCGTGTTCGAAATGGGAATTGAGTTCCTGGACAACCTGACATTGATCCAGCTTTTCGTTCAACAGGTCCAGGTCCAATGTTCCGTCTTCAAAGAACAATTGTTTTGTAGAGGCGACCGGGTTCTTGAACGAGAACGCACTGGCCACTGCCAAAATGGCAAAGATACTAAACACCTTGGAATAAAGCATTTTATAAATAAAATCAAGGCAAAAAAAACATTTCGACATTCTATATTTATATCCACCATGTTGCGCAGAGAACCAACCACAATCAAATTGACGCCCGACGATGTCAAGGAGTTCTACCGAGAACAGACGTACAACACGATTGTGGGCACCACAGAGATGGAGAACCAGAACCAGGGAGTGGAGAGAGAACAAAAGTCCATCAAGGAGAGGGTGTTGGGAGAAAGAGAACATAGTCGATAAGTTGCATTTGTCTCGATAACCGCCAAAAACCATTCTGTCCGCTACGTCTTTATATATTTATGTTTAATTAATCATTTGCACTGTTGTTGTTGTCTTGTTGCCCCAGTCTTTTATTATTTTTTCTCCAATTAATAATTTCCCTTCTTTCGCGTCATGTCAACAAGAAGATCGTCCAGACTTCAAAATCAGCCGGACAAGTCCCACAACTACTCCGTAGACCTCTCGGAGAGCGAGGGCAACGACTCAGACCAGTCGGAACACGAATACCAGCCAACTAAACGTGGTTCTCGTAAACCCACCAAATCACAACGCGCTCCAAAAAGACGCAAAACCGTGCCCAACAACATCGACCAGCTGGAAAACTTCCAGGAAAACTATCTGTTCGAGGCCTTGAGCAATGCAGAGTCCGCAGTCGCCGAGCTTGCAGCCTCTTGGCTCGACCAGTTCCAAGAAGACAAGTACGACGCGATCAAAGATATGGTCAACCTTGTGTTGAGATCCTGTGGGTGTGTGACTCTTGTTGCCCAACACGACGTTGTCAACGCAGACTCCTCCAAGGAAACTATCGCCGAGATCCAGGCAATGTTCGAAAAGCAAGTCTCCCACGAATACCCATTGGGTCTTGCCTCCAACTCGAAAAACCCAAACTGGAAAGACTACAAAAAGAGATGTCTGGAGTTTATTGACCAGGTGCTGGTTACTGCGAACGAACAAGGAGTCATTTTTGAGGACGAAGAGCTGATCGAGCTGCTGCTCACCTGGTTCGGTGCCATCACCACGTCCAATGCCAGACCATTGCGTTACTCTGCCACCGTTCTGTGTTTACAAATGGAAACCACTCTGTGTTCTTTGATGGCACAGATTTCCAACTCCATCAGCAGAACTCAAAGACAGCTCAACAACGAACAGCGCAACATCGACTCATTGGCCAAAAAAGCGCGCTCAGAGGCCAAACTTGCCGCTGCCAAAGAACGTGCTTCGCAGATCGAGCAGAACGTCCAGCTATACATGGAACACAAAAACTATCTGGAAACTTTTCTCCAGGATATCTTCAACACAACATTTGCTCACAGATATAGAGACACCGACTCGCAAATCCGCCAGGAGTGTGTCAGACAGCTTAGCAACTGGATCGACCAGTATCCGGAGTTCTTCTTTGAAAGTGTGTATATCCGGTACTTGGGATGGCTGATGACCGACCAGGAGTCTGCTGTTCGTAACGAGGTTCTTCGAGTGCTTTTGAAATTGTACCAGAGCCACTCTGCTGCCACGGCGTTGCGCCAGTTCACCAGCCATTTCAAAGATAAGTTGATGGAAATTGCGTTCTACGAGACAGACTTGAAGGTGAGATCAAGCTGTATTCAAGTTCTTACAGAGATCACACGGATGGGTTTCTTGGAGACCGAGGAGGTGGTCAAACTGTCCAGTCTGATCTTTGTCGATAACGAGGATTCTCTGTTCCCAAAGAGCAAATCTGCTGGAAGATTGTACAAAGAGTTATCCAAGCTGATTGCGGTTGCAGAGTCCGAAACGTTCACTCAGTATCTGGAATCGAATGGAGCCACAGTGGACAAAGTTGACGAGTCTATGGATCTCGACGTGAAACAGTTGCTCAAGTTCCACGGTCTTTCTCAGCTACTTGTGGAGGCTGAAGCTTACTATGTTGAGAATATTCTCTCTTCCCAACCAAAGAAATCTTCTGATAACGCCCGTGCAGCCAAACTGTCCAATATCTCGCAAAACCTGTATGCTGTTCCGCGGTACCATGGTAATAGCTCTTTGGAAGTCCTGTGCAACTATTTAACCCTGGACGTGTCTTCAAACCCAGAGCTGGACAAGATCAAGGAAAATATTGAGCTTTCATACGTACAGACAGAATTTGTCCTCAGTTTGGTCACGGCTGCCACCACTATCTATTGCGAGGCAGAAGCCAACGAGTTCCATTTGCAAATATTCCCTAAGAAACAGGAAGACGCTACTGGCGAAAAGACTTTGATTCTCGGCAAGCTTGTTGCCCAGCTGTCTGGACTGTTTGAGCTGTGCAAGAAATCACATTTGTCGGCGTTCCTGGCTCTTTTCAACCAGATCACTAAACACAACATTTGCGAGACCCTGGATCAGACGGAAACAGAAACCAAGATCAGCAAACAGTTGATCAAGTCGTTCAGAGAGTCGTCGTTGCAGTCGTTCAGCCCTGACTCTTCAGACTACTACAACTCCACCAATTACCAGTTCTTCCAGTTTTTCCAGTACTTCAAGCTGGACATCATGGAGATTTCGTTGGAGTTCGACAAGATTCTTAAGGAACTCGGCAAGGAGCTGTCTTTGGGTTTGAAGAACGTCGATTACGCGCAGACCTCTGCCACTTTAAACAAATTAATGCTACTTAAGGCTCCAGCTACCAAATTCAGACTTCTGACCGAACTTGGTCTACAGATCGACCATATCTGCTCTTCGCTGGGCTCACTTCCGATTTCCGAAGAATTAAACGACCTCACTGCCTCAAACAGACTCGTCGAGTACTTCTCGTGCATTCTGTTCTTCGTTTCTGAGAACCTCGAGATCCTCACCAACAAGCTGAAGGTGGACCCCGACACCGACGCGTTGGACGAGCTGCACCACCATCTGCTGGTTCTTGCTCCAATCAAGCGCGTTCTGGTGGAGCTTGTTGGAAAAGACTCGCTGGACATTGCGTTCTGGTACGAGGTCACCAGCGTGTATCTGGACGTGTTCACCACGCTGAATGTGCTGAAATACTACGTTGGGTCGCACAGAGACGTGCTGGAACACTTCTTCGACACAGAAATGGCCGTCGAGCCTCTGTCTGGGACACAGGAACACCTGCTACGTCTGTTCTTGGTGCTGGAAGCCGAGGTCGCTCTGGAGAAAGACGTCCAATTGGACCGCACCGAGTCCGAAGACGTTGCGTTTGAAAGACTCAAATTGCCCGACGCGGAACGCAAACTGTGCACTCTAACAGCAAAACTCGTCCTGCTGGACAAAACCGTCGGTTTGCAGTCGTTCTTAATGTCTCGAGTCAAACTGAACCGGGCGGTGCTGGGAGACCTGTTCAACCAGGTGTTGGACTACCAGCAGCCAGAGATCAAAGAAGAGACAGAAACACCGCACGAAAAGTCCCGCACTCAATCGCCCGCTCCGCAGCAAGAACAATCGGACCAGTTCTTGCACACCAACACGTCTGTGCCGGACCTGCTGCCCGAGCCGTTGCCCGACCTTGTGTTGTAATTGCTACACCTTCGTATATTGTACGCCCAGCTCGCACTGGAGTCATTAATCATATATATGCAAGTATGGTCTATTCATGCCTTGGCAGAAACTCCGATCGGCTGGTCGTCCGGGGCAATATCGTACTCCTGACGCGGCCGAGGAGACTTGATCACCTTGTTGGTAGACACCTTAGTCTTGTTGATGCTCTCTCCCTTAACCACCTTTTCCATCTCGTCCTTGGTCAACGTCTCATACTCGAGCAGTCCTTCGGCGAGTCTCTTGAGTTCGACGCGACGCTCACGCAAAAGGTTCCGGGTCCGGTTTTCCGAATCGACAAGCAACGTTCGTGTTTCTTGGTCAGCCATGTCTCTTAGCTTTGGAGACCACGATTCCCATTGGTCAGACAGCTTGACAGGACCAATTTTGTCCGACATACCGTACGATGTCACCATTGCCCGGGCAGTGCTCGTGGCAGACGACAAATCCGAGGAGCATCCACTGGTGACGTTGTTTGGTCCATACAGCATCTCCTCGGCGATCTTTCCTCCCATACACACGTCCAAGCGCGCGTAGCACTCGCTCTTGGTGATCTCGTGTTTGTCCATATCTGGGAGCTGGAACGTGACTCCCAAAGCCCGGCCCCTTGGCAAGATGGTGGCCTTGTACAAAGGAGTAGCTCCGTCGGTGAACATGGCAGCAATCGCGTGCCCAGCCTCGTGATATGCAGTGTTTCTTCTAGTCTCCTCGGTCATGACCATTGTTTTTCTCTCTCCACCCATCAACACCTTGTCCTTGGCCCATTCAAGATGGTTCATGTTGACACTCAAAGCGTTCTGGTGCGAGGCGTACAGCGCAGCCTGGTTGACCAGGTTCTTCAGAGCTGCACCAGACATTCCCGTGGTAGTTCTGGCAATAACAGAAGGGTCAACCTCTTTCGACACAGCAATGTTCTTCAGGTGGTGTCTCAAGATGGCCAGACGGCCTCTGACGTCCGGCAGGTCCACATTAACAACCTTGTCAAATCTTCCTGGTCTGGTCAAAGCCTTGTCCAACGAGTCTGGGAAGTTGGTTGCACCAATGATGATGATACCCTCAGTTTGGGAAAATCCATCCAGCTCGACCAAGAGCTGATTCAATGTCTGTTTGGCATAAGCCTGGTCCTTGCTCTTTCTTTTTCCTCCAATTGCGTCTAGCTCGTCGATGAAGATGATGGCTGGAGCTCTGGCACGGGCCTTTGAGAACAGTTCTCTGACTCTCTTGGCTCCCACACCCACATACAGCTCGTCGAACTCGGATCCCGACATGAAGAAGAACGGGACGCCAGCCTCTCCGGCAGTTGCACGGGCAAGCAGAGTCTTACCGGTACCTGGAGGGCCTGTGAGCAAAACACCCTTTGGAAGCTGACCACCAAGACCGGTGAACTTGGAAGGATCTTTCAAAAACTCAACAACTTCCTCGAGCTCGGCTCTAGCCTCGTCAACACCACAAACATCGGAGAATTTGACGGTAGATTCGCTAACTTCGACGCTCTTATCCTCGACGCTCGAACCTTTAATGATGGAACCGTTCTCAACAAGATAGTTGAACAACAAGTACGCTCCGTACGACGTAAGTCCAACAGGAATAAGCCACTTGATCCATTTGGAAATAGTTATCAACGGAGACTCTGTCACAATAACATGAACAGGATCAGTTCTGGAACCATACGCAGATTGTCCGAAACCGTAACCATTCGTGTTGGCGCCAGCATTAACGGTCATTCCCAAGGATCTTGCAACCGACTCTGCCTTCTGTGTGTCACCCATCTTATACAAAGCATCAATATACAGCTGGGAACACTCTGGCGACGTGGCAATTCCGGGAGTCTCATACCGCGAAACAACAATGTGCGGGTAGTTGGAGGATATCAAGGACTTGTAGAAAGCGGCCTGAACTGAGGGGTTGGATAGGTCGCGATTGGCAGCTTGCTCCTGAGCAGCCAAACTGGACGAAGACGTGGAGGAGTATCTGATTACGGGCCGTTGCCACAGTGGGGAACGAACGGGCCGCCTAACAACTGGCCTCAGCCACATTCTGGGTCTTATAAAAGACATGGTGGAAGAAGTGTGACTATAATTTTCGATTATTTCCAACACTTTGGTTTCTTTCTTTTGCCATCAGCGGAAACCCCGACACCCGTGCACCGGCTAATAGGCTCGAGAAACCAGACGGGTCGTTTTGAAATTTTTCGTGGCAACTACTGGGACAGACTCGGCAGAAGCCGGTGGAAAAATAAAAGAGGCTAGGGGTTTGGATCGGGTTTGGATCGGAGAAACCCGTGCACCGCAACAGATGGGGTGCCCCAACACCCGATCCCCTGGGAACCGAGGAATTACAGCAAGCAAAGATCGATCCGGAGATCCTCTACTACACAACCGAGCTCCAATAGCACGACTGGCGTACACGGATCCCCCACATATCATGGGCAGTCCCCGTGAAAAAAAATTCAGCCAATAATAACCGAGTAAATTGTCAGTTAGCAAAAAAAAAACACCGGTGCGCTACGCTACCTGACGGAAAGTACACTAGGATATATAAATATCTCAAATTTTCCAACGTTTCATTATTTCTCTTATTTATTGAAAATGCCAGCTCCATACGAAAAAGGTTCCGCTAAGAAGGGTGCTACTCTGTTCAAAACTAGATGTTTGCAATGCCACACTGTTGAGGAGGGTGGTCCTCACAAGGTTGGTCCTAACCTTCACGGAGTGTTTGGAAGACACTCTGGTCAAGCTGAGGGTTACTCTTACACCGACGCCAACAAGAGAAAGGGTGTCTTGTGGGACGAGCAAACCATGTCCGACTACTTGGAGAACCCAAAGAAATACATCCCAGGTACCAAGATGGCCTTTGGTGGTTTGAAGAAGCCAAAGGACAGAAACGACCTGGTTACCTACTTGGCTCAAGCTTGTAAATAAGGTAGGCGATGACTTATGTATAAACTAGTAATAGAGGTCATTTTGACTATTGCTTGATTATGTGGTTGTATTAATGTAGCCAATCGTAGCCAGATAATTCGACCTCTTACTGACTACCTTATTTGGGATGCGTCTATCGACGCGTCGAAACAGTGTAGATCCGCACAGAGCAGTCGCTGCTGCCAACAGCCAGGCTCAACGACTCGTCTTGGTGCATAGTTGGGTTCCAGCTCAGACGCGTGACCTTGTCGTCCGGAACAGTGGACTTATCGAACTGTTGCACGATTTCAGCCTGTCCATTGTTATCCACCGAACAAATTAAGATCTCGCCGTTCTCCATTCCGACAGCCACCAGAGAGACGCCGTCCACTGTCTGCTTATAGCAATCAAGTGCAGTGACCGGTGAGCTAAATTTCAAACTTCCTGCGGACTCCACTTTGTCGTTGTCGCCGATCCTCCACACCTGAACACGCCGATCTCTCGATCCCGTGACAAAGAAAATCCCGTGTTCCGTTTCAGGCAGCCAGCACACGTCCCAGATGATACGCGAGTGCGCTTTTTCGCGCAGTTCCACCAGCTCGTAGGTGTCGCCATGCCTTTTCCATAGCGAGTATTTCCGGTCACGTGACACACTAACGAGGTAGCCACCATTTGGAGAGAAGCGAAGTCTGGTGATTGTGAGGTCGTGACCTGCCAATGATGGGGTGATTTGGAGCCAGGAGTCAGTTCTGAACAGTCTGATCACAGCGTGGGAGGCCACGTTGGAGCGACACGCCGACGCGATGAGTTTCCCGTCTGGAGAAACGTCCAGCGTGGTGATTTCAAAGCCGTGGCCGTATAGCTTTTCGATTTCTGGCCACAGCGTGTGACGTTGCAGGATGTCTTCCATTGGAGGCGCCTGCAGTTCCGAAAGCAGTTTGGCGGATAAATTAGCAGTCAAGGCGCCGTTGTCTGCGGTCTCGCTCTCGTCCTCGGAGTCCTGTTGCACCTCGGTCTCCGCCTCAGCTTTGTTGGACAGACCCAGAACAGGGAGCGAGGCACTTTCAGGCATGGAGTTGACGTCATTTGGAGCAATTCCACAAAGTTTTTCCAGCATGGAAGCCACTGCTTTTGGCTCGTCAAAGGATCTCATGATCTTTTCGTCTCCACCGGAGATGAACCGGGAATCTGTGATCGGCTTGACACAGATCATGTCGTAACCGTGGATCTGTGGTCTGGAGAACTCATGCCAAGTATTAGTTTTGGTCCATTTGGCGAACAGTCTGGTTGTTTGGTCCAAAGAGGTAGCAAGAAGATATTTACCTGATCTTGCCCAACAAACGTCGGTGACCTCTTTCATTGGCCCTGTCAAGCACGGAACTTGGTTGTATTGGAAAGCAGGAGTCGAAGATCCGGTCCAGCATCTGAAAGAGCCTGTTTTTCCGTTAGTGATGATAGTTTCTGTGTTTCCGTTGAATATCCATAACGTGCTCCAGAACCCTCCAGACGCACCGGTTGCAGTAGAAGCACCCTTGATACTCATCTCTCCGAGTCTGACGCTAGAAATCCAGACCCCACTGCCCTGATCGGGCTCCCATAGCATGATGGATGTGTCTGCAGAGGAGGACAGAAGAACGGTTTTAGTAGGGTGCCAAACGAGACTGGAGATCCAGTCGTCGTGGCCCATAATAATGGCGTCAAAGTTGACAGAGCACTTGGTTGTGCTGTCGATGCTGAAAAGATGCTGTTTGTTCATTAAAAGACCCAATTTGTTCGAGTTGTCTGCTTTGGAGATGGCCTCGTTCACGCAGAGCTTCCAAAGTCTGATGTATCTGTCTTGGGATCCGGAAGCAACGAGAAACTCGCCGTTTCCCTGATTTTTCACCGCAATAGACTTGATCCAGTCCTCGTGACCGGGGAGGTTGGCCTGGTATTGCAGCGAGTCGGTTTTGGTGTACGAAAGAACGTGGAATTGCGGCTTGGAGCCACCGACAAAGATGACGTATTTTTCCGGCTCTATTTCCTCGATAGCGAGCGAAAGCGGCATGAAATCGGGTCCAATAGTTGTTTCAGCCACACAGACCACCTCTCCTTGGCCAGAAACGGCCCAGACCTTGATTTTCCCGTCCGCTCCACCAGTGACGAAAATATTCTTAGACACGGCCAAAGAGGTGACGCTGGCGGAATGGGCGTCCAAGCTGGCCACAAGGTCAAAACCAGACTCCCGGTTTGTGTATTTCCAGACCTTGACAGAATGGTCCTCGGCCGTAGAGACCAAGAACGACGATTCGGGGAGCCATTTGACTGCGACCACATGCGACGAGTGCGCTTTCAAAGTGGACAAAACACCAAGATGAACCTGTTCCGGACTCCACAGGGCGATAGCATTGCGCGCTCCGTACGCCACGAGCTTGTGAACAGGACTGTAGTCGCAGATTTGCAGCTCTTTATTGCATCCTACAAAGATCGTCATAGCACAGCCGTTGTGAAAATTTGATAAAATAATTATCCAGTATGGGAAAACTAAGGGATGGTAGCAGACCGGAAATGGAGGACAAATTCGATTGAAAAAATAGTGTAGATGGAACTTTGCAGCCAATCAGACGTCGTTATGTAGTTCCAAGTCCGCAGTCTAGTAATTAAGCCGTCAGCTCCTGGCATTGTAAATTCGCTCCCTTCTTGATTTTTTTTTCCTAATATTATTTATGGGTAAAATTACCAGATCCAGAAACGGGTGCTTTACGTGCAAGAAACGGCGGCGGAAGTGCGACGAGACCAAGCCGAGCTGTCTGAATTGCACGAGCTCAGGCCGCAAATGCGGCGGATACGGGTTGCGACTTGTTTTCGACGTGGATGATAGCCGTAATCAGAGCGTCGGTATCCCCACAGATTCCAAGGGACAGCCGAAATACGGGTTCCGGGGACGGCCAAGACTGAAAGACAGCGAGGAAAAGGCTATCAAGATTGAGATCGACGACGATAAGGCGCTGCTCAAGGTGGACCAGCCCAGACAGACCAGATCAGCCAAAGAGGCCGAGTCTAAGCCTGCAGAGTTGGTTGGGTCTCCAACACGGGTGTTTTCGCCAAACCTACTGTTTGACGACGCCGTTTACGATGGTCTGGACTATCTGCTGTCGACCGCAGACGATTTGAGCTTGTTCAGCTCGGAACAGGTCCACCAACAACAGCAGTACCATCTGCAACAACTAGAGCAACAGCAGGGCCAGCTCCTGCAGCAGATCGCCACGCCGCAACAAATACTCGACCCAGTTGACGATGACCGCAAACTGATTACATTTTCGTCGGATATGGACCTCAACGTATCCAATCCGCCCGAGGACAACTACATTCTTAAACATTTCTTCAACAAGACCATTTTCCTGTTGGACGCACATCCGTCTGCTCCGTGGCCCGAGCTGATGCTCCGGTTTGGCAGCATCGAGCTGGCCAAGTCGTGTTTTTTGTCCCTGAGCTCTATCCATCTGTATGTTAACAACGGACAGAACGAGTTCTACAAGAAAGGTATTCTGCACATCAATAACACCATGGAGTATTTGATCAAATACGTCCGGTCGAAAGATACTTCGCGCAAACAGTCGGAAGAAGAGCCAGAAGATTCGTCGTTGAACGTGGAAAACATCGTTATCAACTTGAAAAACGAAGAAGCCAACGACAGAAAGCAGACCAACTTCTTTGTGATTCTGCTTTTATTGTACGTCCATTTGATCTTCGCCATTCTCGAAAGCGGCCGGTCTGCCTTGTCGAGGATTTTTTTGAAACTGTTCGCGTCTATCGCCAGAGACCCCCAGTTCAAGTCTGCTTTGAGCCAGATTGACCAGTCGCAAACGCTGGTCTGTGTTTTCGCATGGTTTGACACGGTTTCCGCTATGGTTTCGCCCGACTGTCGCGTGCCGTTCTGCAGTCCCGAGTGGTACGGCACGAAAAGCGACCCGATCTCCACTGCCAAGATGAACGGGTGTCCGGGAGAGATCTTCCAGATTCTGGCCGAGATCTGCCATCTACGAAGCCAAATCCACCAGGAAACCATTCAAAAAGACGAAGTTGGCGCCGTTTTCCACGAATTGAAGCAGAAACTCGTTAATTACAGAGATCACGTCCCGCTGGAACTGCCAAACTCGTACTCTTACGAAGAGCGTTTGAAATCCGCTCAATGTTGGTCGCTTTCTGCTTTAATCAAGCTTGAGGAAATGTGCCAGATAAACAACCATTTCCAAGATACAATCGAGAGCCTGACATTGGAGTTCATCTCCACCTACGAGACATTGGACTCGGAGTCGCCGATCGTGACACAGATGGTTTGGCCCGTGTTCAACGTGGCATTGTATTGCAAAAAAGAGCTGTCCAAGCGCAAATTACGACAGTTCTCTCAAACTCTCTACAAAACGGTCAACATGGGCACAATCAAGACGGCCATGCAATTGGTGGACGAAGTGTACACGACAGGAAACAAGGTGGAAGACATTCTAAGCACCAAAGAATGGTTTGGGTCGGGAATCGACTTTCTACCATGTTGAGTAAGTCAAAATTAATATATCAGCTAGTCTACTTACAATTTTTGCATAGCAGCAACGTCAGTAGATTGGACGTAGTCCTCGAACTCCTCAATTTGGGCCTGCAGATCGTCGATGGAAACCTTCTCGTCCTCAACAACACAGTTGATTTGGAGCTTCTTGATACCGAATCCAACAGGGATCCATTGGGATCCACCCCAGGTCAGACCATCAATCTCAATACTCTTGACGGAAGACAAAAGGGCCTCGAGGTCGGTCTCGTCGTCCCATGGCTTCACCTCAAGAGTGACAATAGACTTGGAGGCTGGCTTTGGACCTTTGGCGGCCTTCTTGGCAGCGTACTCAGCCAATCTCTGTTGCTTGAGCTTCTCGGCCTCCTCGTCAACCTCCTCGTCAGAGGATCCGAAAAGGTCGACCTCGTCCTCGTCGTCCTCGGCAGCTGGAGCCTTAGCAGCAGCCTTAGCAGCAGGCAAAGAACCAAAGTGCTCGGTGTAAGAAGCAATGTGGTTGAACCATCTGGAGAAGTCTGGGTAGCTAGATTGGAAAGCCTTGTAAGCAGCAACGTCGGCTTGGGTGGCAGAAGTACTGGAAATGTTAGTAAAATGCTTGAAATTCCTTCAGTGGCCGCCCGTAGACGGATCTCGTTTCTCACTCATGCTGCGGGTCTTGAATCCGCCTCATAAACATGGACCAAAGAATATAGTTCATCAGAGGAAAGCACTTACCCTTCGATGTAGGACTTGTCAGCAAGGAACTTGTTGAGCTGGGCAACGGTCTCGATCTTGGAGAAGTCGGAGAAAGACATGATGATTTAGTGAAGAACCTTTTCGATGAATTAAAAAAAATTTACTGAGCACGCGCACGACAGGGCGTCGGGAGGGGTTACCCGGCCGACAGGAGGGTGTTGGTGGACAAGGTGGGTGTTTGCGGAGAGTAGGTGGGGATGAAGCATGGTGGATGTAATGGATCGATAGATGGAATGGTGGAGACCATGGTTATGTGTCTTTTAACGCCAATTTGTGTATTTCACCTGGTATTGTCTCACCCGTCTATTTTCCACCACTGGGTTTTCCAGACTTGTGTATTTTTTCTTCCCTGTTAACAAATGGATAGGCCGATTTTCCCCCAGGCGCTGTCAACGGCGCTGGTTGCGCGGCTGAAAAACACGCCGAACCCGTTGTTCATCGCATCGTTGCCTGCCAGAGGGTCTAAGAGGGCCGCATCGAGCCGTATTAACTACGCAGAGGATTTCGAGTTGGACTTTGAAGACGACCAGGATCAGGACTACGACGAGGACGGCGCAGCAGGCTCGCGCAACAACGCCAATGGCGCCGGTGTCAATATGACGCTGTTTAAGGGCAAAGATGCTCCGCGCGAGAAGTATAAGACCGTGTTTACAGAGGCGGAGAACCTTGCCAATTGCTCTGTCCCCGAACAAATGGTGCCCATCAAGTTGAACTTGGAAACAAGCGGCACACGGGTCAACGATTTGTTCATGTGGAACTTGAACGAGAGTTTGGTCACCCCAGAACTGTTTGCCACTATCATGTGTCAGGAACTCGATCTGCCCAAATACAGCGAGGCCACGATCTCGGGCCAGATCAGAGAACAGCTGGACGCGTACCGGGCCATCACATCGGCACCATTGCCCCAGCTGTTCCAGGAGAAGGAACTCCACGCAATCATGGACATATCGATCAGTCTAGATAACACCCTGTACGAAGACAAGATCGAGTGGGATATCCTTAATAGTGCCATAACGCCAGAAGAGTTTGCACGCACCGTGGTGGCAGACATGGGGCTCCAACGGGAGTTCCAGAACGCAATTGCTATCTCGCTGCACGACGCCATCTATAAGCTCAAGAAGGAGTTCTTGGAGAACCCGCAACAGATCCTGTTCAACAACGAGAGTCTGCCGCTGCTCAACAAGGTGTACCAGCCGCCTGCACCAGAAGCAGAAAACGGGTCGCCTGGCGTGGTTTCCCTGGAGCTGCAAGGACTGCGGTTCGACAGCAAGAAGTACGGAACAGACTTCAGTCCTCGTGTCGAAACCCTTACACCGTGGGAGATCGAGAAGAGAGAGATTGAAAGAGAACGTAATATCAGACGGCTCAAGAGAGAAACAATGCGTGTTTCCGGCATAGGCAGCTCGATGATGGCCGCCACGCCTGCCAATGACCGCAACGCCAACTCCAAGCGCAAATACGACGAGCTGGAAGGCACCTGGAAATTTGATCGATAGATTATGTAATATAAACAAAGGATATTTTTGTATTTCATGAGTATCAGTGATGTGCCTATTGTTAGGCGGCTTCGACAGTATGCTCGGTCGAATCGAAGGTCTGTGGCTGTGCTGGTGATTGTTTTGTACATAGTGCTTCAGAGTCTTTGGGGATCTGGAACCAAGTCGAGAGATCTATCTGCTATAGAGGCCAAGATTAACACGGAGGTGAATATGAACTTTTTAAAGTTTGGCCACGAATTGCGCGCTTTTAACCGCCCACCCGAACACACGGCCACCATACGGGAGAAGCTAGCCTTCTATTTCCCGTACGAGCCCGAAAAACCCGTCCCTGACACGATCTGGCAGACGTGGAAGGTGGATCTGGACGACGACAAGTTCCCGGCCAAATACAAGCGGTTCCAATCGTCTTGGGTGATCAAGAATCCAGATTACCATTACCATTTGATTCCAGACAACGTGATTGACCAGTTTGTCGAGCAGATGTACGCAAATGTGCCTGAGGTGGTGAGAGCGTATCATCTGCTCCCGAAAAACATCATGAAAGCAGACTTTTTCCGGTACCTGGTGATCCACGCTCGCGGCGGTACATACTCGGACATGGACACGATCTGTTTGAAGCCCATCAAGGACTGGGCCACGTTTAGTAAGGAAATTATCTACGTTGCAAATTTCCGGGAGTTTCAGAAAAAGATGCCTATGCCTGTTGTTGACCCGGAGTCGCGCACCACGCCTGTGGGGCTGACCATTGGTATCGAGGCAGATCCAGACAGACCCGACTGGCATGAGTGGTTTGCAAGACGGGTGCAGTTTTGTCAATGGACTATTCAGGGGAAGCCAGGACACCCGCTGCTACGGGAGCTGATTATACGGATAGTGGAGGAGACGTTCCGCAAGGAGGCGCTTGGGACGCTGAAGAAAGTTGAGGGCAAAGATTCGGGACAGGACGTGATGCAATGGACAGGACCTGGCATCTTTACCGACAACTTCTTCGACTATGTGAACAACGTCGAGAGTGACGGCAAGCTAGGCGACGGGTACGGCGTCGGGTCATCGTACTGGGTGCGCCACGAGAAGTACAAGCTCAAGAAGGTGGAGCTCAACAGCAGAGGAGAGCCGTTGCACTCGGACGACCAGCTGATCAACTGGAGAACGGTTGCCAACATGCGGAACCCGCTTCTTTTGCAGGACGTACTTGTTTTACCGATCACGAGCTTCAGCCCGAACGTGGGCCACATGGGCGCCGGGCTCAGTTCCGACCCGATAGCATATGTCGAGCATTTATTTTCTGGTAGCTGGAAAGACTAAACATTGTTCTAGAATGGCAGATGGAGATACTTCAAGTATAAGAGACAGAAGGAGGGTGAAATTTTTGTCTTTCACGTCCGGTATTACGACGACTTTTAACAAGTCCGACAGCCAGTTGGTCGACTGTGACAACCTTTTTGGAAAACTGGGATAAAATCTGCTATATCTTTGGCAACCTGTCAGGGATCAATGAGAGTCATTCAGAGATAGGAGATGATCCAAAGCTGAAGAGATTCCTAGACCAAAAGGATAAGTACACACTGGATGAACATCAAAGATGGGTGATCAAATCATTACTTGAGTTCAAACCAATGATCGAAGAATTTTTAGGATTTAACTTCATTGTGCAAAAGTTCACTGAATGGATGAAGATCTTTGAAACTGAGGGAAAGAACACCATTTTTTCTTATGCGAGAACATACATGAAGGTTCTCAAGCTGTACCGAGCAATCTCAGATATTTTACATGACGGATCTGAGAT
This sequence comes from Ogataea philodendri, assembly GCF_020536065.1. Classification (NCBI taxonomy): domain Eukaryota; kingdom Fungi; phylum Ascomycota; class Pichiomycetes; order Pichiales; family Pichiaceae; genus Ogataea; species Ogataea philodendri. The sequence continues at coordinate 557,923 of NW_025764099.1, forward strand.
GAACGATCGTTTTGACCTATCACAAGAGCTCTTCTTCTGGCCAGATAATAACGATGCTGACACAGTTGAGTTCAAGACAAATCCCAAAAGTCTTGATTCCAAGTTTCTCGAGGCAATAGCTTCATCTTATCCAAAGTTTTCCCAGTATTTCAATTTAGCGTTCGCCGAAGAATTAATGATAGTTGGGTCATTACTGGATCTAAGCGATCGCAATGTGAAACTGTTTGCTACAATCAATTGGGATTCCGAGGATGCACGTTCTTTCTATTATAAAAAGACAACGTTTGATGACAAAACGTTCTCTGCACTTTTCAGTTTGTACCGGAAATCCTCGTATTATAAGACAAAGCTGCAAAAGCTCTTACCAGAAAATCTTTCGAAGAAATGGAGAAGACAGAGGATTTGTTGCTGAGGGCAGAAGTTATATACTTCAGGGACGAAGGAGTCAGCAAACAATTTGATATCGAATCTTTTAAGTTTTGGAGCTCAGATATGTCTATGGAATTCCCAAGACTTCGGAGTATATTTACAGTGGTGAACAGTGTTCCCATATCCAATTCTTCATTGGAGAGCTCATCCATTTTTGCTAAAAGAGTTCGAGGATTGCGCAGAGCCAACACAGATCCCAAGAAACTTTCTCAACTAATCAGTCTGCCTTCTTTTTTCAGAAAGATACCAGAAGTGAAGGACGTCTTTCCAGGGATTGATGATACTCCAGAAAAGAGTGATATCAATGACTCTTCAAACGAATCTTGTTCAAGCGAGGACGAAGCGGAAATGGTCTTCTAGACATCATTTACCAGTGCTGATGTACTTTGTAAACACAATTCAAGGCTGTGAAATCTGCAATAATCTCTGTAATGTCTGATAATTAATTTAATTATCTTTATTTAGACTTTATCTCCATGAAGCCTGATACGTATTTGAGGCTCATTGAGAGCGAGCGGACGGGCCAGGTTTTGCTTGCGGGCGATAACATCGAGGCACGCATAGCTGACAAGGACAAGTTGGAGCTCAAGAGGAAGATAGACTACCTTGTTCTGGAGTATCTTACTCACGAGGGGTATGGCGACACGGCAGTCGAGCTGGCCAAGGAAATGGAACTGGACCTGAGCCGGGGCCAATTGGGTGGAAAAACTGAATTTAGCGAGGAGACCGATCTACAGAGCGTCGAAACGCTGTTTTCGGCAGAGTCTATCAAAAGCAACCTTGAGAACGGTAGCGGGGTGGCGTCACCAGCGTTGGAGACCTGCACACAGCTCGAAAGCGCACACACACGACACCAGATTAAGGTGCACATTCTGGCGGGCCGCGTGGAGGAGGCCGTTGCTCTGGTGAACCAGGAGTACCCGAGTCTTTTTGAACAGAACCAGATAGCGTATTTCCGGCTGTTGCACCTGCAACTGATTGAGATTATCCGGGCCCAGTTTTCCGGGCCGTCGGACGGTGTGCAGGACGAGCGGGAGTTTCTGGACCGTGTGCTGGAGTTCATCTCGAGCAAGCTATCGACGCTCAAGATCCTTCAGAACAAGAAGTTTATCCAGGAGCTGGAGCTGACGATGGCTCTGCTGTGTTTTGGGAGCCGGCTGCGGGACCCCAAGCTGGAAGGGATTCCGGCCGAGCTGAAACGGCTGTTGGACGTGAAAATGCGGGGTCGGGTGGCCGATCTCGTGAACCGGTCGATACTTCTGAGTCTGAGCAACAGCGACCTGACCCCGACTCGCGATTTCACCGGCTGGTGTACGTGGCGGGTTGGGGTGCCAAAACCCGCGCTCGACCCCGACGCGGCTGAAACCGGTCCGGACGACCTGCCCCAGACCAAGTCTGCCGGGCTGTACGAGCTACTGGCGATGGTGACGTGGCTGGCCCAGGCGAACGGCGACAGCGTGGACACGCAACTGGGCGCTCTGCTAAAGTGATTTAGAAAATATTCGGCGCGAAGGAAACGTACTGACTAGAAAGGTAAAATATTGGGGTTTCCCAAGATAGTGTCACGGAAAAGTGAAAAAAAATAAAAGAAAAATTAGTAACTAGTCTTGAGGAGTCGTTTGCATGCCGGAGAAGATCGATAAACATTCGCTGGAGTACATCGTACGAAGCGGGGTGGCTGGTGGCGTGGCGGGGATCAGTGCGAAGACGCTGATAGCGCCGCTGGATAGGGTGAAGATCCTGTTCCAGACAAACAACCCGCACTACCGTCACTTGGCAGGCTCGTTTCGCGGGATGTTCAAGGCGATCCAGCTCATATACACCAACGACGGGTTCATGGGCCTGTACCAGGGCCATTCGGCCACGCTGCTGCGGATTTTCCCGTACGCGGCCATCAAGTTTGTTTGCTACGAGCAACTCCGAACGTTTCTGATTCCGCGCGACGAGTACGAGACGGCCGGGCGCAGGCTGCTGGCGGGCAGTCTGGCCGGAGTGATGAGCGTGTTTGTCACCTACCCGCTCGACCTGGTGAGAGTGCGTTTGGCGTTCGAAACATCCCACGCGCAAATAAAGCATGGACGTGGCAAGATATGGCACACCTTGAAAACTATTTATTACGAAAACCCGCGCTACCGTTTCGGCACCGGGGGCTACGTGCAGAACGAGCCGGTCATTCTGCGGTTCATCCACACCACGGTGGACCAGAACGTGCATTTTTTCCAGGCCATGTCCAATTTCTATAGAGGATTCGTGCCAACTATCATCGGGATGGTGCCGTACGCCGGGGTCAGCTTCTACTCGCACGACTTGATCCACGACATCATGCGCTCGCCGCGGCTTGCACAGTATACGGTGCTGGACCACGATACAACGCTCACGGGTCCCACCAAACTCAAATCGGAGTCGTCCTTCGACACACGCAAGCCGCTCCAAACTTGGGCCCAGCTCCTGGCCGGCGGCGGTGCAGGAATGCTGGCCCAGGCGGCAGCGTACCCGTTCGAGGTGATCCGACGGCGGATGCAGGTCGGCGGTGTGGTCAACATCGGGGGCCAGTTCTTCTCAATCGGCCACACCATCGTCATGATCTACGCAGAGCGCGGATTCAAGGGTTTCTACGTTGGATTGGGCATCGGGTTCATCAAGATCGGACCCATGTTTGCGTGCAGCTTCTACGTCTACGAGCGGTGCAAACACCTGCTCCGCATATGACGTGTTTTAGATACTTGTCCTGAATATATTGGTCTATTTGGCCCGAAGGGCCTGTTCGATCTCGGATTCGCTAATACCGCTCTTGTCGCACATAGACCGGAAGATACCGTTCGCATGGAATAGCTCCAGTGGCGGCCCAAACTCGGAAACCTCTCCCTTGTCCATGACAAGAATCCGGTCGTAGTTGATGATCGTCTTGAGACGGTGAGCAATGCACAGAATCGTGCAGTGCGCAAACTCCCGTGCGATCGTCGTCTGCACCTTGAAGTCAGTCTCGTAGTCGACGCTCGAGGTGGCCTCGTCCAGAATCAGAATCTTGCTGTCGCGCACAATGGCCCTCGTGAGCGCAAGGATCTGCCGCTGGCCCAGCGAGTAGTTGGCCCCGTTGTCCTCTACAAGCGAATCCAAATGGAACTTGTGCAACGCACCGGTTTCCTGCTTCACGGCAGCCAATTCCTCGGGCAAAATGCATCCACTCTTCACCAGAGCGTCGTACAACACGTCGTCAGAAAGCTGCGAGAAAGGGTCCAGGTTCAGACGCACGGTTCCCCGGAACAACACAGGGTCCTGCGGGATGATCGACAGCTTCGACCGCAGCTCGTGCAACCCGATCTCCTGGATATTCACTCCATCGATCTCAATCGCGCCCTCCGGCTCGCTAAGTCGGTACAAGGCCGTCATGATGGTGGACTTTCCTGCTCCCGTACGGCCACAGATACCGATCTTCTCCGACGGCTGGATCTCGATTGTGAGGTCCCGCAAAACAAGCGGCAAGAGTGGCCGGTATCTCAAGTTAACGTGGTCAAACTTGATGGCTCCCTTTTCAGGCCACGAAGCTGGCGGTTTCTTGCTTGGCTCTGAACTGAATGCTGGGGCTTCTTGTGGCATATCGATGGCATATTCACCAACACGCTCCACACTGTTCATATTCTGTTCCAGCTGGCCCATAGACCGCGACGTGGTGATCAATTGCATACTCACACTCACCAGGTACGAGATGATCAGACCTGAGCCTGCGGCACTGATCTTGAACACACGGCCCACACACATCATGGAGATGAGCAGGTTGATGAACACGGCACATCCGTGCAGCGAAATGGCCAACCATCTTTGCAAAGAGTCGGTCAGGAAGTACGACTCGTTCATGGAGTTGATCAATTTTATGTTTTTGCGCAGGTACCGGTCCACACAGTCGTAAAGACGAATGGTTTCGTTTCCTTGCAACACCTCGTCAAAGTTCGAGTACACCAAAGACCTCTGCACACCTTCGATCCGCTTCACCTCGCGCGCAGACGCTTGGTAGAACGAAAACAGCATGGCCATGGCCAGAAAAATAAACGGAACACAGATCGCAAAGTACGGCATGTAGATGATGCACATGATGTAGATACCGATCATGTTGGACATACCGAAACAGATCAACCGGAACTGTTCCGAGATTTCGTTGTCCAACACGTCTGTGTCCTTGGTGAATCTGTTGAGGATCCGGCCCATAGGACTGGTGTCAAAGAAAGACATTGGAGCACGCAGAACTTTCTCCAACGCACGCAGGTTCATCCGCGCAGACGCGTGATTTGTCACATACACAATCGTGCAGAACTGCCAGGCAGTACAAACGACGTACATTATCGCAAACATGACGTAGATTCCAATGTAGAACCCATCAGACCGGTGAGGAAACTTCTTGGTGGTCCAGAAGGATAGCCACACGTTTTGGAACAACATACAGAACGTAGAGCACGCCATACTCACGAGAATTAGCGGAATCATTCCAGAAAGCCCCAGTTTTCCGCTACCGGACTGGAAGTACTCGCGAACGAGCCTCATCGGAATGGCATCTTTCTGACGCTGTTCTTTCTCAATCAATTTTCCACGTTCTTTTTCGTACTCCCGTTGGGTGGTTTGTTTGCGGATCAGTTTGAGTTCCTGCTGCTCTTCGTCCTCTTCTTCGTGCTGTTCGTCCTCCTCGTCCTCTTTCACGCCTTCCTGCTGGAACTCCATGAGTCTTTCAAACTGCACGTTCTTTGCCAGTAGTTTTTCCGGCTCGTCAATATCGACAGATCCGTCTGGATTCATAAAGATAATCCGGTCGGCAGCTTGAATCAACGACAATTGATGTGTCGCTAACACCCTGGTTTTCTCCTTCAGAATGCCCAAAATACAGTTGTTCATGATATGACGGCCAACTTTAGCGTCGACGGCACTCAACACATCGTCCAACAAAATGATATTGTTGTTATTGCTGACCACCGTGTAAACTGCGCGAGCAAGATTGATTCTCGCTTTTTGGCCTCCAGAGAGATTGACTCCACGCTCTCCAATCTCCGTCATGTCGCCAGCCGGCAGCATGTCAAAGTCGCTCTCCAGTCCGCAACAGAACACAACCTCGTCGTACAATTGCTCGTCCAAGTCGCTACCAAACACTATATTGTCCTTGACCGTAGCGTTCTGGATCCACGGTTGTGCACAGAGCAGCAATTTACCGGCAACAGTGACGGATCCGCTTAGTCTCGGCATGACACCACTCAGAGCACAGAGTAGCGACGACTTTCCAGACCCAATAGGCCCAGTAACCACCACGAACTCGGAGTGATGCAGCGAAAACGCCAGTGGTCCCAGACCGGCCACTGGCTGGTCGGAAAGAGATGAGCTCGACTCAAGTTTCTTCTCGTACTCCACGGGGGACTCCTTATCGATACTGCCAGAGTCTGCGATGTTAGTAACGCTGTCTTCCCAGGAAAACAGAGCGTTGTCCACAGTGACAGCTTCTGGAGCCTTGTCGACACGGTGGTATTCTGGGTCAGCAGTTTCTTCGTCCGCGAGCAGATAGTCCTGCACACGCCTGAACGCAACGTACGCGTCGGACATGGTACTCAAGGCGATTGGCAAGAAGGCGACATGCGAAACAAGAATGTTGAACAGAGCCAGAGACGAGAAGACATTAGCTGCACTGCTCAAACTTCCACCATGATAGCCGTAAATGGCCAGAAACCCAATCATGGATCCGATACTAGGCAACGACACCGAGATGGCGGTTATAGTATTTCTCAGAAACTGGATTTTCAGCATGTATCCCATTTCTTGGCCTCTGATCTTGGAAACCAGGTCCAAATAGGCCTGCTCCCAAGAGTAGTATTTTATGATTTTCATGCTGTTGAGCAGTTCCTTCATGTATTTGACTCTGGAGTCGGTATAGACGTTGACACCACGGCGCAATTTCATCAGGGGGCGCGTACAATACGCGATTCCGCATAGAACAAGAATTAAAAAGCCGACACCGCCGATCGAGGGACCGCCAAGATAAACTGCAAGCAAAACAATAGTGATAGCCACGCCGACAGGCAGCGAGATAACATAGGCAAAGAAACCCGTTGCAAGGTCAATACGCGACAGGTCTGTTCCCAGCATCGACGTGATGTCGGACGGGGTGAACACCGACCGGGATGCTCTGTCTAGACGGAACGATTTATCCAGTAAAACTTTGGTGAGCAGTCCTTTCACTTCACAACCCACGAATGCAGAGTCGTGGAAGTAATGTGCGGTTCCAATGCCCATAACAAGGATAATGCCCGAAATTCCACCCGCATATCCGTATCCAGAGTTATCCACGGGCAATCCTTCCACTTTTCTATGAACATACGAGATAAGTGCTCGAAGTAGCAGTGGGTTGAGTCCCATAGCCACATCGGCCACGAGCTTGTACGCGAGCGACAACAACAGCTCTTTCTTGAACGTGGCAAAAATGGCTCCGGGCACAATCGTCTGTGGATACGAAAAATCAGGGTCGTCTTTCAATGCTCTTCTTGTCTCCTTAGTATCCGCAAGAGACTTTCGTTTTAAATAGCTGGCCTCGATTCTGTTTCTGCGCAGAGTAAAATTCTTCATGAATCGGTCAGCAGTGACCTCAATGTCCAAATTAGAGCCTTCTCGAACGGCAAACAAATCTTCTGGCTCCAACGTTCGTTTGTACCCAACTTGTAACAAGGGAAGAACCCACGTGAAAAAAAGATTGTTCAAAACGGTGGTGTTTCTAAACGGATACTGTTTACGCTGTTCATCGGAAGGCAACGGGGGAACGGTCTTGTCCCAGAGAAGGAACGAAAACAGCCGTCTCTGGGGCACCAGTTTGTCCTGAGGGGTCTCCATTGGAAAAACAAGTGAAAAAATGCACTATCTTATTTGTAATCCTAGGAACGGCTGATTGCCGCGACACGGGAAATAGCCGAGGAGTACGAGCAATTTAACTTGGTTGAGTAAATTAAAAAAAACTATATGGGATAGGGATTATCCTCGGGCGATGTTGTACAGTTTGGCTGCGATCGCGAGGGAATATCCACTAAGAAACGAAACCAATAACGTTTGTGTGTAGCTCGGCTTTGCAGGTCGTGTAGCGGGCGGAGAGATCGCCGCCAATTCTCTTATCAGTAGATCGGTATTGATTTTTGGCCTCGCTCTTTTTCGTTTGTGCACGCGGCCTACCTTCACGGCACGCAATTTGCGCTTCTTCTGCAAGGGCGAAGATATCGGTTTCACTACGGCAGACATGTACAAATCAAAGTTTGGGTACGTATTTATAAAGTTTTTAATTGTGATGCGTCAGATTAGTTGTGTCCGTGGTGCACATGGGCCGGGCTTCTTTTGAAAATATCGAGATAGCCGTCTCTCTTTGTGAACGAGCTTTTTTGTGACTGATAGTTACATCCAATATCCACATCGGAGTTTTGGACGTATGCAAAACATGTGGTACCTGCAGCGCATTGCATTTTCACCCACTTGCCAAAGTTACAGATGGCGAACGATCCGTCTGAAGAGCAAGCCGTCTCGCCCTCGATGGAACACGAGTCAGCAGACCCGGTGTACAGACCGCTGTCAAAGTTTTTGTTCAGACAGGCAGCCTTGTCCTTGCCGGAGAGGGCAGAGCAGTCAGTGAATGCAGCAGAGGCAGATGCGGTTGCAGTAGAGGATGTCGAGGTGCTTGAGCCGACTGTTAGTGTAGAGAGTGTGGTGGCAGTGAAAGTTGGTACAGTCTGGGTGGAGGAGGTTGAGCTTGTGACTTCTGGGGCCTGTTGGGTTGGCTCAGAGGCGGCAGAAGTTGGGGTTGGCACGGATGCGGCAACCGGCGTCGAGGTTGGCTCGGAGACAACTGTTGGGGCAGGCTGTTCAGAGACAACAGCTGGTGCCTGTGGGGTAGCAGTGGAGCTGGAACTGGTGGAGCTCAATGCGGTGGAGGTGGAAGAAGTGGAAGAAGTGGAAGAAGTGGTTGCCTCAATGGAGGAGCTTGCAGCTTCGGAAGCGGCAACAGACTCGGTAGAAGAAGCAGCAGTGGCCGAAGAGGAGCTCACGGTGGAAGACTCAGTAGAGGAGGTGGCAGAGGTGGAGGACTCTGCGGTTGAAGAGGATGCCTCGGTGGAGGAAACAGTGGAAGCCTCAGTGGAAGATGCGCTGGAGTATGCGCTGGAGCTAGACACAGTCGACGAAGACTCGCTCGACGCACTGATGCTCGAGAAAGTCTCCTCCAACAAGTCCTTCATGGCCTCAACATAAGTCTTTCCGTCCACCTCGTTGGAAAAGCCCTGCGAAGCGTCCCAAAGCATGATTCCACCCAAGTTGGTAGCATCGAGACTTTCAAGAGCAGACTTGACGGTATCCACATCAACGTAACCGTAGGAAGCAGCGCTGGAAGCACCAGGTAAACCGAGATACAGCTTGATGTTCTTATTAGGACTGGTGTTTTGAGCAAAATCGGCCCAGGTGTCCCAGTTGAATTGCTTATCAACGTCACAGTTGTTGTTGTAGAACTGGATGAACGCAAAGTCGATGTCGGCGTTGGCAAGCATGTCGCCGGTGTAGGAATCTGGGTAGACACATTGTGGAGCAGCAGAAATGTAGTAGTCTTTGGAAGAGTCCTGGGAGTAGTATTCTCTCAGTTTGGTAGCAAGAGCAGCGTAGCCGGTAGACTCGCCGCTTTCGATGTCAAAGTCGAAACCGTCAATGATGGCATCACCGAACGGTCTCTCGTCGGCAGACCCGCCTCCAAACATGTTCCACAGAGTGGTAGCAAAGCCTTCGGCATCAGAGTCAGAACTGAAACCGTAGCTACCAGTAGCACCGCCAAGAGAAAGGAACACTTTTTTGCCAAGACCCTGACAGGTCTGGATATCCTCGGCAATCTGGTCGCAATCAAGCAAACCGTCGGAAAACTTGCTGGTGCAAGCGTTGGCAAAGTTCAACGTAGGAAGGGTGTCTGCGTTGGAGAAACTGGTCATAAAGGAAAGAAGATAAATATCGGCAGCATCACTTTGACAATAAGTGGCCAGACTCTCCTGGGAGCCGGCAGAATTTTGTCCCCAATAAAGAGCAACGTTGGTTTGGGAACTGGCGTCGAACGCCCACACACAAGACACTAGCAGCGCAAACACTGCGTGTCTTAAAACGAATGTACTGGTCATAATGAATGAATAAGGTAAAAGAACGACTAAGGTGGGACAAGATGTGTGAAATCATCCACATCCAAATCAGGGTCCGATATATATACCACAGATGGCTACCACACTATTGCCATTTTAGTTTGTGTCTCGGTTCCAGCCTTCTACAAAGCTGTAACACTCTAAGCCCAGCCCCACGAAGATCGTGCGCGACCCAGATCGGATCTGGAAAAATCAAAAAATTAGTCCTCCAACGGTGTCCTCCTCACACCAGCCGCATCCACCGTTTGTACACCCTGCTACGGATCTCGACGGTGGACTCGTCGGTGTCGTTTTTGAAGAGCGGGCTCCATTTCTCGATCCCCTCGTCGTGCACCTCAAACCCGTACTCCTTTGCGGTCTCGAAAAAAGCCAGGTCTTCCTCCAGCAGCTTCGGCCGGTGGGGCGAAAACGGCACCAGCACCCTCCCGGTGCGAGGTGTGATAAGCTCTCTGCAGCTCCGGAGCAGCTTGGTTTGCTCTGTATGGTTGAAGATCACGTCGCTTAGGATCAGCACGTCGAAAGTTTTCGATCCGGGGGGCAGGAGTTCCAAAAGCGGCGAAGTATCGTTTCCCCAAATGTAGCCCGCCTCGACGCAGTTTGCGCTCACTGCGTTTTGCTCAATGTTGACTCTAATGTTACTTATGAGCTCTGGGTCGGGGTAATCCGTGGCAACCACTTTTCTGGCGCCTAATTTTGCACATAGCAACGACGGCAATGCTCCGCCGGCGCCAAACTCGAGCACTGTGCGGCCGGCCACGAGTTGCGGGTCATTTTCCAGCTCTTTTGCTAGCGATTGGCAAGCATTTGTGAGAATGTGTCCGTAAAGCGGCGACGAGCCAATCAGCGTGACCAGAATCGTGTTTCCGTCCTTTTGGCGGTACTCGACCGTTGTAGATGGTTTTGGCGGCTCCTCCTCAGTGGTAAACAGATCGTCAAACAGAGACATGAAAATTCCAAAAATTCAGAGATGGTCATGTGTTGCCATGTGATGCCAACTTTTGCACTACACATCACG